>NW_024355008.1:4951454-5135789 GCF_902729225.1 Pteropus medius
TGTGTGTGTGTGCACCTGAAGTAAGGCTATTGGTCATTTGGTCAAGCCCACAGGGAAAACCTGGGGCAACAGGACAAAGCTTACAGAAGGAAGGTAATCATCCTACTTCAAAGTTCAGTTTTGACCTGTGAGATAGGTAATAAAGAATACAGCTCACATTTCCTCATTTTAAAAATAAATGGAAGGGGAAAATTTTCCTTCTACATAGAAAATGATAGTGCACTAATCATAATTTAAGTTCTCTTAAATCATGTATCAAAAACGAATAACCAGAAATCTATGATTCTTAACATTATAGTTCTTTATTTTTGATTGTTTTACTTCTGTTCATTTTTAGGTATTTTCATCATCATAATTCTCATCATCCTCATTAATCCAAATGTAGTATTTTTTTAGCATTTATCATGTGCCAAACTATGCTAAATTATTTAAATGTACTGATTTAGTTCTAAATTTACTATTGTTTTCTCCATTTTCAACCTGAAGAAATTGACACACATGGATAATAAATTATGAATCTAGAAAATGGTAGAACACAATCTTAAACTCATCTGTCAAAGATCCTGCTCTTAACCACTTCATTATAAAATAATGTGAATGGCTAGACTGTATTATGAAGAGGAAAAGGAAACTACAATTGAAGAGCTAGAAATACAATGTCCTCATACATAAGAGCTTATCAGTAAGGAAAAGCACACTAACCAAAATCCATTTTCTTTTTCTTTTATTAGCATGTTGAATGGTGCTAGGCATCTGTCACTTTGGGTCAGTTCTAACGAAAAGTTAAAATGATTTGCAATAATAAGTCACGTTAACAGAAATTTCTTTTCAATTCAGAAAATAAAACTCTCCAATACTTTACACTGTTATAATGTGTATCTACATGTCATTCTAAAGAGCTTTAAAGGATAAAAACTGATATGTTGGAGAAAAGTGTATAAAGATTGCCAAACAGGACACACATGTCTTGACTCCAGAAGAGAATGTTTCCTAAGACATGTGTCTACTTAGGAAAAGTGCTAAATATTCTCTGAATATTTCTCCCAAAGAGAGAGATTTAAGGCAGTACTTAATGCCTATTCTAGATCACACCAGTGTGGTATAACTAGAAAGTGCAAAATTTATTTCTTCAGACCAAGAACACATTGAAAATACATTGACGACAGCAAATTTGTTTAGGTGTGGAATGCAACCAGTAGTTTAGACTAGAGTAGGGGTGAGAAGTGGAAGGGTGTCTTGCAAGTGCCATTCAGTGGAAAAGTTGTGTTCTTCCTAGAGCAGAGCCAGGGTATTCTTCAATAATAACCAAGAAACCTACTGGAAATTATTAAATTTAATAATGAAATCACTATGCAAACCAATGTTCTTGTAGGATTTTGTTCATTTGCATTGATAATCACAGTATAATTCTGATTGTTTATTATGCTTTCTCCATAATACAGTAATAAAGGCCCAGCAGAGTATTAAGTGAATTGAATGAGCCCTCAAAAATAGGAGTCACCTATTAAATACATGTATTTAATACTTGTATCCAGAATTAGATGAGGAACTGCTAGCAAACAAACAAAGCACTTCACGTGCATTTCACATACATTATCTTGCAACAGCTTTCACATATACAAACACACAAACACATATACACTCTCAAACTTACATGTGCACCTGAGCACTCTACACATTAAGATAAGAAATGCATATGTCATTCCTGTTTTCCAGATTAAGATATTAGAACATAGAATACAAGTAAATAGATTGCCATTTGGTAATAAAGTCAGTACTATGACCCTAGGTATAGCCAGTTCTTTGGTCTACATGATTAAACTACGCTTTTTTCCTTTTATTGTCTTCAACTATTGCATTTTTCTGAAAAGCAAGAACAGATGTATATGTTTAGATAAAAGTGGTGCTATTTTGTTTAGAAGAGTGAAAGTAGAAAAGTATTGTAATGTAGAATTTTTTAAAAAGACAGATTTAAGAAGCAGTTAATGAAGAACCCTATTTTAGATTAATTTGTACCAAAAAAATACACAGAAAATGATGAAGAATCTTTCTTATCATATTAGAATATTTTTCTTTTGTTAGTTCAATCTTAATTCTTAATGTTTCTAGAATTTCAAATGTAGCATGTGAGGAGATTTTAATTTGTATAATATAAATCTCAAGGAAAAGAACGTCATTTAAAATAATGAAAGGTGACAAGAATGATAAATAAAATATAGCAAACTAATTATTTCTTAATAACAGCAACTTCACCTTATAATAACTCTTATAATAGCCCTTCTTAATTTTCTCTTTTTCTAATTATTTATGTATTATTAACTGAATTATACTTAGAAAGCCATTTTCTCCATTTTATTCTCTTCCAAGAAGTTCAGGGGCATACTTATGCATCTGTATTCAGAAACATTGTATCTTTGCCTATCAGACTAGCAAATTCTTACTATTACTATAATCACTAGAATTTAAAAAAAAAAAAATCTTAAGGGAAATTAAGATTGTCCATTGGCCTAAATATCAGTCAAACTCCAACTTTCTAGAAATGCCCAAATATCCTGTAGGAGAGTTGAATTTGTAGTCCAAAGAACATGAAGGAAACCAAGTTGAATGTGTAGTCAAGCAGAGGAAAGAGTCTTCTCTGTGATAGGATGTACAACCACAAGTACTTGTGAACATCCAAGGTAAATATTGGTTAGGAGTATATCTTTTTAGAATTATTTGAGTTTCAACAATGCTAGAAGAAAAAAAAAATAGAGCTTTTCATATTAACAAAAGTTCAGACCAAAATCTTAGACACCAAATTAGATTTTGCACACACACTAACACACCCATAAACAAATAAAAAACTTTGTAAATTTTACCATTAATTATTTATAATTTATTACTCTTTATTTGTAAATCAGACTTATAGACTGTTTGACCCAGAAAAGTCATCAAATAAATCATATCTCTATTTTTCACTTACTGCCAGTTTTTTCCTTACCTTGAAAGTTTTATTTCCCAAATATTCCTAGTTATCTTTCTTAGTTTTCACTAATTAATTACAAATTATCATTCAATCAAAAGTTATTTTCTTAAATTTATTCTAAAAAAAGTTATGGGAGAATGTGTAATGTTCTCCTCCCACAGTGAGAAGGTGTCCTTAGGAACTTCTGTGCATATGAGTGTGGGAGCTGAGTTTGATCAGGTCAGAGCTTAAGCCCAAGACTTCACTTGTTATTAATAAGTTCCCTTAGCCCAGTGTCATGCCACTTTCTCACCTTTAGTTTCTTCATAATGTTGCTTCCAGAAAAATCACAGTTGCTTAAGAAAGAATTATACATCTCCATCTATAGTAATTGCTAGATGAATTTTTTTAAAAAAGTGACATGCTATTGATTGTAACCTGAATTCTAACTTTTTATAAGAGCCCCAAACTTACCTTTGCTTCGAAAACTCCATGTCGAATAAAATGAACTTATAAATTTGACATTATTTTCAAGTTATGGCAAATACAGAACTGGTTATGCCTGGCAAATAGACTAAGCATACTTACTCTAAGATAATTTCCAAACATTCAATGTAATACTGTGCCTTTGTATTTCATAAGGTATATTCTATGAAATTTATCCTTTATAATTATTACTAAGTTATTCAAGGAAATCATCTGATGACATAAAATATATATAGGTGGATAAGTAGATATAGGTATCATAAGTTGTTTTGTTTGTTCTCTAACATAGTTTATAAATATTTTTTTAAATTATCACAACAGAATGGAAGAAAACTAGTTTGATCTTTTCCAACCAAATGCCAGTTCAAAGAGAATTTGTGTTCTCCATAATAAAGGCAATGGTATTCATTTATGATTTTAAAAGTAGATCTAATAAACTTGTGAAATTAGCTCTCCTTGAAACTTATCAAATTTATCATTCTGAAATCTAAAGTATTTTATCAACAAAATAATAATTATACTAATATTGAATTTTTATCTTTGTATTTTAAAGCACTTAGTAAACATAAAGGTGTTTCCCCTTTTTTATGAAATATATACAAATAGAAATGTGTTGATTTATCAAGAATAAGACCCTCCCTCTGGAGGAGGCAAAGATCACTAAAATTGAATATTCCTTAATTTGATATTCAAGACTACCCATTCACTACTTATCCATTGACAGGCTGTATCTACAGCAATGAGAACCATCGTACAGTATCATGAGCAAAACCTATTAAGAAAAATGCTTCTCACACAAAAAAGCACATCTGACTCTTGTACTATCCTGATAGAAGAGATGTCAAATGCTTCTAGAAAATTGCCTTGTTTCCAGTAAATGAAAGCATCTTTAAATTATGTTTACTGAATGCAATAAGGCAATGTGTGCCCAAATATAAAAATTTCCACCTTTTGAAAAGCTTATCTAGGACCCTGTAAAATACAGAATTGTATGAAGATGGTTCACTTTTATTTCTTTAGAAATCTAAGATTGAAATGTAATGAAGGTTGCAAGATAACCAATAAAAATTTTCATTGACAGTTTCTGCTATCATGAAGAACATAATAATCTTTCAAAATATGGATCAAATTACTGCAATCAAAATGAATAATTAGAATCAGCTCAACTGAAGTCATTAAAAATGCATATTTTCATAATTTTCAATAAAAAAGTAAAACTGTGACAAATATTTTACATCTAAAAATAAAGAAAAGCACAGATTAACTTTCAGAGTAAGCTACATAATTCTGTAAACATTCTCATTACCCTTTAAATTTGAGAGCTTACTATATGGTAATTATACTTAAGGACTAACACATATAATGGATTTTTAAAAAATTGAGCAACAGAAAAATTTAATGTATAAATTAACAAAAATATATTTTAATATTATTGTTAACCATCTGATGGTGAGACACTCTTACTCAAGTATTTCAAACTGTTTTCTCTTTTTATAAACAGTAATTTTATTTCAGGCAATTGATTTAAAAGTAACACACACATATGATTTCAGAATGTTTGAATGTGTTTATTTTTTAAACACTAAAATCACAATAGTGACATATGGTAATTGTTAGAGAAAACACACATTTTCAAGTGCATTCTTAAAATTCTTAAAATTTTTTTTTAAAACCTTTCCTAAATAAAAGGCATCAAAGTTGATGTAAAGCTATAGGTGATATTAAAGTACCTCAGTGGAATAAGACGAATGAAAAACCTAATTTCAAATTACTAAAACAAAATAAATGCACTTATAATACATACATATTTGTTTGGTATTTAGGTAGTCTTTCAAAAATATGTTAAAGATACATTCATGATACATAGGTAAGTCATAAAAACATGTTATGAAAGGCCTTGTGCAAACAATCTTCCATAAACTAAAATATTTGGCATATATAAAGACTAATTACAGAGATAATATTTAAAATATTTTTTTAAAAGTGCATTTCTTGAGTATCAAATTTAATGCCACATCTTTCCCCTGTCAACAATGAATCTGGAAGTTAATGCTGAGATATTGAGAGAAAAGATGATAAATATGATGTACTAGTGTGAAATAAGCTAATTCGTGGCGTTACATTCTAGGTAGGCATTGAAATTCTTAGTTATTGTTGAGAGAGAAAAATCATATACTGTAAAAGCATGAATTTTTTATTTTAAGCTTCTGAGCCTTAAAATATTGCAAAGTAAACTATAACACCTATATAAAGAGGTAGTATATGCTACCACATAATTTTTCTTTTTTAAATCTGGGTTTGGAGGGAGGAAATGAATGAACTGAGAGGCCCAACACTCTGGTCCCATTCCTCTGTGCAGACATCAATCATTAGAGAACAGGTTGGTGTTCTAAGCACAAAAAAAAATATCTAAGCACAAAAAGATGTGCATCTTGCTTGCTTGGGAAAATCTATGGAATAATAGTATCCAGAACCTACTCCTAAAAAGAGTACCTAATAATCTAGTTGATGTTCTAGGAATATAATAGGCATAGAAGCACATTGTGCTCAGATAATTTGGTCAAAAATAATTTCATGTTTTTAGAGTTCCAGAGTGACATAGGCTAGAATCTAAATTTCTTACACCCTCAAGAATTATTTAAAATCTCAAGACAGAAATAAATCCTGATATGAAAAAATAATGAAAGGTAGAATTGTCCTCTTTAGCTTGTGACATGAGTGATTTATATCCTTTGTATGTATGTGTGCATATGCATGTGTGTATTATTAGAAATCTAGAAAAGCCATTGTTTGCCACTGGAAGGCAAACACTGAAATACTAACAGTGGTATTCTTTGAGTAGGTACCATGTATGCCTTTTATATTCTGGTTGTTTATATATTTGTATTTTTATATATTTATTTTGCAGTAATTATAAATTCATGTAAAGATAAGGGATAGTTGAAAAGATTACCTGCTTTATGTTCCTTGTTATCTTATGTTCATTTTTTGAAAATATAAATTAACAATCAAAATTAAGAGGAAAAGATGCAATTGGCATCAAGAATTATAAGAAAACAGAAAGAACTGGCTTCTTTTCTTGTACTAACTTGCCAAAGCTTTGATAAGGTCATTATTTCTTATCAGGTTGGGGAAAAAAGAAAAAAAAAATAGAGTCACTTCCTGCAATGTGTCTGCAATTAATCAGGAAATAAATAAGGAGTATACCCAATCAACTGAACTATTCTTTGGAATAATCTTTAGAAACTGGTCAATAAATAAAAAGTAACAAGTGTAGATGATAATAAAATAATATCAATATTTTAAAAAGAAGAACCTAAACAAATTTATAAATTAATGCAGATAAAAAACATTTAAACAAATATTACCTTCAGTGCAATAATAATAACTTATTATGTTCCTAGAATTTTCACAGTATTACACAACTTTCTATGTCAGTAATGTTCAGGCTTTACCAAGTTGGTGAATGCACATATCTGCAGTACCAATATATTTTCAGATATTTTTAAAAAATATCCTTTATTCCTAATCTGTCCTGGTTTCAGATTATGCCCTCATATATCCTTTCTATAGAAAATAAGAAATCATCCCTTATATTTACATATATCACTAAATTCTTTATGGTATCTATTATTCTCCTTTAATTTCAATTATTTTTTTAGTAATTGTGGAAAAGTTCATACTTTCTCTAAATGAAGAGGTTAATATTTCTCTAAAATAAGGAACATCAGAAAATCAGAGAACACATGTTTATATAAGGCCACTTTTGAACAAAAATGAAAGCATTAAATGTGCAGAAGTCTTTTATTTTAAATATCTCTCTATGTAGAAGATAAAAATTTGAGTGTCCATACACTTTGGTGGAAATAGTTCAAATAAACTTGTGAATATAAACATGAAGATAGCAAGTGGAGCAAATAGGAAAAGAATGAAATTTAAGGCTTTGCAATTTGTGAAGAGAATTTAATTTCTCTTTCTAACTCAGTTGTACTAGAAATCATAAAATTTTTGGTGGCCTTAAAGATCTCTTTAGGTTTAATCTACAGCAATAAACATAAATAACATAAATAGGAACAAATCACCTCTGACTACTAAATATTCTCCATTGTGAAATGGACACACCAAGTATGCTGAAACATTCAATGAAACCCTTTGAAAGCCAAAAATAGTAATCACCATTAATTTTCTTTTTTATTTTTAACTTGCTACTCTGCACTTCTTTGCAGAAAAGACACAGAAAGCTATTTTTAAAATATCCAAAAGTCATGAGGAAATAAGAACCAGAAATCCACCAGAATGTCTGTTTTGTGAGGCTCTGGAGCCCAGTTTTTCTCACTTGACAGCTTTGTTGTAGATAAGCTTTAACTAAGTTATCCAACATTTTACTTGGCTGAACTGAGCTTAACCCAGTCTATAGGTTGCTATGTCTTACTCAAAGTTTGTTTATCTAGTAGACAGACTTTAAGCAGAGAATATATAAAAAATATATGTCAATTAAGAAGATGGCTAGGATTATTTATCTCAAGGTAGAATGTGCACCGTATGGCTGCTTTGTTCTGAGTTAATGTGTTAGTATGTTAGGATTGAATCAAACCCTTGTCTGATAAAACATGAAGTCGAGTATATGAACATATATACTCTTGTTTATTAAGCTTGTGTAGAATTATTGTAAGGTGGTGTGGGGGAAAGAATAGTGAAAGTCTAAATCACATTGTTGAACCACAACCTCAGATTCTAAGACAAATCATAGTAGTGATTTTAGCATCATTCTTTAAGAATATTTGCTCATATTTGAAAATTCCCCCCAACCAGTGCAAATTAACTTTCTGCATCCACTGATTATTCAGTTTTAATATTAGGACATGTGAAATGGAAGGTCGGTGCTTGGGTGTAGAATGAAATCCCCTACGAGATTAAGATTGTTCATCAGACTTCATAGAGAAATTTATAATATAATTAATTACATCTAATAACAATAAATACATAGATATTTCCATTAATATCACCATAGACATAATGGTGGCTGACATGAATTTTATTTCACAGACTATGGCTATTAAATTTTAGGAAACTTAGAGATAAAGTCACTAAATCTTTTGGGACACAGTTATACATATTTCCAAAATGAAAAACTAAATCTAATAGTTATTCAGGCAACTGACTACTGTCATGGAAAATCCTCTAGGCTTAAGGTATGTATAAATGAAATAAGCTCTACTTTATCATGTTATAACTTGTAAACCAATATGGTGCTGGGAGAATAAGTAGCCCACTAGGACTACTGTTTTCTCTTCTGTCAATTTTACAAATAAAACAGCATCCACCGAGTAATCTAGATAAATATCTTAAAGTAAACATATATAAAACTGAACTCCTTATATTCCACCCAAACCTACTTGGTTAATTTTATGTGTCAACTTGACTGTCCATGGTGTACCCAGGTTAAACATTATTTTGAGGTGAGTCTGTGAGATATTTCTGGATGAGGTTAGTATTAAATTGGTGGACTCAATAAGACAGATTGCCCTCTACAATGTGGGTGGGCATCATCCAATCCATGGAGAGCATGAATCGAACAAAAGGCATAGGAAAGAAAAATTTACCCCTTTTTTCTGGCTCACTGTTAAGCTGAGACATCTTATCTCATCTTCTGCTCTTGACTGGAATTTATATCCTCAACTCCCTTGGTCCTCAAGCCTTCAGACTTGGACTGAATTCTACCACCAGCTTTCCTGAGTCTCCAGCTTTCAGATGGCGGAAGGTGGAAGTTATCAGCTTCCATAATCATGTAAGCCAATTACTCATAATATAGATATAAGTAGATATAGATATAGATATAAATATAGATAGATATAGATACAGATTACATAGCTATATATACAAATATAGAGATAGATATCTAGATAGATGATAGATTGATAGATGATAGATGATAGACATATATATATATTCATATATATACACATATATATGTATATATACATATTCTCTTGGTTCTGTCTTTTTGGGAGAATTCTGACTCATATGCTACTTCACTTTTTCACCTCCATCATTCCACCTTTCTGCTGATTATTCTATCCTTTTGGTTAGCAAGGTAAAAAAAAAAAAACCTAGGAGTAATTTTTAATTTTAATCAAACCCTTGTCTGATAAAACATGAAGTTGAGTATATGAACATATATACCCATATCTTCCAATTCTCTTGTGTCTACTTCCAAAATATAGAGAATCAAGTCACTTCTAGACATTATCATTGTTACCTTCATTTTTACCTGAACTCTGCAACAGCATCCTAACAGATCTTATTTCTACTTCACTCTTTCCAACTTTTTTTTGACATAGCAGGAAACATTTAAAAGCACAAAAACTATAACTTCTCTGTTGAAAACTTTCCAATCATTCCCCATTCATTTTTGAACAAAAATGAAAATTTAAAAAATGAACTATAAGGCCCCACATGAACCTCATTTTCCACTATATGCTCGCACATAGAAGAAACAAGATTGGTCACTCTAGTTTCAGTACCATGGATTAATATACTTTTTAAATGCTGATGACACCCACATTTACATCTTCAATCATGGCTTTATCCCTGAACAACAGACTCCATACTTGGTATTCTTCTCTGCAACTATAATAGGTATCCTCAATCTCCAAATGCCCAAAACAGAATTTTAATTTACTATCTTTCCAATTTACCTTACTTTTCAGATTTTCCCATCCCAGAAAATTGCACCATCAATTCCCAAATTTCTCAAGCCCAGTACTCAAAGTTGTCTTTGATTTTTGTCTGCATCTCATTCCTATTGGTTCAATCCTCTTGGTCTATACATAATCTATGCTCCTCTCTCCATTTACTAATTCAAATTACCATTTCATATTATCTGGATGATAGATTTTTGTTTTTACAATTATTTTATATGGCAAGTGTGATATAGTTAAAATATAAATCAGATTGTATTATCCTCTCTTACTTAAAATCCTGTTACCCTAAAAATAAAATCTCAGCTCATCTGTTGTTTATAGGGCCTATATGTCCTTGTCCTGCTTACCACTCTAACCTCATCACTGGTTCTACTAGGTATTTGTTGGTCTCAAATTTGCCCAATTTACTTTCACCTCAGGGATGATGTAACCCATGTTATTTGTAAGAAACATACTTCCCCAGATAACCATATGCCTAGTTTCATCTCTCATGTATTTTAGCTCAGATCACTCCTGCCATCTCAGAAAAGATTTCTTGACTACATGTTATGTAACATTTCTTCTTTCATTTTCTCTTATATTACTCTTTCTTTTCCATAGCACCTAGTTTATCTGCATTGATTTCTTTATTGTTTTTATTACTTTACCCTCTTGTCACAACTAACTCCAAGAAAATAGAGTCTGTGTCTTTCTTGCTCACTATTATGTCTCTAACATCCTGAGCTGTGCATAGCACATAGTAGATGCTTAGTAAACACTGCTGGCATAAAAAGGAAACCTCGATGATCATTTAAATTTTATAATTTTTTGATTTTAAACATGTCTTGTGTTGGAGCTATAAATATTAAACCAGCAACAATGAGTTGCAAATTTGTCAATTTTGATCATGAACTTTTTAAAGAACTATTCTAATCTTCTGGTGGGAAAGGAATTTGTATTAAGGCTGATTTATAACTATAGAGTTAATACTCCTTTTTGGCATTCATCTTAGGTTTAAAGTAGCTGATCCTCATGAATACTGAATGAGACTCCATAAGCTTACTCCATTCAGTGCATTTTTGATTTCTAAAAGCCTGGGGATGAGTGTTTTGTAATTAATGATTATTTTGTCCTTCAAATAGTAGCATCTGCTGTAATTAATAATATAGTACTTAAGAGTATAAAATTGTACAGAAGACTGTTGATCTGCACACTGGTTCTTACTTGGGTGAAAGATATTATTCCTTCCAACTTTTCTCAATAGTCCCTGTTCCTCATATTACTCTTACACGGCTTCAATAGCAGGGAAACACGATAACTATTAGTATCACTTGCTTTCAATTTATTTATTTTATTAAAGGTAATTGTTAAAAAAAAAAAAAAAAACACCTCCAGTTTACTCATGCATTGACTCAGTAGATCTTGCTTAAGACAACTGGCAAATGTTAACTTTTATAGCACTCTGATAACAACAGGAAGTCTTTATTTTACAATAAAAAGTGAAAATTAAATATTATCTATTATAGGTTACATAGATAAATAGATATTATTTATAAATTATGTAAGACTTAGGGGAAAAGTAGTTAACACTAATTTCTATTCTTATAATATAATCCATGCTACGATTCCTCAACTTTGCAACTGTTAACATGAACCCATACTCAAAAATTGAATAAGTAACTCTCTAAGAGATACTTTTTTTCACAAAATGTTCATATCCATAAATAAGCCAACATTAAAATATAACATTTACATTTTATTATTTATTAATAATCTCAAAGACTCTCAAAAGGAGGCATCAAGTGTATTATATATTTGAGTGAAACCCACAAAATGTCATTTCGATAATAATATCTACTGAATTGACAGTCCATTAACTCAAGCTCAGTACCTTACAAAGTAGTATTATCATAATAGTGATGAGCACCACTACTGCCCTTTTAATTAGAGACCCCATTCTTTCAATTGACATGCATTTGTAGGCTCCTGGGAATGCCGCAGTACAATGTTGTCTTATTCATTCAAAACTGATAACTTTTTGTTTGAAATTCATTTGTCCAGAAACAAGGGTTTGTGGTAATATTTTTAAAAGAATATGATTAAGGTTTGGCTTTCAAATCAGCTCTTCAAGGTGAGAGAAAAGAAGTTCTGTGATTGAGGAGTACTGTGCTTTATTTCTATAGAGGCTCCTTTTGCAGGATTTTCTATTGCACATTTATTCCACATGCAGGGAGAATAAGAGAATGTAAGAGAATGTTCAGAGCCCCCAAGCCTTAAAATATAATAAAAATAAATTAAGCTGGTGTTAATTAAACAGTTAGAAATTGATAAATACATATTTGCATAGAAAGACATTCATTCACCTTTATTGTTAGGCCAAAGAATAAACATGAATCACAAAACTGCTTGTAAAATATGAGCCAGTGTTTTTAAAAATACTACATATGAATATGTATATGAATAATATGTTAATAATGGTTATTTTTGAGTGGTGATATTGTAGCTTTTAGAAATGAATATAAATATAGATAAAGATGTGCTTAAGTACATCACCATTTTTCTACAATGTTTTTATATGTGAGCCAAAGAGAGCCAGTTCTCATTCTCTGTCTTCTTTATTGCCACTAAGAAACAGACTGTCTTTGGTGTAATGCTGAAAGATTTTTAAAATTTGATCAGCTACTTTCTCAGTCACAAGAATAAAGCAGAAAGAACCTTAGTCTAACATCATGACTGAAAGATAACACCAACTAAAAGTGCTCACTCTTACAGCTTCTAGAAAGGTTCTGCTGTGTCAGCACAAGAGTAGAAGAGAAAAATGAAAACAGAGACTTCATTCACAGGTTTGATCTCACATTCAATATAACCTTTACTCTTATAAAATTGCTTTTATTATTGAACCTTAACTACATTACAAACAGAAAATATAGTGAAATCATTACATACACTACAGTAGCTTTCATGTTTTGTCCCGTTCTTATAAAAACAAATGCTTACCTTCAAGCATAACGAACATTTATGTAATTTTATTTTTTCCATTTGTGTGTGCTTGTTTTCATTGTTTCAACTTTAAAATTTATGTTCTCAATGAAGACATTTTTAATTTTTAAGAAAAATTATTTATAGTTTCTTCATTTTAAATCATTTTTATAATTACGCTGGTAAATGTTGAATTTGGAGCATCTGGTTTATAAACGTATCTTAAAATGACCCTTAGTAGAATATGTATCAGCACTAAAATTCTTAGACTTTCTGGAACCACAGCTTCAGTTCCTGGCAAGAGTGACATAGCTCCCTAATTTTCTAAGAGATAAAATACATTCCTTGTAGTTCAACTTATTTGGGGCTTTGGAAAAAAAAAATTGTTTTCTATTTCTGAATGTCTGAGTTTATCACCTAATTAATGAATAATTCACCATAGAATTTTCTCTTAAGAATTATCTTTCTTAAAATGCTTAATCTCATTAGTGCTTAATAATTTAAACATTTTTTGAAATACTTTAAATGTGCAGAATAGAATATACCATACACTTATGCAACAACCACTACCAATAAACTGATAATATTTTGGCTATATTGGCATTAGTTTCCTCTCTTTATTTTTTCAGAGACATAAAATATTTGACATACAGCTAAAATCTCTTAACCTATGTCATCCTACTAAATCCAAAGTATATTATTTCCAAGTGTAATTTTAAACATTACCTCACATTTATATCTATAAACAATTTGAATAGAAATAAATTTTTTTCTTTTACTTTTTGTTTACGTTCATAAACAGTTGTTTTGTATAGTTATGAATTTATATAAATGGAGTCAACATTAGATGAACACTTCAACACTTGTTTTTAAAACTCAACAGTGTTCTTTTGCAATGTATTCATATTTATTGATACTAGCTACATCTTTGTAGACTTATAAACTATTCCATTTTATGTATTAACTTTTTGTTTATATACTACTTGGTATAGTTATTGAATTTGAAGATTCACTTTGGTATTTCATTTCGATCTTTCATTTGTTCATCCTTTCATTCTTTATTTCTAAGTATTTCTCTTCAGTACATTACTCCTATTTTTCAGTACATTTACTCCTAAATTTTATTACTCCCTATTTCTTTATTCTGGCAACATTACCAGGCATTTGTTAGAACTTCCTCTTTTATTCCCTAGGCCTCTTTATCTCGCTTCTTTACTTGCTGTTATATCTTTGTACGGTGTTCATGGTAATTCTTTCCACAGCCATATTTATTTTGCTGTTAAGTTTATCTTTGTGTTTTACTGTCTATCTATCTATCTATCTATCTATCTATCTATCTATCTATCATCTACTGGTACAATACATTACTGGTATATATCTATATAATACATATGTAGTAAAATGTATATATGTACTGGTATAGTAATGTGTTGGTTTATATATACACCAGTACATTGTTATATATTTATGCATACATAATGAGGAGTAAAGTGACTATCAGGCAAATAGAAGCAGAGGAGTGCAACCCTTACTAAGAACAGGGCATTATAAGCTTAAATAATAAAAAGAGAATTGCTATAACAAGATAGTAATGAACGTTCAGCATACATAGGGACAAATTGAGATAACATTGACTGAAAAGAGAGGATTTAAAGATCCAAATTTGCAAAGAGGAATGGCGATAAGGCACACACAGAAGAATTGTAGATGACTGTATATAAATAACTATCCTTCGCATATTTGTAAAGGTAACCACACACCAAAGATTTAGAACTGAAGTATATAACATAAAACAAGAAGAACCAGAGGCAAAACCCACAAAAGCCAACCAAAATAAAGAAAACAAAAACACAAGAACAAGGAAGCAATGGAAACACTGAACTACCAGAAAGCAAAAGATAAAATGGCTATAAGAAGACCTCAATAATCACCATAAATGTAAATGGACTGAACCCATCAATAAAAAGGCACAAAGATGCAGAATGGATCAAAAAACAAAACCCAAACATATGCTGCCTCCAGGAGACACATCTCAGCTCCAAAGACAAATATAGACTCAAAATGAAAGGGTAGAAAACGGTATTCCAAACAAACGGCATTCAGGGAAAAGCGAGAGTAGTGGTACTAATATCAGACAAAATAGACTTAAAAATAAAAAAGATAAAGAAAGATACTGAGGGACACTTCATAATGGTAAAGAGAATCATGCACCATGAAGACATGACACTTATTAATATCTATGTTCCCAATCCCTAAATATATAAGGCAATTACTAACAGAATTAAAGAGAGAAACACAGAAAAACACTATTGTAATAGGTGACCTAAATACCCCATTGCCGGATATAGACAGATCATCCAAACAGAAAATCAATTAGGAAATAACATCCTTAAATGACACATTAGACCAACTAGACATAATTAACATTTACAGTGTCTTCTATCCCAAAACAGCTGCTTATACATTCTTCTCTAGTGCACATGGAACGTTCTCAAGAATCGACCATATTCTGGGACATGGAGATAGCCTCAATAAATTTAAGAGGATTGAAATCATACCAATTATATTCTCTGATCATAATGCTTTAAAACTAGAGATCCACTACAAAAAGAAATCAGGAAGAACCAGAAATACATGGCAATTAAACAAGCACACTACTGGAGAATAACTGGGTCAGAGAATAAATAAAAAGAGAGATCAAGAGATACATAGAAATGAATGATAATGATAGGACAGCATATCAAAACTTTTGGGACATGGCAAAAGCGGTCATAAAAGGAAAGTTTATATCATTACAGGCCTATCTCCAAAAACAAGAATAAGCCCAAATAAACAACCTAATACTTCATCTTAAAAAACTAGAAAAGGAAGAATAAATGAGGCCTAAAGTCAGCAGAACAAAAAAAAAAATCAAAATTAGAGCAGAAAGAAATGAAATTGAAAACAAACAAAAAAAAAATAGAAAAAATAAATACAACAAAGAGCTGATTCTTTGAGAAGATTAATAAAATTGACAAACCCCTTGCTCGACTTACTAAAGAAAAAAGAAAAAGGACACAAATAAACAAAATCAGGGATGAAAGAGGGGAAATTATGAATGTATCGCAGAAATACAAAGAATCATGCAAGAATACTATGAAAAAGAATATAACACCAAATTTAATAACCTAGAAGAAATGGATCGATACTTAGAAAAATACAACCTTCCTAGACTCAATCAAGAAGAACTGGAAAATCTAAGTAGACTGATCAGCAGTATGGAAATTGAAACAATCATCAAAAACTTACTAAAAAATAAAAGTCCAGGACTAGATGACTTCATCAGTGATTTCTACCAAACATTCAAAGATTTCATACCTATTCTCTTCAAACTCTTTCAAAAAAATCAAAGAGGAGGCAATACTTTCCAATTCATTTTATGAGGCCAGTATTACCCTGCTACCCAAATCTGGTAAGAATAACACCAAGAAAAAAAACTACAGACCACTATCTCTCATGAACACAGTTGCAAAAATTCTAAATAAGGTACTAGCGATTGGAATATTAAACATATTAAAAAGATTATACACCATGATCAAGTGGGCTTCATCCCAGAGGCACAGGGATTATTCAACATATGCAAATCAATTAATGTGATACACTGCTTAAGCAAATAAAAAATAAGAATCAAATGATCATATCAATAGATGCAGAAAAAGCCTTCGACAAGATACAGCACCTATTTATGATCAAAACATTTCACAAAATCGTTATTGAAGGAAAGTATCTTAACATAATAAAGGCCATATATGATGAACCCTCAGCCAACATTATATTTAATGGTGAAAAACTAAACATCTTCCCTCTAAGATCAGGAACAAGGCAAGGCTGTTCACTATCACCACTGTTATTCAATATTACATTGGAGGCCCTCGAGAGTGCAATCAGACAAAGAAAAACATAAAAGGCATCCAAATAGGAAATGAAGAAGTCAAGCTGTCCATATTTGAGGATGATATGATTCTCGATATAGAAAACCCTAAAGACTCCACAAGAACACTACTAGAAACAATAAGAAAATACAGTAAAGTCTCTGGATACAAAAATCAATGTACAAAAATCTATAGCGTTTCTATACTCCAATAATGAAATGTCAGAAAAAGAAGTGAAAAAAATAATTCCTTTTGCAATTGCAACAAAAAGAATAAAATACCTAGGAATAAATCTAATGAAACATGTGAAGGACCTGTATAATGAAAACTGTAAGACCCTATTAAAGGAAATCTAAGAAGATACAAAGAAATGGAAAGATATTTCGTGTTCTTGGACTGGAAGAATAAACATAGTTAAAATGACCTTATTGCTTAAAGCATTATACAGATTGAATGCAATCTCCATCAAAAATTCCATTAACCTTTTTTAAAGAAATAGAACAAAAAAATCATCAGATTTGTTTGGAAGCACAAAGTCCCTGAATTGTCAAAGCCATCCTGAGAAAAAAGAACGAGTCTGGAAGCATCATTCTGCCTGACTTCAAATTATACTACAAAGCGACAGTAATCAAAATGGCATGTTATTGGCAGCAAAACAGACACAAGGACCAGAATCGAGAGTCCAGAAATAAACTCATATTTACATGGGCAAATAATTTTTGACAAAAAAGCCAAAAACATACAGTGGAAGAAAAAAAGCCTCTTCAATAAATGGCACTGGGAAAACTGGAAAGCCACCTGCAAAAGAATGAAGCTAGACTTTTGCCTATCACCACACACCAAAATTAACTCAAAATGGATTAAGGACCAGAATATAAGACCTGAAAAAATAAAATGCATAGAAGAAAACATAGAAACTAAACTCAAGGACCTTTGACTTAAAGAGTATTTTATGAATTCCCTCAAAAACAAGAGAATTAAAAACTAAAATAAATGACTGGGACTACATCAAACTAAAAAGCTTCTGCTCAGCAAAAGAAATCATCAACAAGATAAAGAGACAACTATCCGAATGGGAAAATATATTTGCAAGCAATGCCTCCAATAAAGGCCTAATATCCAAAATATACAAAGAACCCATGCAACTCAATACAACAAAAAAACAAATGATGTAATCAAAAACTGGGCAGAAGACATGAACAGACTCTTTTCCCAAGAAGACATACAAATAGCCAACAAATATATGAAAAGATGCTCAACACCATCTCACATCTGTCATAATAGCTATAATCAACACTATCTCATACTTGTTAGAATAGCTATAATCAACAGGACCAGTAATAACAAATGTTGAAGAGGATGCAAAGAAAAAGGAACCCTCATACACTGCTGGTGGGACTCCAAATTGGTACAACCACTATGGAAAACAGTATGGAGGTTTCTCAAAAAACTAAGAATTGATCTACTATAGGATCCAGCAATTCTTCTACTGGATATTTACCCCAAAGGCTTGAAAACCCATATCTTTGCACACCGATGTTCATAGCAGCATTGTTCACAGTGGCCAGGACATGGAAGCAACCAAAGTGTCCTATGATAGACGATTGGCTAAAGAAGCTGTGATTGATACACACACACACACACACACACACACACACACACACACACACACACAATGGAATATTACTCAGCCATAAGAAGAGATGAAACACTGCCATTTGCAACAACATTGATGGACTTCGAGATAATCATGCTAAGCGAAATAAGCCAAACAGAAAAAGTTGAAAATCATATGATATCACTTACATATGGAATATAAACCTAAAAGCAACAAACGAACAGGACAAACAAGTAGAGATTCATGGACATGGACTATAGACTAGCAATTACCAGAGGGTAAGGGGTAGGGAAGGAGGAGGGAGGTAGATGGGGTAAAAGGGGTCAAACATAGGGGAGTAGTGGGAGGATGAAGTGGGTAAGGGGACCAAATATATGGTAGCTGAAGGAAACTGGACTTTGGGTAGTAAAAACACAATAGAATATACAGATGTCAAATTATAATGTACACCTGAAAATTATATAATTGTATTAATCAATGTTATCCCCATAAACTTAATAAAAATGAAATATTAAAAAATTATAATAATAATAGGAGGCTAGCATATATGATCTTGGGATTTTAGCTTCCTGAATCCTGAAGAAGCTAAATGTTAAACACAGTTTGAAAGTAGCACCATATATCCTTGTTTCCCAAATATGGAAAATAAGTTGGAGTTTAAATGACTTGGTCACAGTTATAAGAATGTCTTTAAGTGGTATATAAGTTATTTCCTAGAATGAAACTAATGAAGGTTACCCAGAGTTACACACGATAATGGATTCAGACTCAACATCCTTAGGGATAGTCAAAAAGACCATGAATTTTCTCACTAAATATAAACTTTTGTCATTCTCCCGTTAAAATTATATGATTAATGAATACACAGCTATAGTAAAACTTTGCATATTTCTCTGTCCTTTAGCTGATAAAAATAACTTTATTGCACTTAATGGGATAATGTGAAACATTATACCTTCTTTGTTTACAAAAAAAAGGGGGCAATTTTCACTGACACCATCACCTTTAGTTCAAAAGAAATCTGTAAGTGAAGCTCTGAATTGCTATTTTGCCACAAGCATTTTATTGCTCTTCCTCCCATTTTAAAAATGGCAAAGTGTTCTGAAATAAAAATTCTTCCCAAGGGACAAATTCATAGAGATTTATTATCTTGCCTTAAAGGGATGGGATTGGGCCATTTTTATAGCCAAAGTTACTTTTACTTTCAACATGGAAGTACTTCTCGGCAGAGCCTTGCAATGTGTAAAAAGATCATTTTTCTAAGCACTTATGCTACTGATACAGCTACCAAAAGCCATTAGTGATATTAGCCAAGTGTGTTGATATCATTCCAGTGATTCCCAGTCAGAGATATGCATTTAAAATTTGTTTGAATCATTTAAAAATACAGCGTCCTGGCCTTGCTCCAGTATTACCAACTTACACATTGCAGAGATGCTTCTGGATAGCTATATATTTTACACAATGCTTTCAGTGATTCTCACGCACATCCACCATTGAGAACTATTGCTAAAAGAGAAGAAAGCAATTTCTTTGATAATATGTAATTTTTAAAAATCAATTTTTAAACAATGGCTATTTATCAGCTTATAAATAATGCTGTGTGTCTAGAATATATGCAGAATTATACACCTTCTTAACATTCATCAGAATATCAAAGGCAGAATCTAAAACTGATGGTTTTGGTCCTGTCAGACCTTCCATGATATTTGCTTGAATCATTTCCTTGGGCTATCATTTTGTTCTGGGAGGACTAGTGTTAGAACAGTTTTCTGGTTTCCGTGCTGGGTTGGTTAGGGCTACTCTTAGAAAGGGAAAATTTTCAGAAAGGAAAACGTTCCAGAAAAACACTCCCACCACACAAGTACACACTAGCGAACAATAAACAAAATGCCTTGCCAATTACTTATCATATCCACATTTTCATTAGAATATTCTTGAATGTTGAAAATAGTTTGGGCTATAGGGGTTTCCCCTGAGAAGGCAAGTATATCCATAATATAACTTTTTTAAGCTCAAAGATCTCATATAGAAGGTTCCTAACCCTCAGATGATTTGCACATTGAATTTATCAAAAGATAGCCTTTGAATTTATCAGGCACACATAAAGTGACAGTTTACATTTAACTGTATCATTTACCTTGTTGTGCAAATAATAAGAGAGTACTGTATAAACTGGAAGGCTTCAAGGTTTAATCAACTGCCTGCCTTATGAGAGATTATTTATGCTTTTGGAGAGTACGAAGAAAGAAAAACTAGGAAATACTGAAAGGGGAGATGGGGAGAGTAATAGACAAATAATCTGCTACACAATTATTATTGAATGCATTACTTTATTCTTCCCAATTCATGTTTCAGAATAAACATACTATATGTGTGTATGTGTATGTGTATGCAGTTTACATCAGATGATAACACTGTAGTCACATCAATTATACTCTTTCTAAACCTGTTTACTTATTAATAAAATATGGTATAATAGTACTACATAATGCATAGGTTTGTTTGTGCAAGTGAAATAATTCACATAAACTTCTTAATATCAAGCATTAAAAATTATAAGCATTCAATAGATACTGTTATAATAGGATAATGTTAAAAACAAGGAACAAGGCTCAAAATGATTCAGTAATTTTATCAAATGATAATATATTCAATAATAAACCATTTTTTAAAAATATTCAGGTGACACTCTTTTTATAGTGCCTCTAATAGCTAATAAAACTGGGAGTTGGAATATTCCACATAAATCAGTGGATAGTTAATGCTGTTTAGTCTACTAAATTTTTGTGGTTTCTACCCATATTTATCAATGACCTCCACTGAATTCATTCCCATTCCTTCTAGCTACTGTATGGAGAATAAATATAATTATATGTCTTTAATAAATATAGAAGATGTTTTACCAGGAAAAACTTTTTAAAAGCTCATAATATATTAACTATGTATTATATGTGTATTAACAAAATCAGCAACCCAGATATTCACTCTGTTATTCTCTCCAACTTAATTTCAAATCTTTTAGTTATATCAAATTCTGGTTTGTTCAGAAGGATAAAGTTAAACCTCAAAGCTAAATCAAAATTAGAGTAGTTATTCTGCAAACACACTGTCATTTAGATCTAGAATATGATTTTTATTAACACGAATATATTTGGAGCAGTATTTTGTGAGAAATTGTAAAGAAGTCCTTTGCCATTATTTCCACCTCTAAAACTTTGAGTAGAAGGCCCACAGCTTCTTTTAGCTCTGCTTTTGAAAGGGATGAGTTATGGATATTTCTACTATCGAATTTATCTTTATTCAGACATAAGGATTTTAAATGTCTCTTTATACTGCAATTTCTTGTTATCAAAGGACACAGGCTGTCAACACCCCCTCTGACTATCAGAACCTTACTTTGGAAGCCTTATGTGGTGCTTCTTCACTTGAGCTAAATAAAAAATGAGTTTGATGCTTTTTTGAGCTCCAAGTGTTAATTGAGTCCTAATAAAACCATCTAGTTAAACTGTCTGCTTTGTGGTTCAGTACCATAGAGAAGGATTTCTAAAAGAAGCCTGCTAAGTTAATTGTGCTTCTAGATAATTAATTGAAATGAGAAAACCAAGGGGAAAAAAATGAGAATTCTATAACACTGACTTTTCAGCTCTTTTTTATAGCAAAGTTTCTAAGATTACTTGCAGCAGATAGAGAATTCTCCAGCTAAGTATGTGTTATTGTACTCAGTTTAGCATCTATTGCCTTTGTATTTGACCAATTTCTTCCAGCCTTCAAGGACTAGGGGATGACATTAAAAATTATTAAAACACCTTCAAAACATTATTAATTTACCACATGTCTATAAACAACTATGACTATTATCGAATTTAGATTGTCCATGGTTTATTGTGTCTGTTTCTGTGATTATTGTGCTTTGTTTCAGTTATAGGAATCCCATTTGTATCTATCGTCTAGTGTTAATTTAGAATTGTATTAATTTTTAGAAGCAGATAATCAATGTGTTATTTTTTAAATCAATGTTAATATGTCATCAGTGTCCTAAATTTATGTCCTAAATTCCTAATATTCTGTTATTGATTTTATTTTTTCTTTTGATATTAGTTACAAATAAAAATTATATTACCTTCATCTGGTAATTTGGCCTTCAGTATTATGTTAAGACTTTTTAAACGATTTGTTTCATCAGCAATTGATTGAACTTAAGTATGACTTTTTTTCAGTATTATAGTATGCTTTTCACTTGTTTTATTCTGATATGCTGTAGTCTTTAAAATGTGCTCTTTAAATATTTTGCTCTGATATAGTGTCTTTAAAACATATTCATGAAGATCATAACCTGCTATTAATAGAAATTCACCACACTTCTTACCCCACTCTAATCACTTTCATCTATATTCACACAGATACCAACTTCAATTCACACTATATACTTTTTTATGCTTTTATAACTCATTTCCCAGCCCAAGTAGAAAAAATGCTAGAGAATAAGTTGTGTCCCTCCAAAATTCATTTGTAGAAGCCCTAACTTCCCATGTGATGATATGTATAGTAGTAGGGCCTTTGGGAGATAATTAGATTTAGATGCAGTCATGAGGATAAGTTCTCACAATGAGATTCAACTTGAAAGTATCTATTTCATAAAGTTCTTTTCCCTTTGAGGAGGTTGGATTATTGAAAATGAAATTAACATAATACTGAAGGCCAAATTACCAGATGAAGGTAATTAATACTCAGTTGCCTAAGGTACAGTAAGGGGGGTATTTCATTCAAATAACAAAAGCATTTAGATCAAAAATTAATTCTTCTAGAAACTCATTGACATATGGTACACCCAATTATGCATAGCATTTTTTGAATCACATTGACAAAGTCAAGTATATGAGAAATAACTATTTCTTTTCAGCAACTCGGTTTCAGATTATGACCGCTCAATCCATAGAACTTCAATCTTAGTCATTCTTGGTTTGGTTTGGTTTGGTTCCCTTTTCTTGCATCATACCAGAGATTTAGACTCTTACATAGTGCTAAAGCAAAGGGAAGGCATAGATTAGATGTGGGGATGGATTTCTCAGGATGCTGAGATTATTTAGCTGTTAACATGTTACTAGAAGATATACACTGTTCCTGCACCACAAGTATTCAACACCTGAGTGGCTTTATTACATGGGTGCAAAATAACCTATGATTGTTTCCGTAGGATAATGACTGTGCAGCCATTCCTTTTGCCCTGTTCTTAAGAAACTGCACTAAAGCTATTTTAAATTGCCCCAGGAATTATAGGTCTCTTTATTCTGCATAGTTCCAGTAAATGCTTTTTTGGCTTTATAGGGAATCCTTCTCTTCACATACTTTTTTCCATACTAAATTTTTCTTGCACACATCTTATCTCACTTCTGCCTTCTCAACTAGCCATAAGAATTCTACAAAGAGTTTAGATTTGGGGGATAGCACGTGTTATATCTACAGGTAGAGAGGTAATAAGAATTTCAGGGTTTCGATTGGTGATTTTGGGCCTTTCTTCAAATATTCTTGAGACCCGGCCACACATCATTCTAGAGGTAGGAAAATGTAGAGAGGGATGGAAGAAGAGAGAGAGAGAGAGAGAGAGAGAGAGAGAGAGAGAGAGAGGGAAAAATTGTGTGGGAGTAAAATCATGCAAGTTATATTTTAAAATATTGATAAGCCACATTTAACATTTTTAAACCCTGAACACTATCATCAACTTGTAGGCATGTACTAAATAAAAATTTTTTCTTTGAAACAAACCGTGCAAAAAGAAGAAAGCAAGTTAGCACCAGGATAGTAGTGCAAGTATTCTCTTTATTGATAAACTATATTGTATATGCAGATGGCTGAGGAAACTCAAGTAGTGATATTAACAATTCTTTCTTGCTCCCATATACAATTAAGACAACATAGACATCATTATGTTCTTTTGTTATGAGTACTTCAGAGATTCTTCCTGTGGCCTTTGTTTTCTTTCCTCTCTTAGATCTGCATTTTTATATAATTCAATATGCAATGGCCAACTCTCTTCTCTCTCTAAAGTAATGTCATGAAAAGAATGGTATCAACTGTTCATCTGTTGAAATTACCTATGCTTTTTCTGTTTCTCTACAATATGCAACTTTGTGAACTCTTTGGAATAAAAACCTCAAGGTTTATAAGCTTTCAAGCTTAGAGATTTGAAATTTTCATAGTAGAATGTAAAGTGTACAAATATAGCTCTTAATGTTTGTGAGAATTTTAGGGTTATTTGTTCCATAAAATTTTATGAGCCAATGGTTATGATTTTTGAAAAACTTGATGGTTAGGTTTATCTCTCCAAAGAAACATGGTTCCCAAGACTCTGGGGGAAAAAAGTTGGGCACAATTAGATTACTATCACAAAATTTCAAGTTTTAAATTTATATAGAACTTTCAAGACATTCCATTTTGAAATTGAGCAATAATCAATATCCTGAAGGAAATTCTGGTAGACTATTTCTAGCTCAGAAAAGAGAGAGAGAGAGAGATCATCATCTCCCTTCTAATATTGTTTTTCTTTTCATAAGAAAAATATAGAAATCAGAGGCAAATATTTCTTTGACACCAATCTTCAGGTTATTCTTTTCACATAAAAACTTTATATGTTTCAGAATAAGGTGAAACAGTTTAGAAATATAATTTGATTCATGGTTTAATATAATGAGTTTTTTATTAATTAAGTCAATGAATAGTTTTTACTTCTAAGCTACCAAAGGTGTCCAGGGACATTCTTTCCTCCCTTTCATATTACTATGAAATCAAATCGGTTATCCTTTGGGTCTCTTCTCATAAAAAAGATAACTGCCAACAACTGGAAAAATGTTGCTATTCACAGATTGTTAGCTAGTGAGATGACAGAATATGGGAAAAAGGTCAGAACAAATGTAGATGATCTCAGATAAACAAAAATATGTTGTAAAATAAAGAATCGATTGTTTGGGTTATTTATCAGAAAACAAAAGAAGTAGCAAAATTCCCTGAGATGCAAAGACAACATGTCTACTTTAGAGAACATTAGGTGAAGGATTGCAAGCTACAAAGGTTCATCTGTATCGTATTTCATAGCAATTTAGATTTAAAACAAGATAATAGCTTCTCTAGAAAAGAAAAGAGAATGTCATTTTCTAATTGAGATTTTTGTTATGCAATAAATAAATGATAAGAAATCATAAAATTAATAATTGAATAAGGTAAGTATTGGTGGTTTTTCTACCAAAATAAGAGAAATTTAGTTTGAAGTTCATGTAAGAAAACATTTAAATAGCATTCTAAAAGTAATCATTTAATTCATCATCTATTATAACTAAATGACCTAGAGTGCATAATGTGTTCATTACAATTTAAAATATTAAATGTAAACATGCATCCCTTTCTAGACATATAACATGCAGAAAGTTTTTCAACATTTTTTTAAATGTAAAAAAGTAATTAATACAGCAGAAATATGCAGTCACTTTATTGCGAGATTAACTTTATAACCTAATAAATTAATACAAGTACAACAGAAAACAAAGATAAGGTAAACACAAGTTTTTAAAGAAGCCAGTTAGATTTCACATTCAGTTTAAGATATAGAAACTTGCTAAGAGTGTTATTCCCAACATAACGATGAAAACAAGTCATATAACATAGAAACTTATGATTTTGTTAATATCCATCAAGGGATTGAGAAAAAAAGAAACCTTAATGAACTAAAATCCAAAAGAATTATAATTGCCTGTTTGAAGAGAAATATCTTAATCACCTCTGTTCTTGGTTGGAGAAGCAATGAGAAGAAGAGAAAACTGCCGTAGATGAGGGTAAGAAAAAACTAGAATTTTTAAAGTATAGGTATAATGTTTTAATATGAAAAGAAACCTTACCAACAGATAGTCTAGTCTACCTTCCAACTCTTTCCCATGGACTATTAACCAAGTTTTCTTGCAAAAGATTGAGAGCAGAGGGAGAGCTGAGAGAGATGCCATTTAACTGAGGCACAAAAAGTACAGGGATGGCTAAGGACTAGGGGTGGGGCAAAATGATCTGATTTTAACTGTTTGAAGACTTTTCAGCTCTCACTGAACACTAGGGGGAAGATTGCTTAGAGAGAATGCCTTGAAGTGTTAAGCGTATAGACTTGAAGAAATCTATGTGCACCGCAAGAGAACTTAGAAAAATCTCTCTGTGGCATTTAAGGCCATTGCCAATTAATTAAACTATTATAGTTCCTCCCCACTCTAAGTCTGGGGAAAAGGCAGCATAGGTGAAGAGATCTTCTAAGGGAAAAACAGCATGGCAGATCCAGAAAGAAAAGCAAACTCCTTACTAGACCCAATAGCTGGCAGCTAGACTGCAAGGTAGAGTGAGGGCTCCCACAGTCCTGAAAGCTTATAGCTGGCCCTTAAAGCAGAAAGAGATCTTTGGAGACTTCCCAGACTCAAATCTCAAGTTCTACTGAAAGGAAGTCTTGATCTAGTGCTAAAATTATTTGAATGCAGTGGTGAAAGATGGCTAAATAAATAACAAAGCTTAGAGCCAAACGTTCACAGAATAAAACTCTATTACTCATGCTGGAGGTTTGACAGAAAGGTGCACCCTTTTCTAAGTGAAATATAATTTATTTTTATCTCTTTTATACCTAATATTTATAATATGATAAAATATTACAGTACCCATGAAGAAGAAAGAAATGGTACTAAAAAAAGAAAACTGTCAAAAGACGAAACTTGGAGGTTGGCCAGGTGTACAAATAGCCAGAAAGGGATTTAGAAAATAACTAAGGAGAAAAGATGATACCCAAGGGGAAAATGGACAAAACTGTGAATAGATCGAAATTTTCAACAGCAAGAAAAAATTTATTAAAAAAAAAACAAATAAGAATGCTGTAAATGAGAAATAGATGCGAGGACTGGAGAATTCATTTGATAGATTGGCAGACTAGACATGGAAGAAGAAACAGTCTGTGAACTGAGTACAGACAAATAGAAATGATTCAAACTAAAACAAAATAATGGGGGATGGGGTCGAGTGTGAATAAAATAAAGCAGAGTATCCAAGATTTATCATTTGACAATATCAAATGATTGGACATATGTATAATTTTAGTCACAAAGGGAGAGGAGAGAATGAGGCAGAGGAAATATTTGAAGAGATAATGGTAGATAGTTTTCATAAATTAATGAGAGACATCAAGCCACACATCCAAGAATTTTAGTGAACCCCAAGCAGAATAAATACCAAGAAAATTACATTCATGCATAGCATAGTTAAAGTTTTAAAAACCAAGCATAAAGAAACAATCTAAAACAGATGGCGGAGTGGTGGTAGGAAACAAATTTATTACATCTGAGTATCTAACACTAAGAATAATGGCTGACTTCATAAATAATATAGGTTAAGAAAAATATGGAACACTTTTCAAGTGCAAAATGAAAAAACAAGAACATTCTATTTGGAATTCTATACTATGAAACATCCTTCAAAAAAAGATTAGAGTTATTTACAGGTGGACAAAACATTGAAAATTCATCTCTAGATTTGTTCTAAAAGTAGTACCTGAAGAAGCTCTTTAGACCGAAGCAAAATGATCCTAGAAACAGATACAGATCTCTATTAAAAAAAAAGAAAACAAATATGACAAGACCAGAAATAGTAGTTTAATAGATTTAAAAAACCTTTAAAATTGTATTATATATTTGTGTAGTTTTCTATTGCGGCTGTAACAAATTACTATAGATTTAGTGGCTTAAAACAAAATAAATTTATTTTCATATATTTTTTTCTAGATCATAAGTTCAACGCTGGTCATACAGGGCTAAAATTAAGGTGTTGACAGTACTTGTTCGCTTCTGAAGGCTCTAGGGGATAATCTATATCCTTGTCTTCTTTTTAAATTAAAATTATTGGAGTGACATTGGTTAATAAATTCAAATAAGCTTCTAGTGTACAATCCAAAAATATGTCATATGTGTATTGCACTGTGTGTTCACCACCCAAAGTTAAATTTCTTTCAGCTTCAAGAGGCTGCCTGAATTCTCTGGCTCATAGCCCTCTTTCTCCATAGTTAGAGCCAGCAACACTACATTCAATTTTCTTCAGACGGCATTGCTCTTCTACCTCCTCTTCTACCTCCCATTTCCACTTTGAAGCACCCTGGTTAATTTTACTGGGACTATCTAGAAAATCCAGAATAATTTCCCTATATTAAAGTCAGATGGTTAGCTTTAATTCTCCTTTGCAGGTAACCTAACATATTTACATTTTTCTGGGTATTAGCACATGACATATTTGGGAGCTATTATTCTGCCTATCACAGAATTCATATATATATATTATATATATAAACAAAGTAATAGCTAATATATATATTAGTAATATCTAATATATATTATATTATAAATTATAAGCTATATTAGATATAGTAATATTGATATATTATATTACTATATGTAATATAGTAATTATATTATATTATATTATATTATAAATTATAAATTATATTAGATATAGTAATATCTAATATATATAATATCTAATATATATATTACATATATATATTAGATATTACTTTATATAATATATATAATATCTAATATATATAATATAATATATATATCTAATATATATAATATCTAATATATATATTACATATATATATTAGATATTACTTTATTTAAACTCTTTTAAAAATTATTGGCTGTTTTAAGAAATAAAAATTCTTAATCCTGGAAGAATAGATTTTTTATAAAGAAGAACAAACATTTTCTCTATTAAGCCACCAATCTTTTAAGATTTTTTTCTGTGTGTGATTTCAGCATAACTAACCAAATATAACTAAAATTTTAACCAGAAAACTACTTAAATTTGAGTTAATATGATTCAAGTGACTCTTCATTTTCAAGTCTAGATATTGTTGACCAGTATTTGGTCAGTAGTTGACCAGTATTGAAAAAATATAATGTTATACTTTAACTATACAACGAATGCAAACAGTACTGAAAAAAAATAGTAATCCACATTAACATAAAGGAAAAAAATCACCTATAATTTCACCATCATAAATAGCCATTCAAATTATTCTTATATATCCTTTTTAGGTTAGATTATGCTAAAATAACAAATTATACACACACACATACACACTAGCTCTTTTAAAACCAAAATAAAAAATTTGGAAATAGATAAATAGTATATTATATACAATTATTCTGAAACGATTATAAATTCATTAACTTTTTTTTTTCTTCAAGATGTTCCATTAGTTGAACATTCTGCATTTTTTTTTTTAATTTCACATCTGCCACTGTGTGAAACATACCTTGCCTAGAATTTGACTTCAAGTATCTCCTGGGTACCAAGTAATCCTGCACAGATTTTGACATATGTTTTATTATTAAAACAACATCCATTATTCTATCTTGAAACATGTCTACCTGAATGGGAACATACTTGTCTCCACACATCAACCCTATTAGACTTTCCGCTCACCCCTTTGTTTTGTCAACTCTATAGTTCTGTTACATTTTTACTAATTAATGTTGCTTCCATTTTATTTGCATTCTTATAAAATCAAGATGGTTTTTGAATAATTTAAATTTAGTCAAAACAATCAAAATTTAAGGAAGAAAGAAAAACATTTCTCTCAGTTTATTAGTCTAATTTACCAATAAATTGAATTATGTCAAGCAAACATCAAAAGTTTGATAAAACAGGCTGCTTATTTCTGCCTCATATTATGCACAGCACTATTCTTGATAGCAAAAAATCAGTTTTTAAATTGCTCATAGTCTTAAGAATGCTGTTATCAAGGCTTCCTAACTATAAAATAGCAGCAAACTTCTACAAGTTTCCATATGGCATTGAGCACTCTTTTGTTCTCAAAAGAATAAATAATTTAAGGTCACTGTGACCCACTTTAAAGATAAAATAAAGATTTCATTTTTTAAAAGAAAATACTTCATTTTAAAGGTTGAATAGAAAGACGGTTAAAAAAAATCTAGATAGATAAAATTAAATTTTCCCTTAGAAGGATCATGCAAAATATACCTTGTTTTTGTATCTTCATAATGTTAGTTGATGAGTCAAAGATACATTTCCATTCTCTTTAAACTCTGGTTCAGTATTTTCTACTTCTTTAATTGGCAAACAGCTATCGCTTTTTCATTTATAGCTGTTTGGAAATAGGGTTCTTTATATTAATTATAATTTTTAATAATCTGTTATAAAACTTATCTCAATATTTTCTGCTATATCTTCAGGAAAGAATATTTTTCTCAAAACTTTTTTACTTTGATTATTGACCCTTCTTTCCCTGTCATGCACTATTCAAATTTCATTTCTAATCTGCACAGAGAGAAATTTCTTATCCCTGTCTCATGAGATGAGTTACTGCATAGAAACAAATTTGTCATTCCAAGCTTGGGACCTCTATCTATCCTGAGTTATGCATATGTTTTCTTCTGGTAAAGCACAGTGGTTTGGAGTTCCATTGTTTCTAATAGAACCTTTTTCATTTTCTTGTTGCTGACTTTCGTATGCCGTTTTTATCTGCATCTTTCCTGAGACCTCTGCTCAGCTCCACTGCACTTTTATCCTCTGCCTTTGGATTGACTCTTCACATCCTAGTTTCCAAACTCTTCTCAATCAATTGTTAAGGCAGGCAGCATATATTCTGTCTTGAAGTCATTTAAAATTACTTTCCTATTTTATAATTTATTAATAATTGTTCAAAATAAAGAGCATTATGAATTACAGAATAATGTTTGTCACACTAATGCCCAATCATGTAAAAATCTGCTTTGGAAACAATGATGTCTGCAATTCAGTTTATATACTATATACATTAATATATACCCTTGAATAAATTCTTTGTTTTAGCTATTTTACATCAGTAATCTTCCCTCTGGTCACCATGTTGTTAGAGTAAACATTTGGGGATCATGCTTATCAAACCATGCTTTTTTGATGTTTGCTCATGTCATGCCTTCCTCCCTCTTATGTTTTCTATCATCTTTCTGCTGCAGCTTCTACTGTCCTGCTGAGTAATCAAACAAATCTCTAGACACTGTGGTCTTACTGCTCATCTCAGTAAGGGAAAAAAACAAATAACAGCTGCTGAAATTGTGAACCTTTCTTCCTGGCTGTCAAATTTAGTGAAAACATATGCTTCAAGGAGTTGTTTGTAATTCAAGCAGGCATAGATGAGAAAAAGAAATCCCTTATTTGCTGAAACTAGAAAAGATGTTTTGCTAAGTCAACTTAGCTTCCATCTTGCACTCTGAAAGAAATGGCGCATCCTTATTGCCCTGCAACCGTCCAGCACTACCTTTCTAAAATAAGATCATCGCTTACACCGACAATGCACAAAAATATGCCAATGAAAGTTATATGTCTTGGAAGAAAAAAATATTAATACTGATTATAATGAAATGAATTAAATTATTTAAAGTGTTAATCATTTCTCTAGTGAGGTAAAGTACTTCAATTTCCACATGCCTGGGCATGAACCAGAATAAATGAGCCACTGCAAAGAACTCTGAACTAGCTCTTTGAAAATCTTAGATTAAGTTAAATGATCTTTAATAAGTCATTTACACCCGTGACCCTCGGTTTTCCTCAGTGATGAAATGAGAGATGTTGAATTTGATGACACATAAAGTCCCTTGCATCACCAAGTTTCCATGATTTAATTAATTAAATGCCATTGTTAATATTTTGTTAGCAAAATGTTGCCAAAATAACAGTCATCCTAATCAGGCCACAAGCTTGACAATATGTATTAATAGAAAATGTTATTCAATTTGCCAAAATGTTGCCCATTTCCAGTTTTTTAGTAATAAATCTTTATGTCTCATAAAGTCTATTATGTCTGTACTCATTCTTACGGCTAACATCATCTATAAACTTATTAATACAAAGAAGAACAAAACAAAACAAAACAAAACAAACAAAAACCAGTACAGGGGTAGAGAAGTGGGCAAGTGGGAAATTAAATTAAACATGAGAAAAGGGTAAATGAGGAAAGAATGAGGCTACCTCTGAACTATAAGTAAACACTATTAACTAGTTTTTCTTAATTCATACACATTTGTCGAACACTGGGGAAATTAGTCACTTTGAGATTACCTGTTATCCTCAACTCCTAGTACGGGCCCCAAGAAGTAATAAGATTGACATATCTAATCATAATCAGAGGTATTTAGTGAATTATATTGCTAGAAACTGAAGTTTAAGTATCAGCTAAAACCTCATGCTTCTATGGAGATGCACTCTGATATTTTTCCATGGATTCCAGCCTCTTTTAAATTCTGGATTTTTGAGTTAATACCCTAGACGTTCTAGCTTCATAGTGATTTGATGTAATTAGATGGACTCTTAGATGTACTTCATTTTACTCCATCTCACTTTTTATAAAAAACAAAACAAAACAAAAAACTAATAAAACTTCACAAGAATCAGTGTAAGCAAGAGGCTAAATTTACCTGGGCTTCTATGCTTTAGGGAGAAACTCAATTTTTGACTAATTTTCCTTTGTATGCTTTTCTTAGTATTCCCTACTTTCACCATTTATATTAAGCCAACTACAAAACAGCAAAGGAGGCTGCTTCCCTTACTTTTGTAAGTGACTTTATTTAGCAGAAGCATGTATTTTGCTTAAATCTCCAAAGATCCTTTCTAGATCAGCAAGAGATTTAATCAGAGACAGAGTCAAAAATCAAACAGAAATAAAACCAGATCTTATAGTAATAAACATATTTTATTACTATAACATTTGCATATTTCCTTCAAAAACCTGTGGTAGTAAGAGGTAGCTATATGAAAATTGCATTCAGGTTCCTAAATGACAGCCAAATGCCATTTCTTTATAATTAACATTTTTCAAAAGAAATAAATGTTTTTCACTGTGGCCTATCTCTTAACTTAGAATTAATCTAAATCCCTAAAGATAAGAAGGCAAGCCCAACTTTAAAAAGTGTAACCTCACTACAATCAGCCTTTTGCCTACAAAACTCCATTGAAACTGCCACTATAAAGATCCCCTACAACCACCAGTTTACTATATCTATTGGTTAATTCTTAGTTCTCATATTGTATACTCCATCTGCAATATTTGGCACAGTTGGTCACTCTCTATTCTTAGAAACTCATTTTTCACTTCAATGCCGGGACACCACAACTATTTAGTTTCCTCTTACCTTAACCTTACCAATATCCCTTTCTGTCTTATTTGCTGGTTGTTGCTTTCTTCCCTCTTAACATTGAAGTGCTCCGTGCCTCAGTCCTAGTGTTGCTTCTCTATTTATACTCATTCTTTTGTTGATATTATTTAAAGCTTATAATGCACAAATTTATATCTCTATCTCAGATCACAGTTTTGAACCCCAGACTTCTTGTATTCAACTGCCAACTCAATGTCACCATTGGGCGTTTGATATTCATCTCACATTTTATCTCAGACTTAATATTTCAAAACTGAACTACTGATCTTAATTGTCAAACCTCTTCTACCTGTAGTCTTTCTCATCTCACTTAAAATCAGTTCCATTCTTCATACTGATCAGGCCAAAAAAACTTAAAAGACAGTATTGATTCATTTTATTCTCTCTCATACCACATCCAATCTGTCAAAAAATCCTGTGGGATTCACATTCAGAATATATTCCTATTTTGATCCCTTGTCAGCAACTCACTGCTATCACTTTGAACCAAATATTATTTATTCTCTCGATTATTGCAATAATCTTTTAAGTGGTCTTTCTTTTTCTATATTTTCCTCATCTGGAATCTATTCTCAACATAGCAACCAAAGTAATCTTTTTAAAACATTTATCATATTATGCTCTCCTCTGCTTAGAATCCTTCAGTGTTTTCTTATCTCACTCAGAATGAATGTCAAAGTCCTTAAGATGGTTTATAAGGTACTACAGTATTTACTTTCCTAGTATTTCTCTGGCTGTACCTCATTCTACCTATTTTCTGAATCTCTCTTCTTGGAATCCTCTTCTATACATCTACATGACTCTTTCATCTATTTTGAAACTTTACTTACCTTCATAATGAGGACAACCTTGACCAACTTACAGTTGCAATCTCTCTGATACACCCTTGGTTTATTCATCTCTAAAGATCAAATCAATCACCTTTTAACATGCATAAATGTTTCATGGATTGATTATGTTTATTGCCTGAAACCCATTATGCAGACAGGGATTATTTGTTTAAAGTCCCAGTTCCTATCACAAAGTAGGTATTCAAAAAATATGTAGAGAATAAATGAACAAACAAATAAAACAGTGAAGAGTCTAGGGGAACTAACCAAATATCTGATATAACATCGACCTGAGGAGAGACACACAGAGCAATTCTGACATTAGTGGCCCATGACGATCCCAATCTAACTCATCATTTCAACAAGTAGTAGAGTCAATAAAAAGATTCTTTACTATTTACTCTCTTTCCCTTGATGCAGTCTGCTTACCTTCATTCGTACATTCACTTCATCATGCATTTTCTTCTTTGGTATAAATTTTGACTAACAACTACTTCCCCTGAATTCCAATCTATCTCAGATTCTTGTGTTACTATTTTTTTTTTAGTTTAGTTCCCTAACTTAAACTTTCTTACCCAACCTGCCTTAGGCTCTGCTTGGTATTTCATCCCTTACTTTTTATTTATCTCTGATTGTTTCCAGACTTAAAAAAAAAAAAAAAGACCTTCTTTAACTTTCTATGGCTCTATTTAGAATGTCTACACATTAAAATCTCTATAATCTACTGATAAATTTTTGGAACTGAGGGGAAAAAGAGAGCAATAAAAATAAACACAAAATTTTAAAATGACATCTACACTATAGGTTGGATAATGGTATCACAGTTTTTCCAGATGAACAAAATAAGATACAGTTTTTAATTGACTTTCTTAACCTCAGTTAGCTTGTATATGGTGTAGTCAGACTTCAAAGCCAGATATGTGTGCCTTCAAAATTACTGCTCATGTACAATGTTACATTGCCTCTTACATCCAGATATCTAACTCATAATCCAGTGTTTTTTTTCATTATATATGAAATCCTTCCTCATGATTTGGGAATATACTGTTTGTTGCCTCTTCACCCTTAAGCATTTAATGATTTATTCTTCACATTTTACTTCAAAGTCTATTTCATATACAATGCATTTATTATGCATAACTGAAATTGCACCCAAAGTGGGAAAACTTCCAACTAAATACCAATAAAAATATGTGAACATTTGCCAGTGTTAGAAATAGTGACACTTCTATAGACATCTTTTTTTTTTTCAATTAAGATTCCTGACTGGCTTGATATAAATGTAGATCCTTCCCAATGGGAAGACATGTATCTTCTTCTTTTGGCCTAAAAAAAAAGAAAAAAAAAAGAAAAAAGAAAACCTCAAAGTTAGGTTATCTATACTGTTCTTACAGAAAATGGTTAATATCTGAATGGAGACCAAACCCATATTTTTCTTTCCATCTAAAATAAAGGAAAGAGGCTCTCTGGATGCCTTTTAATCTTGTCTCTGAAAAGGGTGTAGTTGATTGTCACTTTGAGTTTTTGCGATGACTAATTGCTCACTCTTTAGAGCTTCTGATTTTGTAAGAAGGAGAAATGAAAAGGAATAAAAACCTGATCTTTTATACATATTGCCCATTCCTCTGCCATGTGATGAATACAAACTTAAAATGGTTTGCTAATAGTGAAGCTAATTAAATCCAGTACTTTCTGAAGTCTTGAACATTTTGCAGTTTCTCCAAAGGTTTTTTCCTAAAGCCAAACCCTATCTGGAAGTTTGATTTTCAAATTAGAAATTATATTATCCTTATTATCCACATGATAGCTTAACTAATATTCTGATTATTTAAAAGTAATTAATAAATATATTTTCTTGTCTAACTATGTGTTTAGTTTTTACTTGACTCTGGAAGAAAAATAAAATGTATGACATCTATCAACAAAGAAAAACAATTTACATGTATCACAAGGAAAGAGTAGTTTGAAATCAATTAATTTAAATCTGTTAAAGATTATTATTAAAGATTATTAAATTTATTCCATTTAAATCTATTAAAGAAATAGACATCACAAGAGATATGAGAAAATTTATATTAGAAATGAAAAAAGTAAAAACTACTAGGAATGAGACTGAGCATCAATTAATTTCATTATTGAAATCAAACATAACATAAAAGGGGTGTTTGAGGAAGGTGAATTAATAATATGATTCAGAGAAAGAATAAAATTTGCTGAATCAGAAGGAATTGTTATAGAACGAGAATTTCAAGGTTAGAGTTATAGTAATGGAAATGAGATTTCATTAGAAGGAAAAAATCTATAGGATATGAAAATAAACTCTAGGATAAATATAAAGCATAAATCTGACCTGGGAGAGCAGACCATGAGTTTGGGTTAAGTACAAGAATGGAATAGGACTTATAGTCAGTATGGATACAGGAAATATCTGCAAAGTAGTGCCCAAGGACAAAGTCAGAGCACAGAGTGGAATGCACAATAAAATTGAAGCATCAATCAAAAGAAATTTAGACTTCAGACTTATATCACTTTTTCTGAAACTTGATTATAGTTGTGATTCCAATTTTAACACATTCCATTTGTGCCTAAAAATGATCTTAGCATGCACATCAATAAGTTAGAGAAAGAACAGAAAATTAAATTGAAAGTAAGAGAAAGAAGAAAATAATAAAAAAATTAATAAAATATAAATTTAAAAAGAACCAAAATTTAAAAAGCCAAAATTGTTTTTTATCTGATCTAGAACAAAATGAAACAAGACACAAAAATCGATAATGAAAAATGAGACATTTCTATAGATTCTATAAGCCTTACATAGGTAACATCAGGATACTATAAACTATTTAATAATAAATTTGAAAAAGTAGACAAAATAAAAATTTTCTGGAAAAAATAGAAAATCCGAATTATTATATATCTATTAATAAATTACACTTGTTAAAAAAAAGATAGCTGCATTGGTTAATTTAAAAAAATCATTAAAAAATCAGCAAATTTACACAAAATATTCTAGGTATAGAAAAGAAAGATTCAGTTTCTCAACACATTCTATGAAGCCAGCATATTATTTACGCCAAAATTTGACAAATTGTAACAAGGAAAGCATGTTACTATGTTTGTGAGACGAAAAATTTCTAAACATCTTATCTAATTAAATCCATCAAGATACAGAAATGATAGTACATCTCAAGTGAGATATGTCTCTTCTGGGAATACCAATCTGGCTTAACAGTAAAAAAAAATAAATGTCTATATAATTTACCATTAAAGTTTTTCAAAACGAAGGAAAGTAATATGACCATATCACTAGACAAATACTAAGCATTTGAGAAAATTAAAGCAGAATTTTAAATGATTCTCACCTTTGCATAATCTCTTTCTCTATAATGTGAATGTAACCTGTGAATTTGATGAGGTATTTTTCCCATGATTTTGCTGCTTTACATGGCAAAGAGATTTTGCCAATGTAATCAATGTCACATTCAATTGACCCTTAAATAAGGAGATTAACCAGATAGGCCTCACCGAATCATATGAACCTTTTAAATCTGGGTTTTAAGTTCTGAGACTAGGGAAGTCAGAGATTGAAAGTACAAGGATTTGATATGCCAACCAGATGCTGGCTCAAAGACGGAGGGGCAAAATATACAGGCAGCCTACAGGAGCTGAGAGTTGCCCCCAGCTGACAGCCAACAAGAACTGGATTCTGACAACCACAAGAATGAGCTTTGGAGTAGATTTTTTTCTAGAACTCCCAGGTGAGAATTTGGCCTGGAAGACACTTGATTTCAACCTTGTGGTAACCTGAACAGAAAACCTAGCTACTGTTGACCTATAGAACTGAGAGATAATTAAGTTATTTTAAGCAGCTAAGTTTATGCTAATTTATTATGCAGTAAGAGAAAACTAATATAAATATCCAGAAACAGGTATCTATAAAAAATCTACTGCAAATAAAATACTGAATGATGATTAATCAAAAGTGTTTGCCTTGAAATTGGAAATGAGACAGGGATGCAGTTACTACTGTTTTTCAACATTGTGCTGGAGTCTTAGCCAGTGTAATAAGTCAGAAAACAATTGAATTATATAAAGAGTGGAAAGAAAAACTTAAACTGTCATTTTTGCAGATGATATAATTGTGCATGTGGAAAATCAACCAACAATTTACAAATAAAATATTAGGATTAATAAGTGAATTTAAATAACAGCTGAATGCAAGGCCAACACCTGCAATTCTATATGCAAACAACAAATTAAAAAAATAATTAACATAAAATTATTTCTAAAGGCATAAATACATTAAGTACCTAAGAAAAATTCTAATTGTTTTCAGAGAATTTAAAGAAGATAAGTAAAGGGGGAATATAACATATTCAAGAATCACTGGAAGACTCAGTATTTTTAAGATATTCTCCAAATAGAACTATATAATTATTAAGTGGGTTGGTTTTTTTTTTGGTGAAAATTTGCAGGTTGAATCACATGCACTTGCACGTGCGTGTGTATGCACACACACACACAATGAAACATCCTATCTAAGAAAATGTTGAAAATAAACAAAGTGGGAAGATTTGCATAAGACAAAGATGTTTAGACTATTAAGACAGACTTGTATTAGCACAATGGTAAGCAAATGGACTAACGTAAGAAACAGTCTCCAGAAACAAACTCAGGCATATATAAACTTTTAATGTATGAATAAGCCAGTACTGAAAAGCAAAGCAGTAGAAAAGAGTCTTATCAATAAATGGTGTTAGTTTATTGGATGTCCATAGGGTAAAACAAAGAATGCCCTCACCTTTTATGAAAAGCAATCTGTAATGGGTTGAATTGTATCCCCTCAAAATTAATGTGTTGACATCCTAGCCCCAGGTACCTTAAAATTTGATATTGTTTAGAAATAGAGTCATTGCAGATACAATTAGTTAAAACGAGATCATTTTGGAGTAGAATAGGTCCCTAATTCAATATCACTGTATACTTACTTTAAGGTGAAATTTAGACATAGATATAAACACAGAGAAAGTCGTATATGAAGATGAAGGCAGAGATCAAGGAGATGCTCTACATACCAAGGAATGCCAAAGACTGTCAGAAAACCCCAGAAGTTATGGAAGAGGCATGAGACAGATGCTTCCTCAGAATACTCAAAGGACACCAACTCTGCCAACACATGGATCTCAGACTTCTGGTCCCCAGATCTTTGAGACAACACATTTCTGCATTTAAGCCATCCAATTTGTGATATTTTGTTACAGTAGCCCTGGCAAACTAATATAAAAATCTAAATATAAAACATAGACTAATAACATTTCTAAAAGATAACATAGTAGAAAATTATAAATTTTGTTGGGAAAAGAATTTTTAAACAGTACATGGATATCACTAACCATTAAAGATAAGATTAAGTTAAACAACATTAGAATTGAGATTTTTTAAATACAGTTAAGAGTAAAAAGTCAAGCTACAGTGAGAAAAAAGACAGTTATAGTACATAAAAATAAAAAGGAATATGTAAAAATTTCCTAAAAATCAGTTACAGCCAGATAAACAATACAACAGAAAAATGAAGACATTTAAATTAAAAAAATACTTGAATAAGTACTTTAAATAAAAGAATTTCCAAATGACCAAACAATAGTTTTTAAAGTATTCAATGTCACTAAGTCATTGCAGACATTTTAAAAAGTCAAAACATAGTGAGATATCAATACACACTGACCAAATGATTGACATGAAGAGCAATAAAAATACCATGATACAATATTTGTAGCCATCACTTATCTCATACACTGCCAAAGAGAGTTTAATTCCATAAAACATGATCTACTAATTGAACTTACACATGCCATATGATCCAGTAATTCTGCCCCTAGAAATGCATACATATGTATGTACTCCAAGAAAATATGTATAAGGATGTTTACAGCGGCGTTATACACAATTGCTAAAATCTGGAAACAAACACGCATCAATAGTAGCATGAATATACATTGTTATGTATTATGTATCAAAAAATGCTATGAATAATAAAAATTAACAAACTATAAGTACATTTAACAATATTCGTGAATCTCAGACCAAAATTTTGAGCAAAGGAAGCTAGACACAAAATAAACATACTATACACTCTGCTTTGTATATGTTTCTAAAATGGATAAAATGATATGTAGAGAAGTAATTCAAGACAGCATAGTGGTTGAGATGAGTTATAAGATACTGGGTGCTAATAATCTTCTCTTCTTGAAGTTAGTGACTACACAGGTGTGATCATTTTGGAAAATTTATTAACTATTCTTGTAGTCAATGTGTGGAATTTTCTGTATATCTGACATGCTTTAATTAAATGGTTACTTTATAAAAGACTTTAGAAATTAATGTTTGTTTTTAGTGGCAATAATTAGAGTTAACTAATTATTAGTGTTCATTAAAATACATCTTTAAAATAATTGTTGATATTGTTGCAATTTTTAATTATAATATTATGGACCTGAAAAAAATTTGTCTGCCCAAAAGTTTTCTCATTGCATGTAAATCTGAGTTAAATAAGTAGAGCAGAATCAAATTAAACATTCTGAAAAATTTCCTAGTTTTTATTTATATTCAATAGCAAAGTGTTAGCTCTAAGTACTGTAATGAGTCACCAAGATAATTCTTAATTTGAACTCAATGAAAATATCATTAGGAGAACTTTCTTAACTAAGGGCTGAAAAATAAAATATCATAGATTAAATATCCTTCTTATCCCTGTCAAAATTCAATATTTCTTTCACAAAGTGTCATAATTGGACCTCAGGTGGTCCGCAGTTGGCTTTAAAGTGTCAGAGAAAGCACTAATGAATAGATTTTGTTTATTATATGTATTATGTGTATAGTTACAATTCTTATACTCTTGATGAATTTACTCCTTTATCTTTCTGAAATGGCCTTTTTCATGCTTGATAAATTTTTGCTCTAAAATCTGTTTGATTTGATATTAATATAACTACTCTAGCTTTTTTGTTGTTGTTCTTTTTGACTTGTGTGGATTTCTTGCAGGCAGCACAACGATTTCTCACAATCTTTGCATTGTCTTTTAAAATATGTTTGAATTCTGACTCTACTAGAATTTAATTGAAGCTCGTAATCTTGCATTTTAGATTTTATACACACACATATAAACTCATACATATACATACAAAATACATATATTACAATAAAATTATAATAAATTAATATATGTATTTTGTAGTAGTTATAGTAATATCAAATCAAACAGATTTTAGAGCAAACTTTATCAAGCATGAAAAGAGCCATTTCAGAAAGATAAAGGGGTAAATTCAACAAGAGCATAAGAATTGTAACTATACACATAATATAAAGCATAAACTAATAGGAATTCAGGGGAAAATGAATAAATCTATATTATAGTTGGTTATTCCAACACTCATCCAGTAGTGATTAGAAGAATAGGTAGGAAAATATAAGAAAAGACATAAAATACTTGTACCATAGTGTTATGGGCTGAATTGTGCCACCCCACTCTTCCTCAGAATGTGGTTATATTTAGACATGGAGTCCTTAAAGAAGTATTTTAGTTAAAATGAGGATACTAAGGTGGACTTTATCTAATATGACTGGTGTCTTCATAAGAAGAGGCGATTAGCACACAGACATGCACAGCTGACTATGTGAAGACATAGGAGGGAGACAGATCTACAAGCTAAGGAGAGAGGCTTCAGAAGAAATCAAACATGCTAACACCTTGTCCAGAATTGTGAAAACATATATATATTTCAGTTGTTTAAGCCCCTATTCTGTTATGGCATCTCTAGAAAACTATACACATATCAATTGTCAGATGTAGCATATGCCACTAAAAAACAGAATATACACTATTTTCAATCTGTAAATGAAACATTTACACAAATAAACCATATTTGGGGCCATAAAATGAGTTTGAATATTTTTAAAATTTGTTATACAAAGTATGTTTTCTGACCACAATGGAATGAAATTTAAAATTAATAGCAGAATAATAATATTTGTAAAATCTCCCAAATAATATAAAAATAAGTGAATTCTAAATAATCTATGAGTCAAAAAGAAATGAAAAAGAAAATCAGAAATTATTTTCAACTAAATAAAAATGGAAAAACACATCAAAATATGGGATAACTGATAAAGCAGCATTTAGAGGGTAATTATACCATGAAATGACTATTTTGGAAAAGAAGGAATATATCAAATCAATGACATCAACTTCCACCTTAAGAAACTAAAAAAGGAAGAGTAGAAACCAATGACAGAAAAAACAGAAAAACAATAAAATTTTATATTCATTTGGGTTTACTTACGGACTTTCTATTTTGTTCTACTAGTTTCCTATTATGTACCAAAACACACTATACAGAGACTTTATAATTTTTATTAACTAGTAGTTCAAATCTTTCATTTTTAATGTGTTTTCATGGGAGTTTCTGGCTACTCTTAATTATTTATTTTTTTATGTAAACTTTAAATCAGAACTGATGGGCATTCTTTCTGGATCACTTCGATTAACTTAGTAAAATCAGATATCTTTATGATGTTCAGGATTCTGATGAATTAACAGTATTCTTTTCTATTTTGCAAGGTCATTTGGTGTTTTTCTGTAGATTTTTAGTTTTACTCATATAAGTCTTATAGATTTCTTGTAAAGTTTGTATCCAGATATTTTATCTTTTTTACTGTTACCTTAAATGAGATCTTTTCTTTTATTATATTTTGTAACTATGATATATAGTAAGGATAATGATTTTCAATGTTAATTTGATATTTGCAATTTTTTTATTTGTATGGTTCTAATTTTTTTCTTTATCTTTCAATTATTTTTATTACTTATTTACACATACTTTTTTTTCCCTTTCTCTCTTATATAACTTCAGAACATTTCCTGAATTTGCCAATACCTTGAAGGGAAAATGGCTCACAGAATGTTCACTCCCATTTTGAGTTTTCTTTCTCTCTTAGATCTCCTCCACTATTAGCCCTGGTCACAGCAGCTTGCTTTGATCCTTAAAAACCTGTTCTTTGTATTTTGCTTTTTTTCCTAGTTATTTTTACTTGTTAGCTGGACTACTTCAAGTTAGTCTGACTGCGAGGCAGAAGGTCAAGAAATTACCCTTTATCCCAATATTTATTAATTTAAAAAATTTCTGGATACAAGGAATATTTTTGCTTTCATTCTGAGATTGATTTCAAATTTCATTGTCTTGTGGTCAGAAACAGTCTTTATAATATATTTTTTGTGTTTGTTTTGAACTTATGGAAACTTCCTTTTTAACCTAGTATATTATCAATTTTTGAAAATGCACAAAGAGATTGTTTATTGAATACAAAATTTTATAAATGTTATTTAAATTATTATTTATGTAATCCAAATCTTCTATATGAATCTATTACTTGACTATCATGTTAGGTTAAATTAAAAGCATGAAGTTTAGTTTCCCCATAATTCTATAAATTATAGCTAGAAGACCATGCTGAGGAATATGCATTAATAAGTTAGCATATTTTTAATAATTGCTTACTAAATTACCAAAACTTAATAAATTCTTGTCTTATTACATTTTTTTACTTTGAATTCTAATTTTTCAGACATTGAAACAGCTATCCAAGCTTTCTCTTGATTCATATTTACATGTATCTTTAATCATCTCTTCGTTAGCTAACTTTCAGTTGCTTTCTTCTTTGAATGTATCAAATATTTTGTTTTATAATCTTGTTTTGCATTTTTGCTGAGTTGGTTTAACCTATTATTTTTACAATGCGTAGTTATATTAGGATTTATTTCTATCATTTTATTTCTTTGTTTTCTTCTCTGAGTTTTTCTGTTGGTGAGATATTTCTCTACTAGTTTGGAACATATACTTTGAAATCCACATCTGTGTTAGTTACCCTTAACTACTTATGAGCTACATATAGCTTATTTTGCTCTAAGAATGTCTATGGTTTATAAATATATGGAAGATAATTGTACACTCATATCCTTTAGTCATCCCCTTTCTGATAGCTCTGCATGTTGGTATATTTTGGATTTTAATTCTGAATCATTAGTGGTTGTTTACTTGACAATAATCACTCTACCCAACTCTTATCTCTCATGTCTCATTTTTCCCTCCTGGTTTCATCTATTTTCTTGCTGGAGTGTATCCTCTCTGAAGTTAGCAAAGAAAATCTGTATTTGGGATGAACACTAATATCTGATATGCTTGAAAATATTTTATCTGACTTTTCAATTTTAATTATAAGGTATCTGGATATAAAATTCTAACTTAAAAGTTTCTTTTTTTAAATTTCAGAGATATTATGCCACTGTTTCCCACATCCAACAATACTGTTTATAAGACCAATATCAATTTGATTGTTGTCCTTTTTTAATAGATTTGATTTTTTTCTATCTTAAAGTTTTAAAAATTATTTCTTTGATTCTGATATTCTTTGGAATGAAATATGAGTCATTTTCTTACATATTCTATACAGCATTTTATGTAGCCTTTAAATCTAATGTCTTATATACTTATTTCTAAGAAAAATCTTATTTAATTTTTTTAAATACATCCATTCCTCTGCTTTTTTTTTCCTCCTGAGATCTATGTTGGTTGATATTGATATTTCTACTCCTATCTTCCATTTTCCTTAACAGTTTTCATATCGTAACTCATTTCCCTTCTTAATACTACTTAACTTAATTTTTTATTTCACCATTTTCTATATTTTTATCATACTTGTTATTCAATTCATCCAGTGAGATCTTTATTTCAACAAAAAATTTTGGTACTATTATTCCTGTTTAATTTTTTTCATTATTTCTTGATTTTATGTTGTGTTTCTAGCATTCTTTATCTCTCTAAAAATGTTTAGCAAAAAACGTTTTATAAAGTGATTTTGTTCTTTCATTTTCCATTGTATTTGTAGTCACTTCCTTCCTTCTTTTCTTCTGTCCTCCCTTCCTTCCTTCCTTCTTTCCTTCCTTCCTTTCTTCCTTTTTTTTCTTCCATTATTTTTTTTTTTTAAAAAACATGCTCCAAGATGGATAAGGTTACCTTATAATCTTAAAACTTCATCATATGCTCCTTTTGTACTGTTACGTTACTTACCTCTTAATGTCCAGGAGGAAGGATATTAATGAAAGTCTAAGTCTTAGTTTTGTCTTTCCTGATTAGTACAGATTTAGGTCTGCTAGCTTTTGTTTGTTTGTTTGTTTTTTGTTTCCTGCATCCCGTCTTTAAGCGTCTCCTCCTCTATCTCTGAAGTTCTAGTATTATCAGGAGGAAATTCCCTCGGTGGTATTTGCCCAACATATGAAGTGAGGCAGTTCAGGGACTATAAAATAAGGCCAGATTGTAACTATGTTGGTAGTATTTCTTACTCAGATGTTACTTCAGTGCCAACTGGATGTTAACTCTGTCCTAAGGTCACCTTAAGTTGATACTGCTCCTATCTTGCCTGTCAGAAAAAAGGACTGATAATGATCTCTCCTAGATCATTGGGGGGCATTTTTAAAATAATTATTAGAAAGATCTCTTTTTGTCTATCCTCTGCATTTGGGACCCTATACATTTACTATTCCAGGCATCCAGGCATAAACTTTAAGTCCCGAAGTTCCCATAATGACATACTCTTACCAGATTCATATGTTTCTACTTGAATTTCTCACAAATTTTATGTTACTAAACACAACTCTAAAATTCACTCATTTCCTTGTAAATTCCATGGTATCTTCAGATTTGTATTATAACTTTTCTTGAACTAGAATTTCCTAGGATATACTTATTTTATATTTATAACTTTCAAAATTAACTTTCATATATTTGTCTTCCTACTAGACTGTGAAACTGATAATAGAATTAAATACTTTTGCATGTGCTACATCTAACACTATGCCTCAGCCCATTTAAGAATTTAATAATTACTTGTTGAATGCATAAGCTATCCATGCTTATATGGGAAAATATTACTAAAAGTAACAAAAGAAAAGTATAAATTAAGGGAACCTATTTTATAGGTTATTGATTGACATTTGTTAATATCTTTTTATAACAAGAACCCCTTTACATGAAGAAAGCTGATCAATTCCCATTTTAAATTACTTGGTCCTCTCTAAAAGTTTCTCATATTACTAACGTATTCTACAGAATATACTAAATTATCTAGAGGAGTTATGGTTTTGGTTTTCTCTTTTTTTAACAACCCAAATAGATAGGGGATTGTGTAGACACATGTCTACCTTCAGAGTTAGTTTTAGATCAAATAATATTTAACAAGAATTTCTAGGAAATTTGTGCAAACCCTAGTAAATGATTAAAATTATTTTTTTAAAAATGTGTGGGCAATTTAATTAATGGGGAGGTAATAGAAATTACTCTAACATAAATAAAGCAAAGGAAATAGGGGATTTCACTACACATCTTGCCCACATGCATTAAAAAGAATGAAAAACATACAGATGTATGAGTATTTTTGAAAATGCCCAAGACATATTATTAGATTAAAATAAAGAAAAAGAAGGGAAAATGCCAGAATTATACTTATAGAATAATATCAATAAATTTAATTTTTTCTATGCCTTTTTAAATGTGTGTTTATATGCATTGCAAATTCTAGAAAAAGTTTCCCAAACATATAAGAACATGTACCCAGAAGGAAAGGGATTGTGAAAGCAGAGGTATGAGGATATGGCTTTAAATATGTATTTTCTATGTTTGCTTGTTTGGTTAAATAAGTGGCAATACATATATATTACTTAAAATTACATAAAATGTTTAAGTTATATAGAGTTACAGAAAATAAAGAGGTAAAAATAATTAATTAGTGTGCTGAATTAGTGATGTTTGCCCATGCCTATCTTCTCTCACCCTTATTTGTTATCTGGAGTTGCAAACCTTTTCCAGGTAGCATTGTGGAGAGAAAACAGTTTTTTCATAGTAACAGTAAAATCCTCACACTAACATGGCTTTGTTCTCAATGGAATTGGAAAAGGTTCCTGTATTTTTCTGTTCCAAGGAATTGGGTGTTTTGCTATATTTAGAAGTATTTTAGACTGAGAATGGAAAGAAGGAAGAAGGTGGCAGTTTGGCGATGTTTCTTCTACTAAAAAAAAAAGAAAAAAGCTCATGACTTAGGAACTAAAGGGAATCCTACCCTTGCTTCTTTCCCAGGCTCTGCTTCCTCTGGGAAATGGCTCTTTGGGAGAAACCTTAAGTGGCAGCTACCCAAGCTTCCAGCTCTGTAGACTAAAGGAATGGGCAATCTGCCCTAGTAAAACTACTCAGAGAAAAAGATGGTTTATAGAAGAAACTCTCCTCTCCCTCATTCAGCAAAAGCACAAGGCCTCAGGGAAATATTCCTTATGGGACAAGTGCCAAGACTGAAGAACTAGAAACCTCTGCTTAAGATTCAACAGAAGGTAATGTTCCTTTCAAATATGTTGGCATGTAAAAAATTGAAAAAGAGAGTTTATTGGAATGTGAAGGAAAGAGAGAAAAACACTGAGGCAGGCAGATACACAGAGTGATAGACAAAATCTGTTAAGACAGGTTATAAAAACTTTCTGCAATGACTAATCGTATTGCAAGGAGCTATAGGCAATAAAAGAATTGTGACAATTCCTATTTTATGTTACTGATGGTATTTCCTGGATATCTGTGTTTTTTTTTTTCTTCTTTCACATTCCAAGAGATTTTTCTTTTAAATTTGTTTTTCATTTTGAGTCAGCTATATTTGGAAAGTACACTTTGGTATATGATTTATTTATGTGTGAGGGCCTTGAGAATCTCCTCATTGTCATGGATTGATTCTAATTTTCTGAAAGAATCTAGAAGTAGATATTTGGAATGACAATTGAATGACCTGTATATTCCATGCCTTCTCCCAAATACATGCACAGATACATCCCATCCCACTCCTATCTGTGGCCAAGTCACAGCTCTTTAAGAAAGAAAGAGGCATTCTGTTAGGATAGCAAGAAATGTTTAGTGGCTTGCTGATGGAAAATTTATTGAAGGTATTTCTATAGAGAAGAATCTGAAACTTTGTTTCTTTGGGAATGGCAAAATATTTATTTTAGTCTTCTTTCTATTCTAATGATGCCCAGTTTGCTTTTAGCTATTATAGCTCTATTGCAAAAAATGCTAATGGCAAAAGAGGGAAGCAAGTAAGATAGATGAAGTTGGAGCTAATGCCTAATTGCTGGTGGGAGCTTATATCATCAAGAGAATCTGCCTGGCCTTTTCACTTAAAAGATAATGGAAAGCACATATTGCATTTGAACTCTCTCGAGTCTGATACTAGGTTTAGGTTACGTTCTCCGACTTCAAAGAATTAGTTCACTCCTTTTATCTGACCACAGAAGAAATCTCTGAAGATGAGAAATCATTTTATGATGTAAATGTAGTTTCCAAGGTGTTTACTGAATGAGGCATATGGAATAAAGGGCGCAATTGTGGGGGAAGTTAAGAGACTCGGAATTTGCTGCTTACTTTTTTCTCGTATTCTCAAAGTTATTTCCCTATTAATAAGAGTATAGTGTTGCACCTACGTAGAGAGAAGGAAAAGTGAACAAATGACAACCTCAGATAAGAAACAAATTAATGGCAAAAGCAATATATAATCCAGGAAGTGCTGGGCACTAGGCCATGGCACAAATCCAGAATCCATCCTTTATTATTATACTCCAATGACTACATACAGAAATGCTTGCGATAGTATATAGGTTCTGCTGTAATACTGGAAAGCATTATCTTATTTATTTTTAATTACTTTATACAATATTATTTCAGCTTTGTGCTCTGATGGCTTCTGTTCAAATGAGGTTTTTTTTTGGCAGAATCTCTTTACAAATTACAGTAATGGCAAAAAATGGTACACAGATAACAATACTTAAAATGATAAGAGTTTAAAGTACAGTAGTTATAATTAGCAATGAGGTAATGATATTTGAAAAAAATCAGAGGACCATGTGAGCATGAATTTACCAGAGTACGCTGTGCCCAAATATTGTTCCAATAATCACTGTAAAACTGTAGCTCTGGAACTTTGCTTCTGAGATTCAAATCATTTGTAATTATTCAAAACTAACTCTCTGGAAAAAGACATTTGCAGGGCAGAAAGTTTGTATAAGCATCATGCTAAGAGTCGAAAGGTCCTCAGAAAGAGCTCCAGGGCCCACAATATCTCCTATTAACCACAGCTATTATTTACCAACCATCATAAGTTCTATTTCAGCTTTGAAATATAAATACCATGGAAACTGTCATGGCTCCAGAATTTCTTCATAGAAGAAGCTAAAGAGCTACAAATTGCCTGGCAAGAAGATTTCACATGGTGATGAAAGATGTGACTTTAAAGCACACTATGTATGACATAAATCAACAAATAATAATGTTACTAACAATAGGAATTACAAAATTAATTTCAAAAATAGTATATATTATTTACCTGATTAGTTAACTGAGGAAACAAAACATGAAAACCATTATTATTATTTTTTAATTGTAATGTGTTTACTTAAATGTGATGCTTATTTGGGATTTCTAGAAACAGAATACAGATTTTTTTCCTTTCTAATGGTCAGCTAATTATTCTAGTGACAAATTAAGTCGTTTCTTTTTTTTTTCATTTTCTTTTTTCTTTTTCCATATTAAGCTGTAAAATCTATTAGCCTAAGGACTTTATACAATTAGTCAGTTTCTAAGTCAATTACTATTATTGTCATTATTCTCCTTTTTTTATTTTGTTTTATTTTATTTGAGATGGCTTGAGTATTTTCACTCTATTCGAAATTATCTCCTATAGCTATAAATTATGTCAATCTTGATTTTCAACAAAAGAGCCTTTTCTCAACTGAGTATGTCCATAAAATAAAATGTTGGCCATTCTGCTGGCCTCAGACAACAAATGTACAATTCAACTGAAAGATATGACTGTTTTTTGTTGTTGTTTGGTTGGTTGGTTGGTTGGATTTGTATTGCTGGAAGCTTTAGGTTGGAAAGTGGTTCAGTCTTGAAAAGAAGTATTTACAAGTCATCCCTAAAATAAGGGTCATAAAGAAGATCTGAGATAGTGGAGAAATTGGTAAGGTCCACTGTGAAGGTTTTGAAGGAGAAGGGCTACAACTTACATCATCACTTGCCAGCTCAGGTCAGAAAGAAAGAGTTCTATGACTGTCATAATTTTAGAAGTGTATAATGTTCTAATGTTTGTTTATTTTATTATTAAACATCAGTTTCTCTGTAGAAATTAGTGTTCAAAGTCTGAGAACTAAACAGCAATGTGTTTATTTTAACAGAAGAAAGTTAAATATGAGAAGAATATAATTTTCTCCACAAATATACTTGGTGGATGAAAGAAAAAAACCCTCAAGGTTAGCATTAGAGAAATAGCCATAGAAAAAATTAGAAAGGAATTCTTGCAGCTTGTTTTTTGATGGTGTTAAGTAAGATTTGGGAATTGCTATTGGGTGGGACTATAAGTTCTATCCAACAATTTCAAGGCAATTGTTATGCCTTTAAAGAAAATTCAAATAAAAGTTGGCTATTCTTTTCTTTGTCTTCCTCTGAAGATCTTTGCTTCTTTTAGATGTCTTTACACTTGAAGCGATTTAAAAATTTATACATTCATTGAGCTTTAGCTGCTACACACAGCTAGATGATTATAATTTTACATTTTACTTTATCTCAAAGAAAGATGGAAAAGTCAAAATTAGCCTTTATTTACAAATGAAAAAATAGAAAAGTAGAACTGAGTTATATCCAAGATTAAATAATCCAGTGGAATTTGGATTTACATGTGTGGCCACTGATTGCAAAGTCCATACTAGCTCCATTAATCATCCAGAATCAAAGGTAAGTGTCAAGGGACAATTATTAAATCCAAGAATTAAGTATAAGAAGTATAAGGATTAAAGACTGAAACCGGTTTTGTTATTCAATGAGTTATTTATATATTTGTTCATTCATTTCTTCATTCAATGCACAAATGTGTATTGAATTCTTGCAGTATGCTAGATATTGAATAAAGATATAGAAAAATAAAATCGTATTTGATATAGAAAAAAATAGGAAAATAATATTTTATTTGTGTACTTCCAAGGCAAAGTTAAAACTCTTTTACTATAGGTCTACATGCTCAGCCAATGAGAAATTAACATTCATTAGCATTATCAATCCGACTGCAGAATACAGAATTCTGCACAATGCACTGCATGGATCAGACAAGAAAACACTATTACAACCCAAAGAATTTGAAAGTTTTTGCAAGCATCATATAAATAAGCAAAGAAAACAGCAAAACAAAAGATTAATACATATCCACTAGAGACATTCTTACCACAGACTATTTTCTTAGAATTTCTTTATTTTTCTTATTGACTGTATCACACAGAAACTTTAACAAAAAAGTTACTTAATTGGTGAAATATAGTACAGTGGGAAGAGAAGGAAGAGGTTTTAAAATCAAGAAAATTCTTTTGTCAGTTTTTTCTATTGAAGGCACATGTTCTCCAAAGAACACCGAAAGACTACAAAAATCTCTCAAAGTTTGTACTTTTGAAACCCTATGAACCTACATTCATGCAGCCTTAGAGTCTATAAAAAACTTTTCTGAGCTAAAACATTCATAAAATGAAATATAATCTTATTCAATTCATAAAATGAAATATAGCTGTATTCATTTTAATGCTATTTCTTCTTCACACTTCCATACATTAGAAACACCTAAGAAAAGTTTCTGTGGACCTCGCAATGTGTATTAGTAGAGTTTAGTACTTTATTGACAGACTGCTGGTTTCAAAGTCTGAATACCTAGCATATCCATCTTCTTGTGAGTGATTGAGTCATCATACCTACTAGGTTCTCTGTATCCAAGTCAAGGGATGGCCTTATCAACTCCTGACATTGGCATTCACCATCAATATGCATTAGAAGTCACTTGAAGAAAATTTGTTATGGCCATTTTCAAAGAAAAATGGCCATGATTACTATGAGTCAGTCTGACAGTTCATGGAGCTAGCTATTTTCTCCAGATTTTTGGAGAGCATTTTATTACTTAAAATGTAATAGACTGGCTCATCTCATGTACACAATAACTCTATATGAAAAAATATGTTCATTACTGTCTTCATTTAAAAGATAACATATTCAGTGTGATCAGGTGACTTGTTTACAGTCACTGCTGATATGGCCTCACAGCTCAGTGTAAACTCTGAGCATGTGAGGGGATGGTATACCCGAGCAATAAGCCTGGGCAGTATACCCTTCAATCAGCCTACAGGAACATGTTGGGGCAGCCTGTCAGGAAGGAAAGCACCTAAGCAGAATTTATATAACTGCAGAAAGGAGAAGAGAAACCCTGAGGATTCCAAAATGAATCTTTTGAGGAACCTGTGTGAAACTGTGGGGCATTTTAGCAACAGCCAGGGCTCTTATGGGTAACTAAAGTACAGAGAAAATTTCTTAATGCGTGAGAACGGATGATCAAATTGTAAAGCTAACCATCACCCTTTCCTAAAATAAAAACTGAGACATAGATTATCTTTACAGAAAGCATAGGGTGAGAGAAATCAGAGTACAGAATCTTTTTTGTCTCACCTCTTTATTGTACAGATAATGAAATTGATGTATAAGCGAAATGAATTGTAAAATTGATAAAGCAAATAAACGACAGAGCTTATTCTAGAACTAATTCTCTGAGTTCTAATCCAATGTTCTTCTTACCACACAACCCTAACTTCTTCCTATTTCACTAAGGCAAAGACTTCTAGAAATTTCTCCATACTCTGATCTTATATTTTTAGATTTGGAGATATCCTACGGTGGTTTTTCCTTCTGTCAAGGCTTCAGTGCTTTAGGTCATTTTTTTGTTTTGTTTTGTTTTGTTTTGTTTTGTTTTAAATAAAAAGTGGAAAAGACTTGCATTGATGTGCAAAATAGTCATTATTCCCATGTATGTGAGACAATATCAAACTCACATCTCTTTTAGTCACAGCTTAGATCAAAAAATAAAGTTCTTACAAAGCCTCTTCACGACAGGTAGTATTTGTCCAAAATATCATCTCTCTGCTCACTGACTAATCAGGTAGAGCATCTATCAGTATATGCTTCAGGGAGGTGAATTCTTTTGTGTCCTGGCACAAATACAGTAGATTTGGCAGCCATATGGAATTTCAGGGGTTTTCCCAGTAAATGAATAGTGACTTTCTCAGTAGAAAAATAAAAACAGCACGTATTTTTCTGATCTTCCCCTAATTTATTTAGTATTTTTTATGAGAAAATCTAAAAGAAAAACTAAGGTGCAACAGAAATTGCTGTTGGCAATCATTTAACAAATATGCTTTGGTAGCACAGAGATACATGAACATTATAGAAAATATATATTTTAAATGTTCTTTGTTCTTCCTGAGGGAAGAAATTTGGCAATTTAACTTAATTGATGCCCTGAGAACATAGCTGGAATCTACAATAAAAGCAACAGGCCTCCCACCAACAAATCGACCCAGAAATACATCATAAAAGAACCTTTGAAGTCACAACTAAAAAATAATAATCTACAGAGACAAGTCATGCTATGTAATTAGAAAGTAGAAACAATTAGGTGTAAAAAGACATTTTTAACTTGTGACTTGGTGCTAAACACTTGGTGGGTGCTCTGTAAATATTTGTTAAATGAGCTAAATGAATTTGCTACAATAGGAATATATGTAGATAAATAGGTAAATAGATTGTTACACACATTTGTTACAAGTGTTGAGTACTTATTTTGTGCCAGTTACTATGCTTAAATACACTATGTTTTAAATGCACTATTCTGTTGTCAATTCTTGAGGCAGGTACTGATTGTTAAACTGATTTTATAGCTGATAAATAGAGGGTCCAAGAAAGTAAGTAACCTGCTAAAGTTTGCCCAAATAGTCAGTGTTAAAACTGAAACTCAAATCCAGGTGTCCTAACTCTGAAAACCAATGACTAAACCAGTAAGCTGTATAGCCTTCCTTTATTCTCATACTTAGGTAAACAATTTTCAATCGAAGCTTTTTGTTTAAAAACATCAAAAGAAAAAATTCTTGCTATTTTTACCTTAATAGCGTATGCAAACAGCTGTCCTTTGCTTTTACAGCATATCTTCCAGGCATACCACATTCAAATTTACCAGGGATGAGGGCTGAAAAAAAATCTGAGAGAAAACTGTGCACAGCCAAACCAATCTATGGTTTCTCAAATACATAAAACTGTGTCATTCATTATGTCTGACTATCTCATTATTAGATATATTAAAAAGATGGATAGTCCAAGTTAAGTGTCTGCTCCAGGGTATGTTGTCTCTGATTCAGCCTCAAGCTAACATGTCTATAGTGTAACAAATGATTCATAAGATAGACCTTTAGAGAAGTTGAATATAACTAAAACATGAAATGGGCTTGGCATATTAAACTAATAAGCTTTGGTAAATGGCCTTTCTGCAGCAGACAGGCAACCATTCTGCAGGTGCCCTCGTGATATCTTCACTCTGAGGGACTTTCATCACATAGTTTTATCTTCTGCTTTTGCAGGGATCATTTCCCTCATGGAATAATGTGCTCTACAGTTATGTAAATCATAGTGAGATACTATCTGTGTTATCTAGTAGTTCTGTCGCTTTGGCCCAGATTTAAAAATAATTGTTCTTTTAGAGCATCATCACATGTTGACAAAATTTAAAGTAAAAATATGAAACAAAAAACGGTGTTTTGACTCAAATACAAATATCAATGCTAAAGAAAATATTTAAAGCTTCTTTAGTCTTGGGAAACTTCTGGGAAGTTGCATCAAATTCATCCATTAAAAGAAATTCTACCCGAAAATTACTTTTTTCCAACTATGTGCAAAGCACTAAACTGGACTCCAGAAGTGTTTTGTTCTACTGACCTATTTGTTGTGTTTTTTCAGAATTAAAATTAATTCATTATGAAAACATTTAAAATATAGAAACACCTAGAAAAATAATTTTAAAATCACCTATTGTTTCACTGCTCAAAAATAATAATATTGATCATTTTATTTAGATTCCCTCTGACATTTTTAATGCATGTTTTAATGTGTGGATGTGCCTGGATTTTTGCCCAAACTTGGATCATGCTTTACCTTGTTTTACTTAGATCATGTTTCTCATCTATGCAGTAAGATCATTTCTATATGTTTATTAGTTATCTATTGCTACATATCAAATTACTCCAGAATTTAGCACCTTAAGACAACCTACATTATTATCTCCTGATGTCTGTGGATCAGGAATTCGAGTATAACTAGCTAAATTCTTCAGTTCAAGGGGCTATTAAGGCTGAGATCAAGGGGTCAGCCAGGGCCATGGCCATGTCAAGGTTCAATAAAGGCAGGTTTCAATTCCAAACTCTCTCAGTGGCTGTTGGCAAGATACCACCGTTCATGACTTCTTGCACTTAAAGCTTCAGTTCTTTGTTGCTGGTTGATTGATAGGCACCTTCAGTTCCTTGCCACATGGGACTCCTCACAGGGAAGCTCAAAACATGGCAGTTTATTTTATCAAAGACCCGTAGTGAGAAGAGTTGGAGGAAAAGTGTGAGTAAGACAGAAATCAGAGTTTTTCAAAACCAATCTCAGAAGTTTCATACCATGGTTTTTGCTGTATTCTATTCATTAGAAATAAGGTACTGTGTCTAGCCTATATTCAAGGGAAGGGCTACCAAGGGTTGAGTATCAGCCTATGGGAATCAACAGGAGTCATTTTAATGTTAGGGCATAATAAAATTCCTTTTATATATATTCATTTAGGCATCCATTATTATTTTCTGTTGATATAGTCTGATAAGGATAACTATTTGCGGAAGAAGAGTACTAATGTTAAGGCTTTCAAATATCACTCCAGAATTATTTTGCTAACGTATAATTCCACTAGTGATATATGAGAAAAAAAATCCCGTCTCCTCAAACTCTCATTGATACAATTATTATCATAGTTTTAATCTCTTTAATGTTTTGATAAAAAACAGGATCATGTGTTTTAATTTTCATCTCTTTTATACCTTATAAAATTAAATGTTTTTGACATGCTTATGAGCCATTTGGGTTTCTTCCATTATAAATTGTTCATGTTCTTTGCATATTTTATTATTGGATTGCTGCTTATTGATTAAAAAGAGTTAATTATATATTAAAAATATTATACACTTTTCTATGTTACATACATTTAATATTGATTTCAAGTTTCTTATTCGCCTTTTAAGTAAATAAAAGTCTCCCTTTATATATTAACATATATACATATTTTTCTCATTGAACTATTAGATAATTATGCACTAGCATTCCAATGATATTGTTTTTTACAACAACAAAACAAACAAAACAAAAGAACATTTTTAGAACTGGAAGCATTCAATGGTTTTCAAGGACCTATGGAAGCAGAAAGGCTCAGAGTATATAGAGAGTGTTTGGTACCTAGAGGAATTTATGGAAAGGGTGGTTTGTACAAGTGCCATGTAATCTTAAATTTTGGAAGAGAGGAAAAAGAAAAGTAATATTACTCATGTTATTATCAGTCAGAATAAAACATATAGTAGCAATCTGCATTAGTTAGTAAAGATTATGGTGTGAGACCTGAGTTTCTTTTTGACACAACACTGAGTTAAGAATAGCCATAAAAGGTCTAATATTTTTTCAGTTGAATGAGATTTTAAATGACAACACCAATTTGCTTATTATACAAATATTGACTCCATTATACTAAACAATGTTGAAGAAAACTATTTATTCTTGTAATTAAAGTTCTAAAAAACAAATTTGATTCATAAACTGTATTTCATTAGTGGAATGTATCAGTAATTAAACAACTAATTATTTTTTCTTTAAATATTGTAAATACATGCCATTCTTCTTATTCTTCCCACTACATAGGGAGAACCTCTGCTCTTTCACACATGCTAGTCAAGGCAAAATTTATGTACCATTGTACATACGACTGTTCCTATTCTTACACTTGAACGGTCTCAATTAAAATTTAATTTTTTTCACTCTTTAATTTGGATGAAGTTTATTGCCATTTTAAATTATTTTATTACTGCTTAAAATAATCCTTATTTAGGAATGAAACTATATTTTCAAACTTATTTTCAGGCTAACTCGATACATTTTAGAAGCTACTAAAGTAAAGAACTGCAGCCTAAGCTGAAGCCCATGTAACACATTCAGATAAAGATGGCAGATTGAGCACATTCCTATCTTCACTCCCTTCCAAACTGCTGAGATGAATTGTGGTATAACCACACGATGAAGTGCTAAACATCTGTCAGAGGAAGAAGGCTATTTTTTGTATACTGCTATGGAATAATTTTGAGGATATAGTAAGTGATAAAAAGTAAGAGAGAAAGAAGTATGTGTTGTATGATACTTAAGATGAGAGGGAACACAAGTTCATACATTTTTATTTTGTTTAAATAATAAAAAAGTAATCAGAAATTAACAAAAATTACTAATAGAGAGCATGGAGAAAAAGGATGGGCAAAGAAGCTAAACTCTTTATATATAATTTAATTGTAGTTTTAACTTTGGAAATACATAAATATTTTATATAAATATACAAAAAATTAAAATTTAAAAATCTAAAACTCAAAAACAAATGAAACAAAAACACTAACTAGCAAATTGGTGGCATAACACAAAGATTTATATATATATGTGTGTTTATATATGATTATTACATATGAATATTTATATATGATTTATATATATGATTGAATCTACACTTATACATGATTGAATAAGTATATAAATGTGTTAATGTTGATAGGAACCAAGATTTTCAGTTTCAGAGAAAAGGGATACAAAGAAAAAAATTTTTTAATTAATTCAAAGTTCAGTGATTCTGAATTTCAATTGAAATGTCAGTAGGAACTCAAGAATCAATATAGGTACAGATATTTATGGATCCTCCAACCAAAAAAATTCTAACAACTGGCTTACAACTCACTTGTAAGAATATATTTTACCTGTTCAACTATAGAAGCACATATTTTTAAAGATTATTGTTGATGGTATTATTTATACCAGCAAAAATTAAAATAATAGCAATTGTCCAACAATAGGAGAACTACTAAAACAACAACATCAACAACAATAACAAACTATGGTATATTTACATGTATTGTTCTAAGCAGGTGATTCTTTTGCCCCTCAGAGGACATTTGATGATTTTAGAAGACATTTTTGTTGTTACAGAACATGGTGAAAGGTTGCTACTGGCCTGTAGTCATTACAGACTGCTAAGCTTCTTACAATAAACAGGAAACCCATCATAATAAGTAATTAATTGGTACAAAACAGCAATAGTGCTAAGGTTAGAAACCATGGTTTACATGGAATACAATACATTCATAATAAGAATGACAAATGATCTCCTTGTATTAATAAGATAATAGCTACAGATTATAGTAAGAAAAATCAAAGTACAAAACAGTGCATATAAAAAAACTAATTTTAGAATTTTAGGTAAGAACTGGAATAATAAGAATCTCTTTTTCTTGATATATCTACATGCGGAGAGACAAAAGCATATGCTTTTATTTATAAGAAGTAACAATGGAATGATGATAACTACATTTGAGATGGGAGTCGGAGAATAGGATGGAGAATGCAAGATAGAAGCAAGATCTATCTGTATATATTATTTTACTTCCTGAGGAGTTTTGACTTTCAAATGAGGCAAATTCAATACTTTGTAAAATTATTTAAATTTTAAAAAGTAAATCAAAACCAAATGTAGAATAAGATAACCACAATAAAATATTACTAAAATAATTACAAGATAAAGTCAAGAAAATCAGATAGTTGAACTAAAAATATGAACAATAGTAAAGAAAGAACAAGGAAATTATAGGATCAATTTATCTTTTTAATAGAAGTTACAGCAATTGAAATAATGAAGTAGGAGAAAAAAATTTTTTTTAAAGTTCTTGAATAATTCCCTGAACTCTAAAAATTGAACCTCTAAATAGAAAGGGATTTCCGATTATCTGTTACAATGAATAGCAAAAGCTCAAGTAAGGCCCATCAGTGTAAAATTCTTAATGATAAAAATAAGGAGCATGAGTTTTGAGAAATTTATAAAAAAAGAAACAAAAATGTGACCCTATAGAAAGAATTAACTATTCAAATAGCATCAAAGCTGTTAAGAACAAAATTAGCTGCTAAATGTCATTGAAACAGCATCTCCAAAATTCTGAGGTTCAATCTAGAGATCTATACCCAGACAAATTATCAATTGAGTAAGAAAACTATACTTTTCAACAAGCAAGCTCTCAATAAAAGTGTATCCGAATATACTTTTTAAGTATCAGCTGAAGAAAGTATTTCTTCACAATGATAGTATAAAGATATGATTTAACGAAGACAACAGTATGTGTACACCAAAACTAATTTATGTTTTTCAGCCTCTGTTACTGTTTCTGTGGCCACGTAGCTGAGTTCTAGTCACTGGATATAGGCAGAAGTGGAGGATTTCACTTCCAGATCTGGCCCTCAATTCTTTCACAGGTTTTTCCATACTTATTATCTTTTTTTGACTATCAGGCAGAAGCAGAAGATGCTATGAAGGAATCTAGATGTCTGTATATCACACAATTGAAGGAATTGTTTCAGCATGACTTTGGAGCTGAGCCCTCACACTGGCCAAGTCAGACATGGAGTGTGAAATAGCCCTTTTTATGTGAAGCTACAAAAAATGTTTGGTAGTTTATTTTAGTGGTTAACATACTCTGATTGATATACATAGGATTCAGACAACAAGGTCTCACACAGGACAGAGTTGAAGAGAAGTCCAAGAATGAAAGCAGTTAAACAGGCCTAAAAAGCAGCCTATTCGCCTAAACAATCCAGGAGGTGAGGCTTTGGGAGAAGAAAATGATTAACTGATCAGTTTGTGTGGAACTTTGTTTTGAAGGACTGTTGGAGAGAATGGGAAGAAAATTTAGAATTCTTTTTCTTAATGAAGCAATAGTAATTCCAGGAAAAACGTATAGAAGAGGAATCACAATTATAGTCTACTACTTGGATCGGCAATGACTAAAATGAATACGGTCATAAATTTGTGATTGAGAATAGGAAGTCCATAGGTAATTTTGAACTAGGTAAATAAAAATACTATATACATATTAATTAGAAATTATATGTAAATATCAGAAGTTAAAATAATGTAAAGTGGCTACTTTTAGGGAGCAGGTTAGTGTGGTGGAAAGGGAAGAGGTAGAAGGCTGATGCTTCTCTTTACATAATATTTACTGTTATTTGTCTACATGTGTGTAAATGTGTATGCATATATATTCATATATAGATTCATGTAAATATATGTGCAATTTTTTATTAAATTTTAAATGTATTTTATATAAATAAAATAATTTTGAAAAGGCAGAATAAAGTTTATAGCAATAATTATAAGACAATATGGAATAGAAGCAGCCACTTTTGTATTCACAATTCTATCTAATTTATCATGCAATTTTCTGTTAACTATGCACATCTGGATGATATATTTTATTGCCCTGTTAATATATTTTACTTAGTTGCCCCCTTATTCACACTAATAACTTTTCTTGGAATGCTCTCCCTTTTTCTCTACTCTATTAAATTATATTTGTTTTCAAAATACAACTACATTTCCAACTCCTACAAAAAAAGATTTCCCCAAGTTTAAAATCTGATATACTTCTTATAATTTCCTAGTTTTTTTCTTTCATACATTCTGTCATTTAACTATACAATATTTAAAAATAATTTATCATGAAATCTTTATTTCTCAATAAGAGTTTAAGCTACATGAGAGAAGAGATTGTATTGCCTCACAGTAAACACCCAATGAATGTTGGCTGAAATCATATAAAATCAATTCGAGTATTTGTGTCCCACTCAGTATCCATCGAATTTGGGGGTAGAAACTTTATTAAAAACATTAGAAATTAAATTTGAACTCAAATGAACTAGGAGCAGAATGTACAGAGGAAAAAATAAGCAACTCTTAGAAATCTGAAATATTCCCTCTTTTTATCAGGCTAGTATATAAGTGATGTACATTGGCAATGATAACTCAATTTCATGACCACTGCTTAAAAACTTGTGGTCCCTTTTCTATTCACACACTATTTCAGAGAGGTTAAACATTTAAGTAAATTGCAAAGAAAAGTGTCAATGTGGATTATAAAAAATGAGGTAGCATTTCAAGAAGGAAATATTTTTCTTTGGCAAAATTTTCCTAATAAGAAACAACAACAAACACAATAAGTATTACTACTTTTAATTTATATTAAGACATTCTGCTTTTTAATGTGTTAACTCTCCCAGAAGTACCCAAGAATGGTGCCTCTGTCACCACTGCATGCAGGACCAAACAATATGTTTTCTCTCATTGAAGTTTATGGTATTTAGTTTAACTAATTTCAAACAAAATTAGATCTCTAAAATTAGTGCCACAAGACAGCCACTTTATTCTCTACCAATAGGGGAAAAAATGAGCTGTCAACATCAATTTCTGTTTTAAAATAAGAAATGTGGTCTGTTTGAATAAGATGTTGAAGCTCCAAACACACATATACTTTCTCTTAGCTAAGACTTTATTTTTCCTAAGAAGGACAACTCTTAGCAGCTTGTTTATAAGGAAAAAGAATTCTGACTGTAGAAACACAAAACGTCATGTGGGCTAAATTTGTCAGCATGAGTGCTACATAAAGAACAATTACAAAATTTAATGGATGTTGCCACATCTCACATAATAAATAAAAGCCATTTTCCAGGTTCTTTTGTTATAACATCCTTGATGCTATCAATACAAGTATGAGGAAACTTCAAGTATCTTATTGTTGCAGTAAACACACTGGAGAAAGACAAAAGCATGATTTAATAGGACATTCCTATCACTCACGAGAAGTGAGCAGAAAAAAAAATCTTTTTAATGCTTTTATTTAATAATCACAGGCTAAAAATTTTTTTGAACTATCAGTTTTATGCCCTTACCCTGATGTATTTCCAATGGCCTAGTGTGCTATCGGAAATTATCGCAACATTAAGAACCCAAAATTACAATGTCAAGATATGATTAGAATTGGTCACTAGGGTGCAGGCACATTCTTATTGATTAGCCATTGTGTACCTTGTTCTATGCTTAGCACTCTACATAAGTTGACTGCATAGTGATTAATTGCCAACAAATTTCAAATGTCATCAATCCCAAAAATGCTGAAACAACGAGGCTAGCAATTTTTTTGCTGTATAACCGGAAGAGAGTAACTTAAATAATAGACTAGAGATTCCAACAAATCGCTAAACTTGTGTCCATATGAGAGAGAGAGTCCTGGTAAAGAAGCATTTTTATCCTTGGAAAATTAAGAGAAAATGTAATCGTAAGTGGAAATCCAGGGCCTCTAATAATACAAATGTCCTTGGAGTGTCACTAATTTTCTGCCGATTTAGGGATTTCGAGCTTGTGTAGGCTGTTTCTCCAAGTACAGGTACAGTGCAAGACTTCCTCTATCTCCACCCCAGTAGATATCTAGTTCTCTTAAGGCTTTCTAAGATAAAAGTGTCCACACCAGTAATTTCACAGCCTATTCTTCTTCAATTATTCACACAGAATAGACACACAGAAACACCCTGTTACAAGGGTGTCCGTCATTTTGCTGTTCAGCTAACAGGTACTATGGGGGCATAGGTAGCAAAGTGCTTTTATATATCTGAGGATCATTGAGCCGAGACATGGTATTGGGATGAGAGGTTCATGCCTGAATGAAACTGGGTGGTTTGGGAGACTCTAATTCCATGTGCCTCCAAGACATTTAAGTAAGGTCTGTCATGTTGATCTTTCTCTCTGTCAGAACACCCAACTCCTTCTGGAAACTAAAATTAGTTCCCAGCACTCTGAAGTTCCCAGCTCTTCTTTCCCTGATCTTCCCTGTGGTTTCTCTCACTTAAATCTGTTATTCTGTCACAGCCCATTCTTCTTCAATGCCCAACAAATACCCCAAACCTTATTTTCCTCAAATAGTATTTTCTTTTTTCATTTTTAAATTAAACACGAGAACCCATTAAAACAAGAGCAGGGAGGAGATTAGTCTTCAAATATTCTCAGGAGATAAAATGAAATATTTATGTTTCATCTTTCAAGCACATCATAGAACACAAAATAAAACTGAATAGTTTTCCTACTGAAACAGATTGTCCCTTTATAACCTTCCAGACAATAACAAGTTTATTAAGTTCTAGGTTCTAGATACATTATCTCTAGTCCTGATAATAATAGTATAGTTCCACAGAAGATATTTTAGATACAGTACAGAGATTAGGGAAAGGAGTTAACAGGATCAAGTCTCAGAATAAAAACAATCAGCTTGACATAATCAGTAGGTTCTGAATCTCATGTTCTTTTCACTACACTTAGCCCTCTTAGAGTATAAGAAAAAATAGTAAGGAAATCAAGCCATATAGCTTTAAATCTGCAAAGATGTTAAGAGCAGAAACCGAGGCAGTCTTAAAAGCAAAGGTAGAAATTAATCTTTTTTGAGTAATGGTAACAAAAGCTTGTATGATTCTCATTAAATACTGAGAAAATGTGATGTTATATAAAATGCCTCTAAGAAACCAATAAGAAGTGCAGAAGAAGCCCAACTCAATTCAAACCTTGTCAAAGCTGGAGAGATTCTGATAGCTTCTAGATAAGGGTGGATAGTTCACAGAGACATACACATGTGCGCATAAGTGTGCACATATGCAAATAAGCACAGATTCGGGAGGGAGAAAGATAAAATATAAATATAAACCAAAGCTATCTCCCGTAAGCAGAGAATGTCAGGTGTACTTGGGAGTCTCAGGTTACTCAGATAGTTACTTTCAATGTTATGTTGTCTTTTCGATCATTGAATAGTATTTCTCAAGTCCTAAATTAAAGAATAGCAGATATTGTAGTTTGAATATGATATAACCATAAGAATAGTAACCCATTCAACTACACAGAAACTGAGTGCTGATCACGGTCAAAACACTGTTAACAACATTATTTCAAAAGTTGAGATGATTCCAGAATCATCTAGTTTTTCAGAAAACGATCTGCATCAGATCAGTAAAGTCTGAAGCAGGCTGTTCTTAATCAGAGACAGCCTTGAACTTGAGGGAGTTGTTGAAATAATAAGTATTTTAAATTTAAACTAAATGCTCAAGTCCACTTCCTACCAGTTGTTATTCCTTAAAATAAACATTAAAGTGGACACCATTTAATTGATTTAAGTGGTCATTTTCTGAGAGACAAGAATAGTCTTTATCAAATAAGAGTTAATACGATGGCTGAGGGGATTATCTTGACAATGACATAACAAGATTGTTTTCTAAATCAGTCATTAAAATTGGCATGTCCATCACTCCAAAGATACAAAACAGTTGCTTGAAGCTAAAAAAAAAATTATACTTTAAAAGTGATTTGGTGAATAATTCGAATACTGGAGTGCTATTTATACTACTATAATTATTCAATTAAGAATGTTGGATAAAAAGCCCAAAAAAAACACTTTCTGAGAATTTCTCAGAATTTTCTCAGAATTGAGAATTTCTCAATTTTCTCAGAAGATTTTTGTGAAAGCAGAACATGGACAATGGTATAATTATTATTTATTCACATAACAGTTATCTGAATATTTCCTTATGCCTCTGAAATATGTGAGAATGAAATATGTGAAAGAAATATATAGTAGTCACTTTCCTATATTTTTTGTATTCAACTAAATTATCATTTTTTAAACTCAGATTATACTTATGCCACCAGTATATTCACAGACGTGTTTGGGAAGATACAACATGGTAGCATTATAGACTCACAGAGTTTTATGCTCCAATGATCAGGGAGAGTAATCAGTAGCCATTATTAATTTTTGCATATGTGAATGTTGCTAAATAAGAAAGAATGTTTATTCTTAAAATAAAGATGCAAAATGTGTTTTAGTTATGTTGTTCAATAGATGACTGCTGTCGATAATTATATTTAAGAAAGTCCAGTTGATACACATACATATATCACACACGCACACACATGTATTCAAAGTGGAAAAACATAAAGTTATGTTAACGGAGTAAAATGATATTCTCTAGGAAAAAAATTGAAAGACAAAAAGATTTTTTGACTATTTTTTTTCCTGAGGAAAAATTATATAAACGTATAAGCAATTATTCATGTCCTTTCTCTTTAAAAACTTACCAGTGCACGTTGTTTTCAGGACAAGGGATATTTTATTTCCAATATTATTGCTTATTATAATTCAGAACTTGGAAATATAAGGCAAGATGAAATATTACAATAACCAAAGCTAAAAGTATGTTTTAAGATTATGGCTATTAATGAATACCATATCCTTTCTGAGAGTTATTATATTCCAGTATAATAAGTATGAAATAGTTGTATGTATATTTTTAATTCAGAAATAAAATTTGAGAGAGCATCTGGAAATATGTTAACAACCCATGAATATAGAATACCCACATAGTGTACCTATACCTTTATTTTGGGAAGTGTTCAAGAGTCCCCAATACACTTGGCATTCTCTGCTTATTGAAGAGTGCTCTGGTTTATATTTACATTTCATCTTTGTTTCTCCTGAATCTGACATTAGATATTATTAAGGATTCGGATATGCCAAATAGAAAATCACTTCCAAGGTCAGAGAAATAGTTGGACTTTGTTATAAAGTTCCTGATTTATTTCAAACAATTTACATTTATATATTTAGTAGACTTTACTGATAGCCAGTTCCATAGGTATTCATATGAAAGTCTCTGCTTCTGAATTTTATGAACAAAATTTCTAATTTCATTAGCTAGGAAATCTCTCCTTGTGAAACGATTGGAAGTTTAGTTTGTGCCCCTTTAAGGCAAAATTAGTTTCCAATTACTTTTCTTTTGGTAGGAATGGCAAAACAAACAAAAAACACATGTGTTTATAATCTCATAGAATGCCTAAATCGATGTTGTAGGCAGAAATATACTCCTGCCCCCACCACCAAGGATGTAGAAGTAAAATCTCTAAAACGAGTGAAAGTTCTGTAGTTTAAAAAAGGACCTTTTCAGATGTAATTAGGTTAAGGATTTTGAGATGAGATCATCCTGGATTATCAGGGTGGACCTTAAATCCAAGGACAAGCATCCTTAGTAGAAACACACAGGGGAGATTTGACAGACTTAAGAGGAGGAGAAAGTGTAACCATGGAAGCAACTAGAGTGATGCAGCCAGTAGCCACCAGAAGCTGGAAGAATGGAATACATACTAGAGTTTCTGGAGGATACAGGGCCCTACTAACACCCTGAGTTCAGCTTTCTGGCCTCTAGAACTGGCAAAGAATACATTTCTATTGTTTTAAATTAACTAGTTTGGGACAATCTATTACATTAGCCTCAGGTAATTAATACAGGTGGAAAACAAGATTACAATGAAATCTTGACATAATGATTAATAAAACTAGTAAGAACTATAGAGATTACAGAGCAGGGAAGAATATAATATGTGAGAGAAACGGGCATAATCCATTATTATACTATTGTGGCAGAAATAAAAAGATGTAGATATGAATAATGTGTGTGTGTGTGTGTGTGAGTGTGTGTGTATAAGAATGTTCTGCTTAGGAAAGCCATCCAAGCAAGTTGGGAATGAGGTTTGAGGGCAGGTAGCTTAAGAGATAATGTCATTATAACTTAACCAGTAAATAATTTGAGTAAAACAAATAAGCTATACAAATAACATTATATCTGAAGATGAGCTCCTCTCTGAGGTGCAGCATACTGATGTGGAAACTATGAGTTCTTGAATTCATCCATTCCTAAATTTTGTTTACCTGTGTATTATTTTCTACCATACCTAGAGACCATGGACAAATATTTCCAGGTCCTCAGAAATTTCAGTAACTAAACCAAAATTTTACTCTCTATTCATCAATTAACACTTTCGATAAAAAACTATATGACAGAAATAGTCCTACTCATTTCTTCATTATTCTTAATTGTTCTCCTTTCCAATGAGGTGTGGGTGGGGTTATATCTTAATGATATAAAGCTAAAAGTGAGTGCTATGAATTTCTCACTTTAGCATGTACCATTAGCTTTAAGAGTCCAAGACCAAGTAATAGACTAGAAAATCAGGGGCTATGAGATGTGCTGTAAATGCACCAAATATCTTTTCTAAGCAGTATTTCTCACTTATGACATAGGGTGATGAAGGACAGTTAACATTAAAACAACTTTAAAAAATCACCAAAGTAATAGATGATTCTGCTTTATCAATCCTAAAATAAGATAGAAGTACATACAAAATGCTTAAAATGCATTGACAGATCATTTTATTATGAAATAAGTAATGTCCCAGGACCCCAAATTGAAAATAAAACATAAAAGTTCAAACACCGGCACTATACTTTTCAGATAGCCAACTCATGTTGGAACAATTACAGGTACTGTCTCTCCTACTAGCCAGAATATCAGAGCAACTTTTGTGTTTGCCTCAGTTGAAAGAAGAAGTTATATGCTTAAAGGTCATTTTATGCGAGATTTTAGAAGGAGAGTTTTTCCTCATGACACAGGAATTGGTTGACTTTAACATAGAACAATGCATTTTTATCAAATCCTGTGGATAAATTCAATCCCATTTGATAGTAAATGTAAATTAGGTACTAGTTCATGCATCTTAGTATTCGATACACATGCCATGAAAAGGCAATAGTCATATTACAGACCTGAGATTGCTATTAGTATTTAACAGGCTATAGATATCAACACATATGGTAAAGAAATAAAACTCAACTTTGGAAACTGGCCAGAAAAAAATGGCAAAAATCCTCATTTTTATCAAATAACTGAGTTTCTTTTTTTTTACTATGCTGAATAAAAAGGTAGTCTACAATTTTTTTCAGCTATTTAAATGTCTAAATCTTTTTTTTATTTATATGAATTATAAGAGATAGAATTTAAGGTATTTTCTCATATTTGATTAGGAAAAAAAGAAGTTTCTTTATAATGAAAATGTTTCATGACACAGAAAAAATGAAAAAATCAAAATGTATTAAATCTTCTTGGGTGGCCAAATGAACAGAGATTTATGTTTTAATTGGAATGTGACATGTGTTCTAAGGTACAGTGTGATGATAATTTATCACGGGGATGCATTAGAATAGTGTTTAGCAAATTAAACCTGCCACATTAAAAGTTGCATGCAAGTGTAGAGAGGATTGGAAAAACAAAAGTGAAATATATATATCTAGATCTCTGTTTAAAAATACCAGAATGGATAACAAAGAACACACAACTTTTCACACAATTGTAAAGAATGGTAATTCAAGAAACTCAAAGCTTGTACTGATGAGAACTTATATTTTAATATATCAAAAAATTTGCTCTGAAAGCAAATTCTTACTTGTTAAAATACTAACAAAAGTTTAATTGGTGAAATTATATTTAAAATGAAATATACCTACTTGATCTAAAGAACTATCTTAGAAGTTTTTGTATGAACTTTTTAAATATATGTGTCAGAGTCCTTACTAACTGAATAAGAACTAACTGTTCTCTGAAATTTCTGTTTTCGGAAGAAAACAAAAAAGTCCTTAATGACTAAAATGTGTGGGATACCTAAATGCATACACTGTTAACCATATCCCTTGAAATTTCATGGCCATAATTGGGATTTAGTCGCTTATCAATGTACCAACATGCCTGCATATTCCATGAGAAAGCAGATTGTAAACCAAAATTTAAAAAAAAAAAAATGAAGCGTGAAGTGTACTTGAAAGAAATCCCCTAAGAAATGAGGTGTGTTTGATAGAGTAAGATAGATAGAATTGAAAAGGTAATGCCTTGGGTCAAAGGTGGTGGTGGTTCTAGGTTCAGGAAACAGATGCACTTGATTCCACAGAGTCAGCATTTCCACCAACTCCTTTTCCAATCCCACCTTCAAAGACCCTATGCATTTTGAAAAAGTTGGGAGGTCCAGAGTTCAACTGGGAGGAGATAATAAAGCACTGCAATCAGGACCAACAGTATCTGCAGGGATCTGAGGTTACAAATAGGTTGGTGCCAGCATCTGTGTTGCTTCAGTAGAGTCTAAAACAGCAGCAGTAGTTGTAATAATTAATAACAGCAATTCCATGCCCAATGTGGAGATGCTATTGTGTTTGAAAGAAACAATACAGCAGAGAGATGTGGAGCTGAGAGAAGAGAAGCATCAAGGACTAGGATATGACCACGTGATACGCAGAACTTTTCAATGGAGAAGGGAATGTGGCCTTTCCCAGAACATGCTGTATCCACATCTATACAGTGGATAACAGAAGATATATATGAACTATGGACCCAGGCCAGGGAGAAAGAACTTAAAGGGAGGAGGTGGGCTTTGATACACTGAGTCATAAATATGGAACCTCAGTTTATTTGAACAATGTTAATTACTCAATTTTACTACACTACTGTCATATATATATATATATATATATATATAAAACATGAAAATTAATCATAGTGAGAACAAATCTTTCAAGCTATTCAAGCTATGTTTTAGTTTTGTTTTTTTGTTTGTTTGTTTTGTTTTTTTATTGCTGTGCTGCAAATTACCACAAATTTAGCTTAAAACAACACTCATACATTATCTCACAGTTTCGTAGGTTTTAAAGCAGGTTCAGATGAGTTCTGTGCTCAAGGGCAAAATCAAAGTTTTGGCCTGACAGAGCTCTTATCTAGAAGTTTTAGAAGAAATCTGCTTCCAAGTTCATTCAAGTTTTTGACAGAATCAAGTTCCTTGTTATGATAGGACTGAGATCTCTGTTATTGCGGCTATTGGCGTTACTTCTTATTACCTCTTCATCTTCTAAAATGCAAGGCTATGTTGAATCCTTCTCAGACTCTCAGTCCCTCTGGCATTTCCTTCTGCCCCCAGCTAAAGAAAGTTTTCTGTTTTTAAGGGCTCATAATCACACAGCATTCACATAGTTAATCCCGGTTCTATGGATTAAAGCTAGACATCTTTAGAGTGACATTTAAAAATTTCTGCCTACCACAGCTAAAATATTGCACTCCAAAGAGTACAAAACACAATGACTAAACAATACTAATTAATTCCTCCCTACTTAAAAAAAAAAAAACAAAATCAAACAAACAAAAAAAAACAAATTTCACTCATGGTGGTAGAATACAGCAACTATCTATCTAGTTGTTGTTTTCTCCAGAAATGAAGGATCAAGATATAATTGTGATTGTCTGGCACTGGAGCATCTTATGGCTGCCTCCCTGGGAGCATTACCAAGTTTAATGATTTCTTCTTTCATGTCTTCCACATTCGGATTCATAATCTTTCTAAATCACCAGGATTTCTAATATGTTGCTTAGGTATATGGATTTAAACTTTCATATTTAATGGGTTTAAGAGATCAATACAACAATGTTTTGTGATCATGAAGAGCTCGTTTTACCCTGTAATTACAGTTCTTTATTGAAGCTGAGAAGCAGATAGAAGACTTTTGAAAGTAAATTCATTAAGCCTCAGCTCAATCCCTATGCCTATATAGTTCAAAATGTGGTCTTCACACTCCTGGGGTGGTGGTGGGGGAGGGGGACTTCTAAAAGAGATAGAAATATGACACTATGAATTCATGTTTTTTAAACAGAAAGTTTGTTGAATGAACTCTTTAAAGATATGTTTTTCATAAATTCTCCAAGCGTTTTTATCTACCACTTAGAGAAATGCCTTGGAGAAGACAGCACCATAAGTCATCTTCTCTTCTTCTTCATAAGTCATTATTCTATGCTCAGAGGAACACCATAAAACTTTTAGTATCCAGCATTTCAAGTTGTTTAATAGGAACACATATAGCACATATAGACACAAAATTGTGTAATTGTGTATGTGTTTACATGTTTGTGTATAGATATATGTCATATATAGACATATCTATATATAGTATGTATGCACATTGTAAAAGTCATCACATTCTCTAATTTCCATTTCAACATCTACATGTTTACCTGAAGAAGCAGCCACTCAAATATTTAGGAAACCAATTATAGGTTTCCAAAATTATTTAAGTTTTCAGACTATCTTTTTAAAATTCATTGTGTTTCTAAACAAATGACAAGACATAGTAAATAGACATGTGCCTATTTCAAACAAGTGATTAATCAAAATGACATAATGTGTTGTTGAAATAATTTTATATTATTAAAAATAATTTCCAAAAATAAAAATCTTATCAATAACTCCAGTTTCATGATTTTTACACATTATCTTTACATGTACTTGCAAACATATTTATACATTTAATTGTTTTGAATATTATTTAAATAATATATCATTAGATATTATTTATGTTTCTTCAAAATTGTCAAAGACAACATGGTTTTAAGATCTCTGAACCACGCATTTTTCATTAAACATTAAGTGATTTTTAGTTTGGGCGCTTTTTTGTGTGTTTTTTTCTAGCCCATTTCAGTTATTAAATCACAGCAATTTGAAGAATTATCTAGGTTCAAGATAGCAGAGTAGAGAAACAATATGCTTGCCTTCTCCCACAACTGCATCAGAATTACAACTAAACTATAGAACAACCATCATTGAGAATCACCTGAAGTCTAGCTGAACAAATGTCTATAACTAATGATATCCAGAAGCCACATGGTAAGAGGGGCAGAGAAGTGGAATGGGTTACTTCAACACCCGTATGTGGCAGTTAAAACTAGAGAGGGCAATTTCAGCTTTGAAGGTCCTCCCTGAGGTATGATGAGTTCCAGCCCCACACCAAGCTCCCCAGCCTAGGGTTCCAGTGCTGGTAAGAGAAGTCTCCATTACTTTTGGCTGTGAAAATGGATGGGAATTGTGCTGAGTGAAATGGAGGGCTGCTTGAGTTCTAGTATTTCTCATAAAGAGCCCACTCATGAACTTACTCATTGACAGAATTATTTATTCTGAGCTCTAGCACTGGGATAGCAGCTGGAAAGACATCAGGGACACATGGGGAAAAACTGAATTATCCATCTTTAGGGCAAGGGCTGGAGGGGTAGCTTTCTCTCAGACAAATGTGCTAGCAGAAGCCATTGTTTCTTTGTTGAGCCCTCCCTCTATCCAGGCAGGTGCCATGTCTGAGTCTCCATTAACCTGGCTAATACTGGTCACTCTGCTCTGGTGATTCCCTAAGACCAGCCCCATCCAATTTGCAGACCCACAAAAGCAACTTCCAGAGCCTTTTCCGCATAAATGGACTATCTCGACTCATACTACAGGATTTCCTAAAACCTTCCGAAGGTTCACAAATCCCAAACAAGTAGTGTCTGGCCTTGGTGTGCTCCACACCTCTTGCTAATAAGCCCCAAGCCCAGCACTAGTGGCAGCCAGACTCAGTTTGCATTTTAACCTCTCTTAGGCACCTCCCAGCACAACTGGCAAACTTCCACAGATCACTTTGTAGCTCATACCAAGTGGCCTCAGGCAGGGCACAGGCAGTGGCTGAATTTGGCCAGCACCAGAGCTTCTCCCAAGAGGCCCCAGAATCAACACACCCATTGGCCAGCTTCAGAGCACAGCACCACTTACCCACCTTCACAAGTGATACACCCAAGGGCAGACTAGGCAGGCAATAGAGGCCCATTAAAGTCAATCCTGCTCTGTAGGGTCAACTCCTGCAGAACAGCTCTTCCACTATAGAAATGACCCATCTTCATAATCAATCAGTCTGAGGGTCAGTCTCTCTCATTGATTGCCAACAGCAATTAAGGGTCAATTAAACAGGAGAGCACATGCAATTCACACAAAGGACACACCTGGAGCACCCAGCTCAGATGACCAGGAAGACTGTGCTTCTGGGCCCCACAGGACACTTACTACGTAAGGCCACTCTACCAAGACCAGGAGATGTAGAAGCTCTACTTAATATATAGAATCAAAAACAGAGAGGCAGCCACAATGAGACAAAATGACACATATCAAATGAAATAACAGAACAAACCTCAGAAAAAGAACTAAACAAAATGAAGACAAGAAATCTACCAGATGCAGAGTTCAAAACACTTATAAGGATGCTCAATTATCTCAGGGAGAACATCAACAAAGAGATAGGAAACATAAAATTGAAAATAAAAAAAGAAACAGAAAGAAAGAATACAATAACTGAAATGAAGAACAGAGAAAATCAACAGTAGATTAGATAAAGAGGAGGACTGAATCAACAATTTATAAGATAAGGTGGCAGAAAACATACAATCAGAATGGCAAAAAGAAAAGATCCAAAAAAATGAGAATAGTTTAAGGGGCCTCTAAAATGACATCAAATATACCAGCATTTGTATCACAAGGATATCAGAAGAAGAGAGAGAGCAAAAAATTGAAAACTTATTTGAAGAAATAAAGACAGAAACAAATAGGCATATAAGCTCAGGAAGTGCAGAGAGTCCTAAACAAGATAAACCTAAAAAAGCCCACACCAAGACACATCATAATTAAAATGCCAAAGATTAAAGACAAAAAGAGAATCTTAAAAGCAGCAAGAGAAAAGCAGTTACCTACCAGGGAGCTCCTGTAAGACTACCAGCTGATTTCTCAACGGAAACATTGCAGGCCAGAAGAGACTGGCGCAAAATATTCAAAGTAATAAAAAGCAAAGAACTTCAACCAAGATTACTCTACCCAGAAAAGCTATGATTTAGAATCAAAGGACAGATAAATAACTTCCCAAACAAGAAAAAGCTTAAGGAGTTCATCACACCAAACCAGTATTACAAGATATGTTAGAGGAACTTCTTGAAGAAGAAGAAGGAGGAGAAGGAGGAGAAGAAGAAAAGTTTAAAAATATGAATAACTAAATGGCAAAAACTACATATCTATTAACTAATATTTTTAATAAAATGGATTAAATGATTCAATCAAGACATAGGATGGCTGAATGGATAAGAAAATAAGACCCTTACATATACTGCCTACAAGACACACCAAATCGAAAGACACACATAGACCGAAAGTAAAGGGATAGAAAAAGATATTTCATGAAAATGGAAACAAACAAAAAAGCTGGGGTAGCAATACTTAGACCAGATGAAATATACTTTAAATCAAAGGCTATAACAAGATACAAAGAAAGACCCTGTAGTTCCACTTCTGGATATTTATTCGAAGAAACCCAAAACATTAATTTAGAAAGATGTATACATCCATATGTTCATTGTAGTATTATTTACAGTAGCCAGAATATGGAGGCAACCTAAGTGTCCATCAATAGAAAATACATAAAGAGGAAGTGATACATATATACAATGAAATATTACTCATCCATAAAAAAGATGAAATCTTGCCATTTGCAACACATGGATGAATCTAGAGGGTATTATGCTGAGTGAAATAAGTCACACCAAGCAAGACAAATACCTTATGATTTTACTTACATGTGGAATCTAAAAAACAAAATAAATGAATAAACGTAACAGAAACAAACTCATTGATATAGAGAATATCTTGATGGTTGTCAAGTGGGAGGACGGATAAGAGGATGGGTGAAAAAGGGAAGGGATTAAGAAGTAAAAATTGGTAGTTAGAAAATAGTCGTGGGGATGTAAAGTATAGCATAGGGAATATAGTAAAAAAAAAAAAAAGAGAGAGAGAGAGAGAATTCCTATAAGTAGCTTTGCAAAGTACCTGCTTGAAATGAATATTTTCTATATTTTGTATAATTTGTTTTATCTTTTTGGTTCTTGTCTCTTTACTTAATTAGTGACCTGGATGATTCCAGCAAAGACTTCTCACTTTTATAACTCAGAAGCACACACAGTAACTCTAACAGTGTTTCTCAAAGTCTCGTCCCTATTACCTGGCTCAGGTACTTGCTTAAATAGAAGAAACCGTGACTACACACCTGATTTTGTCGATTAGAATCCCTGTGGTGGGTGTGGGAGTTACAAATACCTGTAGTTTTCATTGTTCAAGATTTGTCAAGGTATCTCCCCTTTACACGTTACAAAAGTATTGTTTGTTTGTTTGTTTTCCATTTTGCTTCATCTATTCATTCTAATTTATTGATACAGGTGTTTTTAGGAAATGATAAATTTTAAAAACAATTTAATCAAAAATCTTTATCTATTATTCACTTTAGAGTACATTTTCTAAAATGATCTTTATAAAATCACCATCTATATTTAGAGCTATTTATAATATCATTACAGTAAAACCAGTGTACGTTTTTTCCTCTAATCCTGAATTCGCTTGATAATTTTCTTTGGTTTTTTTTAGTACAAAATTGATTCCCAAGGAGGCTTTTCTCAATGTTTCAACATTTGTAGTAGCTGAATCTAGAATAACATTCAAGATTCATTTGGGTTCAAGTTTATTAAATCATGCTATCTTCTATAACAATATCTACAATCAAGTTTTGTGTTTCAAAATAAATTCATTTTTTAGTTTTTTTTAAATATATTAAATTTATCAGCATGACAGTGGTTAATAAAATTATAGAGATTTCAAGTGTACAATTCTATTATATATCACCTGTATATTGCATTGTGTATTTACCACCCAAAGTCAAATTTTCTTCCATCAGTCAAATTTCCTTCCTTTCAAAAATTTGACCTCTTTAGCCTTTTCTAACTCCCCTCATCAATTTTCCCTCTGGTAACTTCTAAACTGTTACTTCTATCTATGAGTTTTTGTTTGTCTTGTTCATTTGTTGCTTTCAGTTTTATATCCTACATATGAGTGAAATATGATACCCAATTTTTTCTGATTTATTTAGCTTAGTATGATAATCTCAAGATCCATCTATGTTGTCACAAATGGCAGTATTTCATCTTTTCTTATGGCTGAATAATATTCCATTGCATATATGTACCACATCTTTTTTACCCAATCATGTATCGAAGGACATTTTGGTTATTCCCATGTCTTGGCCACTGTGAATAATGCTGCAATGAACATCAGATTGCATATCTCTTTACAGATAAATGTTTTCAATTTTCTTTTTTTATAGTTAAAAAGAGGGATTGATGGGTCATATGGTAATCTTATTAATTTTTGAGGAAACTTCATGCTGTTTTCCATAGTGACTGTACCAATTTACATTCCCACCAGCAGTGTATGAGTGTTCCTTTTTTCCCACAACTTATCCAACACCTGCTATTACTTGTCTTGTTGATGTTAGCCTCTCTTACAGGTGTGAGGTGATATCCCATTGTGCTTTGATTTGCATTTTTCTTATAGCTAATGAAGTTAATCATCTATTCATATATTTGTTGGCCATTTGTATGTCTTCTTGGGAGTAGTGTCTATTTAGTCTTCTGTCCTTTTTTTTTAATGAATGAAAAAAAAAACCTACTTAAAAACATCCATTTATACTTTGCCTTAAAGGGGCAATCTCCTGCTAAGTCTAATTCCATACTCTTCCTCAATATAGATTATAACTACTGGGGATAAGGTGATACAGAGTATAAGTTCCAGAATCTCCCTCAAGATTTCAAGTTTCTTTCTTAATACTTCTACTGTCACAATAAAATAATAATAATAATAATATTGCAAACACATATTTTGACAATCACTATTCTACTTTTCAAATATTAACTCATAAGACTCAAAACAACCTTATAATAAATACTATTAACCTCATCATCCCCATTATATAGATGGTGACAGTGAAGGATAGAAAGAGAGGTTAAGTAAATTACTCATGGTCCTAGAGTAAGAGGCATAGCCAGGATTTAATCTCTGCAGTAAGACTCCAGTCAATTTTCTTAATCCTTAAGCCATGTAACAAACTATCACACCACTGGGTTGTGTTGGTGATTATAATCTTTCCTTAATCAGTATTTCCTTAAATATGATATAGATTTCCCAAAATATTATCAATTTTTTGTCATGTATTCTACCTCATTCCAAATGTTAGTTGAATTTTTAAATTTGAGTAGCAAATAGTCATATTCTTCTACCTTGTCATTTGTTGCAGTAAGTTAAAATATATATATATTATATTTTTATTGATTTACATTTCACCAATAATTGTATAATCCTGGAGAATAAGGGCTGAGTGCCATCATTTTAATCTCTCACAGAGTGGTTAAAGCAATATTTCGTGCATAGCAAGAGTTAAGGTAATAATGTGACTCAGGTAATAGTTATTAATTTTACTGAAATTCAGAAATTTAAAGAAATGCACCATAAAATGTACATTTTATGATTCTGGTCAAATAATTTAATTTTTTTATTCTTTCTATTAACAATTTTATTTCAATTAAATTATCTACGTCAAAGTAAGTTGCACATCGTTAAGCATTTACCACAAAGAAAACATTTGTACTATTGATGTCACATTTACTACATTATTCAATTAAAATTTTGAAAAAAGTATTTTCTTTGTACAGAAAAAGAAATTCATGTTTACATAAAAATGTACAAAACATAAAATTATAAACAAAGGAGGAATTATCCATAAAACAGTAAAATTATTCAAATTTAAATATCTTCAACACATTAGAGCACTCATTTAAATTTATATTCTAGAAGTCTAGATTATTTATTTTTTATACTTCTCCATTTAACCTCAGTTTTTATTTTTTTTCTAAGTAATTTGGCCTGAAAAATTTTTGTTTTTCAAAATTCTGTTTTTTTTTTTTAATTTAGTCTTTTCTATCTTAGCATGCCAATTATTTGTGGGTTTATAAAGAGTGTTTATGCTCTGTTGAAAGTAACTGAGCTAAATATGAATACGATAATTATTTATTTATGTTATGTTATTTAAGTACTTGAAAAAGAAAAGAAAACAACTATTCTATTCATAGTAGCAACCAAAATATGGACTGCTTATACTTATATCTAACAAGAATGAATATAACAAAATACAAATACAATACATAGTAAATATATTTAGTGTATATTTATAATATATATGTTTACTATATAGTTAATGTATAACAAACTTAGAGTAAGCATAATGTAGATATAATATCTATTAAGATGTAACTACATTTTACTAAAGGTAAATTTTGAATAAATGAAGAGTAACTATAATTAATATCATTTGTCTTAAAACTAATTATACTGTTTATGTAATCTCAGTGTTTTATTTATCTGCACGTTTTGTTTTAATTTGACATTTGTGCTAAAGTATCTCTGGTGCTTTTAGAAGGTAAAAATTACATAGAAAATTCTGAAAAGAAGAAAAAGGATAGAGCATCAGAAGTAAAATTTATTATAAAGGTATAATAATTAAACTATGATATTACAATAAGAATAGAAAATATATAGATAGAAGAGAATTTTACATGAGGAAACATGTTCTAGTATGTATAAACATTTATTATAATTAATAATGTAAATAAATCAATATCTTATTTTCAAACTATTTCTGAAATATATATGCAAATAATTTTCTTTTCCTGTCTTAATATTTTCCAACCTCTAGTTATATTCATTTTCCCCTTATTTTCCCAAGAATTATTTAGATTTTCTTAGTAACTTATATATAATAATTTTTGTAATAGCTTAATTGGTCCAGGAAACAGACTTTATCATGAGTAAAGTAAAAGCACCAAAATGTAACAATTAAATTAATATTTTCAGTTCGTTAACATCTCTTTTGACCTTTATTTTTGTTCGAATTTCTAATCTGATAAAGCTAAGAACATTTCATTAAAGTCACAAATCTTTGTGTTTTATGGTGCTATGCTTTTCAGCATAAGATGATTTATAAGATTTACACATTTAATGTGAATCATGTATTGCAACAATTTAAACCCCTTAGTCCTGTGCAGGTTATTTTTTATTTTGTTTGTATGATTATTTTTTACTTAAATAGGAGGTTTAAGTGACCTTGAATAATGGCATTCAGGAGAATATAATAAAAGATTCCGGATATCCTTTGACTAAATTTTATACAAAAGTAGGGAACATGCTGTGTTCCTTCTATTCACCCTCATACACATTCAGTACATCCCTCTGTCTCACACAGCAGGCCAACCTGACAGAGAGAAGGATAGTTTATCATGTTTTCTCTACTCAGACTACAACTTAAAAAATTTGTCAAAGATCATTGATGGATATTTTATTTTATATCTTCCTATTTGTGTGTTTTTACTTAGACTCAAAGAGTGCTTTTGGTGTGGAAAGAAATACATTTTTAAATGTTAACTAAGTAGGAATTTAGTTGTGAGATTATTTTTTTCCACTTGAATCGATTCTCTTTTGGTTTAAAGTAGAAATTTTGATCTGCTCATAGAGTTCATTTCACTCTATCCTACAGAAGGAACATAATTATGCACATCATTTTAATAGATATATTTAACATATTTGCCAAGTTCTATGATTTCTGCTCTATATGCTTCTTTGTTGTTTCCTTTTTTTACTATGATAAATATGTTGCTTTAACAATAAATTGAGAAAGACTATGTCAGAATTTGATACCAGATAATATTTAAAATGAAAATGCCTAAGATTATTTGTATCTAGTTATCAACATTAAAAATAAAATTATTGACTGTCTTTATCTTTATAATATTTTATTTTCTTTCCTTTATACTTGTTCTTTTTCATATTTCCAGGATAATAAAGAATTTAATTTAGAAATTTATAAGCAAATGCTTATTATCATAATTTTAAATTTATAATCTGTTTAAATGTATAATCTGTTTTTAATTTTAAATTTATAATCTGTCTTAATATTTTTGATATTTGTCTTATTACCTCTGTGTTTAATCAATTTTATGGTTCATCATTAGTCCTCCTAGTTTGACTTCTCCAGGCTTGAGAGGGACATAAGATCTGAATAAGAATGTTTAAGTTAGACAGACACAGGTTGACATTATATGTGCTCTAATTACTAGTTGTGAAAAGTGTTTTCTTTTACTAAAAATGTACAATCTCTGTAATTAAATTCCTTTATGAATAAATTAAGATTAATAATAACTACCGCCTAGGGTTGTTTTGAGATTGCATTAGATGCAATAAATGAATCTAAAACATTCATCATACTCCTGGCACATAATAAATGCATTTAACAAAAGGCAGCTATTATAATTATTCATAATTTATATTCATATTCATATTTCTTTGATTGGATTAAATATTTAAGTTATTTTGCAGCCGTTTCCTAGAAAAAAAAAGTCCTAAAATAGTTTGACTTATTTCTTTTGCCAATGAGTGATAAATTCTTGATACAGTTATTGATTTTCTATTGCTACTCTCACAAATTACCACAAATTTAGGGAGTTAAAGCAACAGATTTATTATCTTTATATCTGTAGGTTATAAGCCTGACAGGTCTCGGAAGGCTGAAGTCCAAGTATCTATAAAACTTTGTTTTTTTCTGGAGGCTCTAGGGAGAATGTTTTCTTGAAATTTCTTGTTTCTGAAAGCTGACTACATTCTTTGACTTGCAGCCCCTTCCTCCTTCTTCAGTGCCAGGAACAGCACATTTCTCTGACCCTTCTTTTATTATAACATCTTTCTCTGACCATAGCCTAGAAAAATTCTCAGCTTTTAAGAATCCAAGTGATTGTACTGGACCTGCTCAAATAACCCTCACCTCAAAATCCCCAAGCATATCTGCAGTCACTTTTGTTATATAAAATAACATATTCACAGATTCCAGTGATTAGATCATGGACAAATTTAGGCCACCATTTTTCTGCTTCCAAAACCTTATTTACTTACAATATTTCATCCTCATAATTGTGTAACAGTATCTTTCATATCATGTTTTTCTTATAGAAGTGATAAGGAGCCTCGTCAGATTTTTAATTATTTACAGTTAAGTATTTGATGTTGATGATGGTATTGTTCTTTTCTTATTGAGGTTATGTAGAAATATTTGGTTCTCCTTAACATTTAGAACATTTATTTTATTGTTAGTTGTGCTTTATTTGTGTTCTAATTCTTAACGCATAAATTGAGTTCCCTGTATCTGTGAAACTGTCTTCTCTTTTCTATAAATATTTTCATTTTTGTATTATTTTCATATGTTCCCCATTAATCTTTGTTTTCTCCATTACTAACATAATATTCTTGGGAAAACAGCTAGTGAAGTGACTGTATATGTGCTGGAAATATACTCAAAGATATTTGCATGGGAATTCCAGAGAAAAACGGGAGCATGGTTTGAAAGAGGGAGCTCAGGCTTAGCTTAGCTCCGTAAACTACACACCCTATGGCAGAAGTCCCCAACCCCAAGACCACTGACCAGTTCTGGTCCATGGCCTATTAGGAACTGGGCTGCACAGCAGGAGGTGAGCAAGGGAAGCTTAATCCCAGAGCTAACATCACCTTCTCAGTTCCACTGCAGATCATCAGGCATTAGATTCTCATAGGAGTGCAAATCCTACTGTGAACTGCTCATGCATGGGATCTAGGTTGCCCGCTCCTTATGAGAATCTAATGCCTAATGATCTGAGGTGGACTTAGGCAGTGATGCTAGCTTTGGGGAGCTGATGCAAAGACACATTAACATTGTAGCTGAGAGGTTGGACTTCACAGAGACTATAATAAATCAATTGCTTGCAGACTCATATCAAAATCCTAGCAGTGAGTGGCAAAAGAAAATTAAGCTGCATCTAGTGGCAGTTTTATAGTGGTGAGTTGATGTATTTCAAATGTATAGCTGCATCTAGTGGCATCTGATTCTACATTATGGTGAGTAGTATAATTATTTCATTATATATTACAATGTAATAATAGAAATAAAGTGCACAAAAAATGTAATGTGCTTGAATCATCCCCAAACTATTCCCTCCTCCCAGTCTGTGGAAAAGTTGTCTTCCATGAATCCAGCCCCTGGTGCCAAAAAGGTTGAGGACCGCTGCTCAGTAGGACAGGGTGACCACAGGAGAGATACCATGGGGCCCTCTCCAGTGTGATATCTATAATAAGAGGATCTCACTACCCAGGTCTAAGCAAGGAGATGGTTTTTTCAAGCAATGAGAAAATAAATGATGTTTGGAGCCAGGAGACTACAGAGATAACTGGACTTCTTGAGATCACCAATTAGTTCTCCCTTTCACTGGATACTCAATTTTCAGTATCAGGAACAAATCAAGTATATAACTCTCTCGATGGGAGTAAGATTGGCTATGCTGAATAATTGGATGTCCTCAATTTGACTTGTCTCCTGAAACCTCTGTCTACTCCCAAATATTTTGAGGTATGTAATTTATATCCTTTGGTCCATGAAAAATAGAATACCATTCAACATATTAATGGGGATTAGGATAAATGGAGATACAGGACAGGAATCAATTGTACTTTTTCTACCAGTGGACTAGGTTGTGGTCTAACAACAATAATGATTCTGTTTTAGCCAGATATTTATGCACAATTGGCCTGCCCTTCAATAGTAGATATGTGGACACCAAGAAAAAAGAATCATTTGATGTGAACCCCAAGAAGCAATTTACCTCCTGGGATGGACTCCAAGGGCTCAGATATTATAAATAAGAGCCCAGTGGCCATTTGCTGATAGAGGCTTCTCAAGTACTCTAGATGCCTAAAAGAACTTCAGACTGAATTCTTGGCTTCTTATATTATGCCCTGCCTGTTTATTCCATCTGAGTCACCTATTATAAGGGAAATCTTTATTTTATCTTTTACCAATGGACTGAGACCTTCCCCATTCAATTAGAACTGCACAATTTGGATACCTCATTTACATAAAATAGACCTAATTGGGACCCTGGGTGAGAACTTTCTCTATAGAAGGTGGTCTTCCCTTTGTCTTGGTGGAATATAATTTAGGCTATCTGAATCTGTCTTCTGGGCTATAGTAACTTTTGCTCAAATAAAAGTTTTTATTCTTTATTAAAATCTAAAATTAATTTTGGTTTACATATACATAACCATTTTACCGGGTGGTATACCTTCTCTGTAAATTTCATCTGGGAGCATATAATTATGGGTTATTCATTCTATACTGTGACTAAATAATATTAAATTCTAAGTATTAAGAAGTAGTCAGAGTCTAAGACATTACTCAGATACCACTAATTTAGTAAGGCATGATGCTTTGACTAACTAAGCTAGCTCATGTTTTAGGCAATAAACCTCTGTGGGTCCCTGGCCTGGCTGGTCCCAGGTCTGGCTGTGATCCAAGCTGGAGGCTAGGAATAGGACTTGGATTTAGAATGTTACATTAGTGTAGTAGGGTGGCTGCGCCTAACATATGTAAGCATGATTCAGCTTGTTATATCACACATGTGTGGCAGAATGCCACAATTTGTACTCTGACATATGTGGACCCCATGCAGTCGCATAGTGCAGAAGAGCACTCACAGCACTAAATTTGGTGCCTGCTGTTTCATTCTCAAGTCAGCCCCTCCCGTGTTCTTTCACCTGGGCATCTCACCATGAGAAATCTTCTCTTCTTGATCAGCTCGGCACTGACAACCTCTAAGAATGCCAGAAATTATATTCAGCTACTGCTGCAACAGGCAGAACTCCATACACAGTATATCCGCTTACTAGCTTCTCCCCTTGATAGATTTATTTATTTATTTGTTTGTTTGTTTGTTTGTTTACACGCCTGGTTGGCAGACTATTAAGTATTCCACTTTTGCAACATGCATTTCTAAAATGCCTCTTCAGGGAGGTAAATGAGAAGCAGAAAGGGGCAGATGGGTATATTTAGAACGTTTTAAAAGTCAATGGCACAACAGGTCCTAGGTATCTCATCTTCCTTTAGCAATTATTTTGGCCAATAATGACGACTAATAGCTCTGGGAGGGGAGGGGTAATTACTCAGGAGTAAATTCCACTTGCTACAAGACTAAGTTATTGACTTGATAAAATGAAGCAATGCAAAAATAGAATGGCTTACTATCATGTTAACCTAAGAGGCCTCTAACAGTTATAGCTTGACCTCTGATTTCAAAGTTCAATGATTCACAAAACTCCTGAAACCAGAAGTTAAAATTTCAGAAAGAAAACTTATTTTTAAAGTGTTCATCAGATTGTATTTTCAATGATTTATGTATTGGATCAGGTTTTTTGCTATCTGCAATATGCCAAATTAGTTTTGAAACACAAATGTATTCTTAATAAGACTTAATAAGACTTTCTTATTCTTAATAAGACTTAATAAGACTTTGTATCAGTGCCTACCTTACTGTCAGGCATAGTAAACAATATCACATTGTATTGTTCGAGCAGAGTAGAGAAAGCTCAGTACCTTTTTCAGGTGGTGCCAAAGTGACTGAAATTCTACCACTCACGAATAATTTTGTTATGTAGAATAGTGCTCGCTCTAGCTACACTCATTCAAATGAAAATATCCTACACTGACAAACACTTCTGGCACTGACACTTTAGTGTTATGATTTCTCTCTTCTCATGTTGTTAGCAGGGAACATGAACACATCAGAATGCTGAGCGTGAATATAAAGGAAAGGAAAGTTAAAAGAGCCCAAGAGATAAGGGATGGGAAAATTTTAAGGAGTTTAGTAGTTATTTGAATGTATTTAACATAGATCGTATACAGCTATCAAAGGCCCTGTGCTCTCTTAATCTGTCCCACTGAAGGGTGGGTCACAACTCTTCCTAGAATTTCCCACAGTCCTGTTACAGTAGGCTGTAATGTTTCACTAAAATTATATTTACCACTCTTTATAGAAGGAAGTTAAGAGCAGAAGCTAAGCTCATAACCCTGATAGATAGATATGCCATATTTTTAATAGCCTGTAGGCCCATTTCATCTTCCCAAATCTTAAAAATATTGAATGTGTTTAAATTCTGGAAATTAGAGCTTTTAACATTATTTTTTTATGTGACTGCTAAGGCCTATACAGTTAATGAGTGGGAAATCTTGAATATTATAATTTAGCTGAGTTGTCTATGCCAGTACAAAGTTTGTTAAGAAGCAGTTTTAAGATAATACTCTAATATTTTTTCTGTGTAGCAAAATTGAAATAAAAAAATTAAAAATAGTTACATATCACTAACACAAACCCAGAAATGTACACAATGTACACAGAGTTAAGGTAAATATTATAGAGACAGATGTAAATAAAGGAGACAAAAATATTCTGTAATGGTGAGTATTCCAGAATATATATATGGTGATTTCCAATTTCCAGCCTGGTCTCAATTCTAAAAGAAATGAGTAAATTAAAAAATAATAATAATTAAATCAATAAAGAAAGTTTCCCCTGCATTGGTTCTATTTGGATAATGTTTATTTAACTTTCTAAATTACTGCTTTTCTTCTTTTTCCCACTTAGCTTCTGACGACATTGTATTTCAGGTGTTTCTGATGAGAGGAAATATTTGCTTTTAAAGAAGGAAGCATTCAGTGAGATATTTAAAACACCTTACAGCCTTTTTTATTCCTTCAGTGCTTGATTGAAACCACAGGTAGAAGCAGGAAGAAGTGAGTGAACTCATTCCTTCTGCATTCAGGGATCCAGCTGTATTTGCTGCACTCTTGATATTAAGTACCAATTATATTATAGTGGTAAGGACATCAAAGATTAAAGCCATGAAAAACTGGTATTGCTCATTTAGCCATAAGTAATGCACTAACCATTCCTTTTGTTATAAATTATTTCATTATTTCATTATCATTAATCTGTAGTCTTGTACTTTATCTAAGATCTAGATGTTGGCCAAAATAAAGCCTTCATTTATGAATTGTTCCTATTTCTTGCCACTTCTCCTTACCTGCATGTTTGCCCCCTCCCCCCACACCCTGCAGAGCTTTATATAAAAAGACAAGTATCACCTACATGGCTTCTATTATAGTGAACTCTCCAACATGATACTAACATTGATTATATATCCCAGGCCACTAGAGACTCCATTAGCCTCAATACTAGGGTTGGGCAAGTAAACTTCCCATACTGGGATCCAACACTATACCTAAACCAGTTTACCAGTCTTCTTTTTGTTTTAGTCAATTACTAAATTACTCTTCTGTCTTTAATTTACCATCTCTCCCAGGTCTACTGAACCTATTATGTTTATTTTATTTTATTTCATTTCATTTTATTTTATTTATTTTATTTTTCGATGAGGCAACCCCTGGTTGACCTCACAGATTGCAAGGACCTTGTCAGCTTACAATCCCTTATGTTTTATTTTTTACGCCTATAGCACCTAGTCTTCCTAGGTGGTCTCCCATTTAAGTGAACTTATTTTTAATAGGACATTCAATCAAGGTCATCACAATTAGAAAATTTCTAACATTAATAGTGTATAAAATACGATATGCTAGGCTCTACATTACCAAATGGAGAAACTGATGCATAGAAAGTAAGTCATGTAATGTATAACATAATTATTGGATATGAAGAAGAAAAGAAATAAAAAGATAAGAAATAAAGGAAGGAAAGAAGATAGCCATGCCATAGAGAATTGAATTTCAAGATATTTAATTGCAAAACTGAAGCAAATGTATTTTTTATAAAATTTAAATTTCTTAATTCTTAGCTAAAAAAAAAAAACAAAAGCAAAATTGAGGACTTTGGGGTTTGCTAGAAAACATTCTTAAAATATTTTGTTGCCTTTCTGGAAGAAACTAGAACATTTTCCAACATTTTTAACTTATGTTTGACTTAGGATTCTCAGTAATGACACCTTCCACTATATTCCACAACAGACCACATTAAAGTTTGACGAAAAGAAAGAAAAGATTGAAAAGGGGGAGAAAAAAACTGAAATGAAGAGTAGGAAGTAGAAATAGCTAGGAAGTCTAGAAAATGGGAAAACATATAATTTAGAGTCAAAGTACAAGTATTCAAATCTTAATTGTCCTAGTTAGTGAGCATTAACTAGAAAGGCATTTTGCTTTGCTGAGTCACAAATGTTTATCTGTAAAATTAGTATAATAATTATGTATATCTAGTCTTTCATGAATATTTTTAAATGTTTGCCCTGTGCTAGGTTCTGTGTTTGGCCTCTAGAATACAATGGTAGGCAAAAATGATCAATTGCTCAGTACTCCAGGAGCTGACAATAGAGTAAGGGAGTAAATAATCGAATATTCTAATATTACAATTGAGATATGTGCTATTAATGAGAGGTAGATTTTGCTACAAATTTTGTAGTAGGGAAATCCAAATAGTAGTTGAGGAGAGATCTGAAAGAAAGTAGTAATTGTCTATATACATTTGCTTAAGATAATGTGCAAATGTGCATTGCTAACAAAGGGAACATTGATTTAACAACACTATATCTCAGAAAGGAGTATATTTGTTCAAGAAGTGGAAAGATTATGAGCATGTTGTAAAGAAAACCAAAGAAGATGACGAGAACTAGATCATCAATGGCCATTTACTTTATATATGCATCATTGCTGTAATGCCTGAGGTAATGTTTGCATAGTGTTTTCTAAACACAGAGTTCTATATAAATGTTTGGTATTTCGGCAACATAAATCCAAGAAGTTTTGCTTCATTCCAGCAAGAATGGGATTGCAGTGTAAGACCACAGAAATTAATTTGAAATTGATTAACCTATGAGGCTGTAGACTAATATACCATTCATAGTGATATATTTCTTCAGTAGATCCAAAATCAAGTTTCATAGTCACATTGAAAAAATAGCCTTGGTTGATTGAAGAATTATATGAGTAACGCCCAGACTTGAGACGGTACATCAAGTTTAATGTGCCTGAAAAATAAAACGATAAACTCTGAAAAATAGATGCAACATTAATGATAGGCATATAGTTACTACTATTCTTAATTCATAAAGAATAATTAAAATTATTTTTTAAAAGTAGGCTTCTTAATATAAAAATGTAATAAGAACATGTATAGATTAGTATCCCAAAAAGAAATCTGAATGGCAAATAATTATGGAAAATAATTTCCATCTCACTAATTTTCATAGATAAGACAATTAAAATAATATATAAGTATATATTATATATAATATTTATTTATACATTGTATATCTATATAAAATATATTTAAATATATATTTATACATAATAAATTAAAATAATATATAAAGCAATATATTATATTATAAAATAATATGGTCAATTAATTACATAATATATATTTATGTATTTTTATTTATTATATATTTATTTATATATATGTTTATGTATTTTATGATATATTTATGCATATTATATATTTATAAAATATAGCTTGTACATAATAAAATATATCTAAAGAAATATTTGCCATATTCTAATATAATAACATTAATTATATGTATTACTTTAGATATAGTATTTTAATTTTCTTAATATTACATTACAGTAACACATATTTTATAAAGTACTTAATAAATAATATATTCCATATATAATTAAATTAATATATAAATATATAATACATTTTTGTTACAAAGTAATAAAATATATAATTTTTTGTTCATTAAATTAACAAATTACCTAAAATTACAAAAACGAAGAAATAGAACACGAAGTTGTGATGGATGTGAGAGGGCCTGCTCACATACTCCTCGTAGTAGTATAAACTGAAATAGTATTTCTTGAAGGAAGTTTTGCAATATATATTAAAATGATACATTTCCTTTGTATACATTCACATAAAAATGTGTACAGATATATATCATATATGAATATGTATATATGTATAAAATGTTTATCATGGCAGTTTTTAAATACTAAGATAGAGAAATGAGCTAAACATTCTACAATTAGGGTTTACCTAAATAAGTTATTGTACATTTGTACACACAACAAAGTTCAATCACTAAAGTTGATGATGCAAGTGAACATTTTCTCCATCATATACTAATAGATATTTCTTGGATGCTGAGGGGCTGCTCTTGCAAAACTTGGATAAATTCTCCACCCTGTCTTCCTTCTTGTAGATTCACAGTGCACATTAGCACATTAACAGCTCCACGTAGCACCTGCTTAATACTAGTTAATAAAGCCTTTATGAAAATAATTTGATCATAGAACCTGTTTTTCTACATAGCATCCATCTGCAGGACATTTGAGATAGACCCGTCCATTGTCATATGTCTTACTTCATCTTTTAACCAAAATGTTTTAAAAATAGAGCTTTTAGTAGTTATGGGTTATTAGGAAGTACATAAGGAAAGCATGTTCAGAAATATATTTTAGATATAGATAATTTAGGGAGATATAAAGTAAATATTGAAGTATTGTAAAAGAATATTTATTAGTAGTATAAGTTCTTTTCTTTGTCCTAACACTAACCCAAGGAAAATTAAGTAGTTTCATATGTTAAACCAGTGGTGAAAACAAATATATCATAGGTGTTTCTGAGAATTAAATGAGATAGCTTAAGCAAACGACCAAGTGAATTCTGGCATATATCAGACACTTAAATATGAATTGCCTCCTCCTTAACTAACCCTATATAGTCCAAGAATCGTACACTCTCTCTATTTGACCCATGAATAGTGCTTTTTTTGGCTTCTTCAAACAAGTCATTAAACATCCTTTTTCTTTTTTTCAAGTTTCTCCCTTGTTTAAATAAACACTTCCAGGGTCAACCATCTAATAAAAAGAAATCAGTCAATGTTTTATGGCCCATGGATGAACGGTTGTTATTTCAAGGCTCAGGAGACTAGAAGTTAGATGACTTTGAATCAGCACAATGAAAACTTTCTTTTCCTGTTTTTGGCTTAAAAGGGATATTTATTTCTCATTTATCCTCACAGTTTCAGAAGAGGGCAAAGTTTTGGTAAAAAGAACCTTTATTCATCAGATGAATAATGACATGAGTTGAAGATATTTTCACATTAACATTGTTGGAGAATGATTTAACTGGCTTAAATATCTTGTTTTATTAAAGACACCTGGATAACAAAATAGAAAAAAACTTAATTTTGTGTATCAGAGAGATTCTTGGAAAAGGAGAATTTTTAATTTTAATTTTAAACGCTTATTTTAAGAGTTCTTCAATGAGGGCAAGAAATCTCTTGAAGAAAAACATTTTCAAGTTTAGTAGTAAAGACTTTGAGAAAGATGTTCAACCAAAGAAAAATACTGAGTATGGGTATTAGAGAGAAAGGAAAATGCATGGAAGTTCTGATAACAGCTGATGAAGGTAAAATAAAAAGGCCAAAATAATGTGGCAATACTTTTTAAACAAAGACCTACTGCTAGGTCACGCAGGTCTTGATTCTATCTGGTGTCTTTTTACTTGACATATAGCCAGACACCAAAAAGCAAATCATTCTAGTACCTTAGTTCCAATCCAGTCTACCCTTACATTCCATTTTATTGTCCTAGTCAACCATCACAACAGACAATTGCAATAACGACCAAATTGGTTGGGCAGCCTCCAGTCTCTGGATGCATGTCAATAGGATCACCTGCTCAGAACAGACTGTTGCCCAAGTGCTTTCTGTGCTCTAAATCCCTCAATGGCTGACCTTTGCCTACAAGATAAATTCAAATTATTTAATGGTATTCAAATCCTTTCTCAACTGAGATCTTATCTTCCTTTTATATTCCACAGAGGGGAAATTTAAACTAACTTTGAAGAGAAGAGTGAGTTCAAGAAAATATAAAACCATCGGAAGGTTTCCAAGTGATTGCCTCTGTGCATTGTAAGCAGTATATATTTGATAAACATTCATTAACTACATTTAATTGGGCATCCTTTCTTATTTCTTCCTGTCTAAATATTCTTTTACTACCAACATTTCAGTGTACTTTCCCTGCCTATAGACTTTTCTGTGAAACTAATATTCTGTACCACATTATTGTTCCCCCACCCCACACACCACTCCAGCTGTGGAATCATCTGTGGAAATTTTATCCAGAGGGGCCTCTCTAAATTCTTTTCTCAGAAGCCTACTCACTGATCCTCTGAGATGTAAATGCAGACTAGCTTTTTACTGATTGAAAAAAGTAGGGATAGAAGAGATAAGTGAGTCAGTTCACTTAAAGGAAGAAAAAGAAGAAACAACAGGTACTTAAAGTTGTGGCTGACTCTTCCTAGGTTCTTTAAAATTGTATCAAATACATTTATTTTGGAGATGTATTAATTTCTTTCTAAAAAAGTATTTATATACCTCTGAATATAAGATATTGTATATCCTCCAATTGCCTAACTAGTTTTTTTTTTTTTCGACTATTTTTTAGAGCGGTTTTAGGTTTATGGCAAAATTGAAAATACAGAAGCTTCCCTTATACCAATTGTCCCCACACATTCAGAGCTTGCCCAAATATCCATATCAATCACAAGAATGGTATATTTTTACAAACGATGAAACTACATTGACATCAAAATTATACAAAGTCCATTGCTTATATTAGAGTTCTCTCTTGTGTTGTACTTTCTATGGGTTTAAACAAATGTGTTAGGACATATATTCACTATTACATCATACAGAGCATTTTCACTGGCCTAAAAACTTTTTGTATTCTGCCTATTTTCTCCACTCCCACCTCCAGGGATCTTTCTAACGTCTTCTATAGTTTTGTCTCTTCCAGAAAGTCCATAAGTTTTGTCTTTTCCAGAATGTCATTTAGTTTTAATCATACAGTATGTCACCTTCTCAGATCAGCTTATTTCATTTAATAATAGGCACTTAAGGTTTCTCTACATCTTGTCTTGGGTTGATAGCTCATTTTTTTAAGAATAATATTTCATTATTTGGATATACCGCAGTTTATGTGTCCATTCACCTATTAAAGGACATCTTGGTTGCTTCTAATATTTGACAATTATGAATAAAGCTACTATAAACACCCATATGCAGATTTTTGTGTAGCTATAACTTCATTTCCTTTGGGTAAATACAGAGAAGCACAGTTTCTGGATCCTATGGTAAGAGTATGTTTAGTTTTACAGGAAACTGCCAAACTCTCTTTCAAAGTGGCTGTATTATTTTATATCTTGCCAGCAATATGAGCTCCTGTTGCTCCACATCCTCACCAGCATATGGTATTGTCTGTGTTCCAGATTTTGGCCATTCTAATAGATGTGTAGTGGTATCTCATTATCGTTTTAATTTGCATTTATTTAATGGCATATGATGTAGAACATCTTTTCATATGCTTATTTGCTATCTTTAGGTCTTCTTTGGTAAGGTGTCTTTAAGATCTTTTGCACATTTTTTTTTTCCATTGGATTGTTTATTTTCTTATTGTCCAGTCTTGTTAAGAACAGAGTGCTCTGGCAAAATTCAAATAGGTGCCTTTTCTCTCTGCCCTGCTGGAAGCATGTGGGTTTTGTTTTGTTTTGTTTTAATATTTACTATAGGAATCTGGTTGAGTTCCTGAAGGTAAATCTCACAATATTGTGGGAGTCCCCCTATGACTGGATCTCCTTGGAGTCTTTAATTCTCAGAGTTGTCCATTGAGCCTCCAGCAATTTATCAATTACAAATTCGTTTTTTTCTACCTAAGTACAGGTTCCCACAGTGATTTCTACTCCTGAATCTCTGCTCTAGTAAGCTGTTGCTCCCATAGTTACTGCCTGTCTCTCCTGTTTTGGGAGCTGAGGTTCGCCCTGTGTCCTTCCCTCTCTTATGGATCCAAGATGAATTGATTTTTCAGTCTGTTCAATGTTTTATTTGTTATTAGAACAGAGTGATGACTTCCAAGCTTCTTACATGTGGAACTGGAAACTGAAAGTTCTCATTATAGTTCTTAAGAAATTAATACTACTGTTGTTATAGAAAGAAATATGTGTCCTTATTCTTAGTTAAGTCACACATCACACATGAACACACACACACACACACAGAAAGAGATAGATTCCTGATTTACTTGATCATGAAGTATTATGCCTATATTGTTCATCAAGAATCTAAGGTATAGATGAGGTTCTTCATTTCACCCCACACAAATAAATATGCATGATGTACTACGAGATGGGAACTAAGTTAGCCTTCATAGAAATGACAGAGTAGGACAAAAAAGCAATAGCATTTTCAAGAAATTCCGCTCATAGAAGAGAAGACCTCATGTATGTATATGTTCCTTCAAATACAGAAAATAAGTATTATGGATACTAAAGGCCTCCAAACTCCACTTTTCATTTTCTTCTTCTATATTTAATTGTTCTTTGCTCATTTTAAGCATAAATTCAATTATCCAGCATGCATCTCCATCTCGATTTATTTGTTAATATCTTTTGTTGTTCTGAAGTTTGTTTTTCCTTTCTGTCCAATTATTAATTCAAAGATGAAATGAAGTATCATTTCTTACAGAAAACCTTTACCAACATCTAAAATCTCATTGCACTCTCGTGGAACTTTTGTATATACCATTTATTATGACTTTTATTTATGCTCTTCATGTCATACAATTTTGTCTGTGAACATTCATCTATCCATTACCTAATGTAATCTTTTAATGGTAATTGACAGGTATTAAGCATGTTTCTATATCCAATGTCAACTGCAATGCTCTCAAACTTATTGATGTTTCATAAGACCTAGTTGACTATGAAGAAGACTAAGAAAAAGTCATAGGCATCTCAAGTGACTTTGTGAGAACATTTCTCAGAGTGTGATTTTTAGAGGACCTGAATTACTAACTCCCAGAAACATATTAAAATGCAGATAGGTTGGCTCTTCCATAGACTTTGAAAACAAAATATCTGGAGATATAGCATGGGATCTACATTTTTAACAAGCACTTTTATGTGATTCATGTGTACACACTGTCTTATTGACTGACCAGTTAGCTATGGAATCTTGCAATTGGAAAAAACCATAAAAGTCATCTAATTGAACTTCTTACGAAAAATAAGATAAAAAATGGTAAATGTACATGCATTGTATTAATAAAGTACAAGAGAACTAAAATTTGGTCATGTGGGACTTCCAGACACCTCACTTCACACTGTGTAGTATCTTATTCTACCTCCATTAAAACACAAAAATTACATATAACAGACAAACAATTCACTGCCATAACTCGCAATGGAGAAACTACTATTTTCAAACAACTTTATAGAAGGTGCTGTAGAAGAATTTTGAAAGAGAAAGATATTAGTTTTCAATATCACCATGTTTTGCTTACAAGGGAGTTTTCAGAATTACTTCAAATATTGAAAACAAATGAGATGAATATAACTTTTTAGTTATGCTTCAAAGAAACAAGAAATTTCCGATTAGGCTCTTTACCAAAAACAGTTGACAGAACCACATGTTTTCACCTCAGACACCCAATTTCAATTATTTTGCCTATTGTTATGTGGTCCTCTATTTAGCCGCTACAGATTAATCAATTTCTAAAATTAAAGATGGTGCTATACATCAGTTGACAAGGAACAAAGAAAGGATAAAAACAATCCAGGTGAGAAAATAGCAGGTGATGGTATATAACAAAGCCCAGTACACCTAGCTGTTAAGTTGGGCAATTAAACTGTAGTGCTTATTTTTTTTTTTTTTCACATAAATATGCACTGTTCTCTCTCCTTGAATTGTCAAGGCAGATATTGGTATAAAGCTAGCTTGACAGGTATAAAAAGATGCTGAATTATCCATCAACTAATTGCAGTAGTTGGCTAGAACAGAGGTCATCTCTAAGTGGCCAAAACCAGACAGCCACACAAACAGCCTATCATTTTAAAGAAGAAAACAAAGGGTGAATTGTCAACTGATTTAAGGGAAAAGTCCATTATAATACATAAAAAAAACTAAATAAATTTTAAAATGTAGATAATTTGTCTTACTGACAGATGCAAAATTAAGAGATTTAGTTTCCCACACCCATTAAATTCACTAATGTCCCTACTGAAACCATTAGCAGGGTGGCATTTGCTTTAACTGTAATTTTTTTTTCCTATGTGTGCTTAATTTGCAGGAAGTTTAGCATCTGTGAAGCTGCTCATCTGACGGCCCCAGAGACTAAAGTCTGTTTATTGGCAAAAGAGAGAGGCCAAGGCAGCCTAAAAGTCTAGGCTAATAGTATCACCTTTGTCATGCATATTTTTTTTTCTCAATCTGGAGACTAGTGAGCTGGGAAAAAGGGGGTCTGTGAGACCTTCAGATGATGATCATTACCATCTCTAAACATATGCTTTTTGGACTGGGCATGGTGAAATAAATCAAATTCTGTGTTAATGCCAATAAAGCAAGATCTTTTCTCCTAGAAAGATCTTCTTAAAGACACAATAGCCAGAAAACAAGAATTTGCTATATAGTACTAGGAAATATTGAATTATACTCCTGGGTCACAAGACACAAGTTTCATGATATTCTGGCCAAAGCTGCCCTGGAGTTGTCATCAATTCTCATGATAGAACCCTGCTTTCAATATTGACAATGGTATTAGAAAGTTATTTCACCTTTCTGTGCCTTAATTCCTTTTTCTCAAACTAGGGAATAATAACTAGTACCTACATCATAAGATTTTGTGAGGATTAAATGAGTTAATACACAAACAGCATTTAAAACAATGCTTAGCAAAAGGAAGAAGATAATGTCTTATTAGCTATTATTGGTATTCTTATGAAATAATAATTATCTTAATTGTTACTTTACTTTAAAGTGAGCCTTTTTTATAATATAAATATATAATTTCTCCATGGTCATGTTGAATATTTAGGGAGAAGTGAGTCCATTCTTTTTTTTCCTCTCTCTCTTCCTCTCCTCTCTCTCTCTCTCTTTTAAATCTCAGTTGAAAACTAATTTTATAATGTGAGATTATCAAGTTTCGAGTCCCTTTGGCCAACTTTCTTTCTCTCTCTAGGTATATATAAAGAAGAAATAACTCCTTTACACTATTTTGTGAGTTCATGGAATGAGCCCACCATATGTGGCTGAGGATGGTCCCCATGGTTACTACTAAGTTTTTAAAGCTGTATTTCACATCCACTGGGGGTATATAGATGTTTTATCTCTTACTACTGATTATACTGGCACCTGCATAGAACTAATTCCTTAATCTTCCCTTGATCCTTACTTAAAACAGTGTCTGAATAATTAATTTTGAACAGGACTGATATATAATTTGTGGGGCTAAGTAAAGAACAAGAATGTGGGCCCCTTGTTAAAAATTTTTAGAATTTCAATATAGTGACAGCAGAGCATTAAACCAAGTACAATTTCTTCTGAGTACAAGGATTTGTGAGACTGCTCAAGTCACAGGGCCATAAAGCTAGCCTTGATCTGAAGGGTTTTTGGCCATTTTATTCAGAATCTAAAGTAATCATAGTAATCTGTAGCACTTGCATTGTCTTAGCAATAACAGATATATTTTTTTTTTCCTGTCATGTAGGCATAGACTCTTAGTTAATGGTATTTTTACAGACTTAAAATTGAAAAGTAAATATCTTTATTTTTTATAAGCTATACATTTCTTTGTCATTTAATGAGCTTCCCAGATATTTTAGAAAGACACAATCAGAAGAAAGAATTTCACTTCATACCTAAACAGAAGCTCTTGCTCTCCACTCTGAAAGGAAACTGCTGTTTGACTGGTTGGGGAAAGGAAAATTTAATACAATAAATAAATAAACAAGCAAACAAACAAACAAACAAATAAATAAATACGATATGTCTGAAAACTTATAAATTCTCTCATCTATCCTCTGTTTATATCACATTAACATTTCTCTCCATTGATCTAATGTTTTTATTAACCCCATTTATCAATGTGATGCTTTAATTCTTTTGATTAAAATTGCAAAAGGATCAAAACACCTTTTTTGAGACATTTATTTTTTACCCTCCTTTAATTTTATTGAGATTTTACATTAAAGTAGATTTTAATAAGATAACATTATTTACTGTTTATCATATCAAGTGATAATGCTGTTTGTAACATTATAATCATTTCCAAGAAAATCAATTAAAATACTGCAAAGCAGAACATTATGATATAAAGTAAGGAAATCAGAAAAAACTTAAATGATAACTAAAAAATAATAATGATGGTCTTAGATTTCCACATACCAATTCACACAGCATTAGTAACTCAATGACAACAGTTACAGTTTTTAACACAAAGACATAAGTGCAACTTTTCAGATATCACTGCTCTATAGTATCACAGTAATTCGTTTATGGATATATCATCTTAAAGTTTATAAAGGACTTTATATACATTTTATATAGTATATATTCAAGAGTCCTGTGAGGGCATCATTACTATTCTTTACGTTATAGAAGATGAAGCTAAGACAAGTTAGTTGATATTCTCTGATGTTATACGGTTAATACAAAAATGTCCTTTAGGATCTTGAGGGAGAGGATATAAAAGTGACAGAATTGCAATAAATGGTTTACAATAAGCTACTTAGAGAGTTGGAGGGAGTGCATGACTGCTTCACAAAGCATAAAAGAAAAAAAAAAAACTGCCACAAGTCTATTCATTGATTAATTCATGTTTTCACTCATTCGTGCATTTATTCAAACATTCCTTCCTTTAATAAATGCAGACTGATGAAAACCTCAACAAATGCAGACAGTTGTCTTAGTCAGCTAAAGGTAGTGACTTGAATACATTCTTGACTTTTCTTGACAGTTGTATCATTGTGAGGCTCAGAAGTGATGAGAGAACTGCTGCCCTGAATGGAATTCTGCCAAGCAGGAAGGGTATTTGTATTTGATGAAGTGGAAGTGGTGGGAATCTTGTGAAAAAGGGAAGCAGGAAGTACCAGGATTTAAAGACAGATTTGAAAATCTTCAAAATATATTCCCTCAGTCTTGGCTGCAAATTATAATGATTCAAGAAGTTTTTTTTTTTTAATGTATTCATAGATCTTTCCCCCAGATGCTCTGATTCAATTAGTCTAAGATGAGATTCGGGTGAATATATTGTGTGTAATACATGTGTGTGTGTGTGTATTGTGTGTGTGTGTGTGTGTGTGTGTATGTGCATGTTCCTATGTGCCCTTTGGTATGAAAAAATTCTGGAAAGATGAACATGAAACTGCTGAAAATTGTACACAAATGGGGAGATTAGAGAAAGAAGAAAAGAAATAGGTCTGAGAATGAGGATGTGCTAAGAAAACACATTTAATATTGACTTTTGAAATATGTAAATGCTTTATATATTTTAAAAATAAAATTAAGTAATAAGGGATAAAAGCAAATATTAAAAGTAAAAGTAAATTGAAACTAATGAGCACAGAAACCTAACTGTACATTTAGTCTAAGATCAATAAAAATGAAAAGACATTTGTAATTTACAGGACAGGTTTATTTAGTACGTTTATTTTGATCACAATATTGGTATAGAAATTTTTAATTTTTTTGTTTTATTGTAGGATACAGCAAAATAAGTGTAGTTATATTTCTAATACCCAAGGTTGTCACCATAGTTGAAGAGCAATACCAATACAGAATGAAAAAAAAATGAGAAATGACCTTGTGGTGTTGGATTTTCATTGAAGTTATTAATACAGAGCTATGCTTAGATATATTTCTTGAATGTCTGCCCACTAAAAAGATCTAGAAGCAATAAAACTATAGTAGCCATGGGTACACATGATAACCAGATTAGGTTTTTCATCAACACTAAAAAGAACCATTAAAAAGTTAGCTGAGTTAGAATAACTTCTTTTGTCAGAAAACGAAGAAGATCTCAAAAACAGACGGGGACATCTTCATTCAACTTAAAGAAAAACCCCGTGGCCAAAAGTGGGACAATTTGAGCATAAAAATAATGACAGTAATAGATTATAATACAATGAATAAAATGGAAGTCCATTAATCCTTTGCGATACTTAATAAAAATGGGGAGGAGGAACAGAGAGGATATGTTCTTGTTTTTTTAAAAAACGTTTTCTAAAAATATAGAGGGAAAATAGAATTTTAAAAATCACCATTTTGTAACCACTAGTGTAATTATTGATTTAGGCCAGGGTCATCACTGATTGCTAAAACATTGAGATGGTTTCACAACCTCAAACCATCACTCCAGAGATGACTTATTCATTTTAAAGGATAAAAGGTAAATTTACAATGGTGAGTTCTGATGAAAACATTTTAAACAAATGATCAAACTTAACATCGCAAGTAATGAGACAAATTACATCATGTGTTTACTGGTATGATGCAATGGGAAGTACTAAATGTCATGGATTGAGCATAATGTCTAAACTGTTTCAACTAAATTTAATCATAAGGAAATCATCAGACACATGGGACATTTTATGAATCAACTGACTGGAATTTTCAAATATCAATAGTAGAGCAAAAATAAATGAAGAAATAAAATAAAGAAAAAAAGAAAAGAAAGAGAGGAAAATAGCCCAGAGACTGCTCTAAAGTGAAGGCAATTGTTGCGATATCACAATCTAATATATATATGACTCTTGATTAACTCCTAGATAGGAAAAATTTTAAAATATGTGTATAAAGGAAATTTGGAGCATAAATAAAGTAATTGGAACATTAACTACATGTCAGATTATATTGTTTTATCAGTGTTAATTTCTTGGATATAATAATGGCATTATGTTATATAAAAGAATGTCATTATCTTAGACATATGATGAAATGTTTAGAAGCTAAGAAAGCTTCTGTGTGTGTGTGTGTGTGTGTGTGTTTAGAGATTAGGGAAGACAGAAAAAAAGAATAAATGTGGTAAAATATTTAAAATTGATAAATCTAGGTAAAAGATATACAGGTATTTTTTGCACTGTTATTTCATTTTTTTTAAAGTACAAAAATATTTCAAAAAATGTTTGGAAAATTACATATGAAATTGGTAGGAAAAAATGTGTAATCATCAAATATATTTTTATTACAGTAAAATTTAAATCATCACAGATAAAATTTAAAGACAAATGAAAAACGTGTGACCAAAAGTAACTTAAATATATTTAAAGACCCTTACTAATTAATCTGAAAAGATAAACGTATCAAGAGAAAAATAGCCTAAGCAATATAATTTCTCTTTTAATGTAAAATAATTCCACTTTACCAGTGATATTAGAAACCAATCAATGTAATTATAATATCTATCATTAAAGAGGTTCAGTAAAATTGTTACTCTTATAAAATCTTTCTGGAAGAAGAAGTTGAAAAATACTTGTCTGAAGCCTTAATAATACACATATTTTTAAGTTTATACATAAAAAAATAAATTCCATTTCAAGAATTAATCATATTGAATTAAGGATAGCCTTCAGAGGTAAGCACAACAATGTTTAAAATTGTGACAAGTCAGTAATGGCCTGAGTGGCAAAAGTAAAGTCTTGGTTAAGTAAATCATGGTACTTTCATATCATTAAATAGCATATGGACATTATATATGCATATAAATAAATGCAAGGAAATTCCATAATGCATTATGTGTATTTTTGGTGAGATTTAGGTGATTTTTCTCTTATTATTTTATGTATTTTAATTTTATAACTTTTTTCAAAAGCGAATGCATATTATCTGTTTAAAAATATGAAAACAGAGAGAAGCTTCTCCAGAGCTCTAAAAATAACTCAGATTTTAATACTTTATTGAAATGAAATAGCATTTCCAAAAATATTAAGGGCAGTGTCGGAGGATTAAAGTCATGATGAGTTTAGACTAATATAAATAAGAACAATGAAAGGGGATGATGTTTTCTGTTTAGAATAAGAAGAGAAAGGAGAAAGAAGGGACGAAAAAGAAAAAAAAAGAAAAGGGAAAGATGGAAAATAAAAACCTCTTACAACATTTTTCTGTCAAGAAAACAAATCTTTAGATTGTTAAGGGCAGAACAAATTGCTCAGAGAGAAACAATGCCCCCAATATGTAAAAAACAAAACAAAACAAAATAATCGTAAGAAAGGACATAGACTTTCTCTAATCATGTTTGTTCCTTAGCCCAGGAAAAAACTATTCCTCAAGGATCTGAAAAGAGAGAGAGAAATAAACATACAAAACAAACAAAAACTTCAAGAAAAAAATTTGTAAGATAAGAAATTGGAGACCTGAGGTGAATAGAAAAGTTATTGAAAACTAAGTCAGGTAAATAAACTCAATAAAAAAGAAAGAATGTGATTTTTTGTATTGGAATTTTCAAGGCGTCTCGAAATTTGCCAATTTACGAAAGTCAATTCACCAAAAGCTTACCGTGCTTAAGACTCAATTCATGAAAACCAGTTCAGCAAATACTTTTAATGGTAACTAGGACAATCTCTGCTGCTGAATATCCACCAGGGGCAAAGGCAGAGACAGACTAGGGGAGAACAGGCTGAAAAGGCAGGAGCAGAAGCAGAGGGGGAGCTGCAAGGCAAGGGGCGGAGGCAAAAATAGAGCAAAAGCAGGCAAACACTTGAGCAGAGGTGGTACTGGCAGGGATCAGTTTGGGAAACAGAATAGCAGAAATAGTTCTGGGAAAATAGAGAAGACAGAAGTTGCATTGTAGGGAAAGGCCCCCCATGGGCTGGAATTCCAGGAATACAAAATTGTTGAGAGATTAAATCCAGCTGCTCTGCAAAGGAGCTGCCTTAAAAAAAGCTGTGGCAAAGTAGCTGCAGGGCAGTCACAGCCTTTAAACTAAACCTTCAAAAAATATTCAATGACATATAGATATAGGAAATATCTATATTCAACAAACTAGTCATTCAATAAACTTATTTTCTAGTAATTTGGCCTGCTCCCTTTTAGGTCATCACTGGAGGATGGTTTATTAAAATAAGAATAAGCTCCAAATAAATTGTAACTCTCATTATTAATATTATTATCCATATATTATCTAAGATATAATATTACATGGAATATGCAACACATGCTACCTTGAGATTATTCATAGTGAGCATTTATTGAGTACTTAGACACTCTAGAGGTGTGCTTATATTTATACTAGAACACTGATTTCTCACAACACTGTGAATTAAGTACAGTTATGTTCTCCATTTACAGATGAGAAAACCTAAATTCATTAATCTAGTGAGCCAGACATAGACATAGATTGAACTGTCTTTGACAGTGGATACCTGATTTCCATACTATTTTACAAGGTTGGTTTCTGTTTTGTGTTTTTAATTGATATAATTGACATGCAACATTATATTAGTATCATGTACAACACAATGATTTGTTATTTGTATGTACCAAGAAATGATCTTCACAGTAAGTCTATATCACACATCTATCACTATGCATAGTTAATAACACTACATTATATATTTGAAAGTTGCTACAAAGTTGGCTTTATTCTTCATATTTTAGACTTTTAAATTCTGAGATACTGGAAATTTGTGAAGATAACTTACATTTATTAGACAGAGTTTTGAACTACTTTTGACACCACACTTAAGCACCATCTATGTGTTTGGTATAATTATATAAAATGTAGGAGAGAGTTCTCCATCATTAAAGACAACAGAGAAAGAAGTATTGCCAGGCTTCTCTCAGATTCTGCATTGTTTCCCTATATGCCCATTGTGGAGTGTAAACCATGGCAGGGAGCAATAAAGAGCTCTCCAGCTCAATTCTGTGAGATTCACATTCAATAGACTTGCCAGAAATTCAAGTTGAGTCTTGTTCTCTGCCAGTGATAACATGCATCTACTTTATCATTCCATTTTTAAATCTACCTACAGCTATTAGGACATTGATTTTTTTTTGCTCTTGTCAGCAAAATCAACTCTACTGCGGACTGAATTCCTGCTCCTGAATCTTACCCCAGAGACAGAGACTCACTAGCAGCCTAAAGACATCCCAGATGCAGATTCCAACTTTTGTTGTCTATATTTTTAAAACTATTGTCTGCCTTATATCACTCAATACTGCTCTTTGTCCCTTGATTTGACATTCCGGCACCACAAGGAACATTTTCTTGTTCATTTTATTACTGCAAGTAAACAACCGTGTATAGATTCCCAATTACATGCTGGCTAATGAGATGGTTTTAGGAGAGAATGTAAAACTTAAATACTCTCAAGACTCAAGCGATTTCTAAACTACAGTACCTTATCCTAGACAGTCTCAAGCTCAGGATTATATTCTGATTATTGAGGGTATATTTACTGATTTTCCCCACTATATAGAACATTTTGCTTTCTATGAATATAGTACATGATGTATTAGCTTTTTAAAAATACAGCTCTTACATTGGGATGTACGGAACAAGAATAATTCTCAGAAGTCATTTAACGTAAGAGTCCTCCAAAGAAGAATAAAAGAATGTAGGAGCTTGACCATACAGAAATGCAACATTTACAGGTAAACATAAGTCAGTTTATTTTAAGATGAATTTTTCTTCCTAAAATTTTATATATGGAGAAATATAGATAACATAGTTTTTATCAGTGGTTTTTATGCAGTAATAAAGTCTTCAGACTTATCTTTACCCATAATTAGAACTTGCTCACCACATTCATTCTAGGGAAGATCAATGTGCTATTATTTGGAGAATCAGAATCCAATCCTTCACATACGTTTTGGGTTAATTAAAAAGAATTGAGAAACTTATAGTAGACTTCCAGAATCCTGGCATTCAGTTCATCTGTTAGGAGCCATTGGTTCTTCCCCATAATGGGCTCTGATTTGTCCTTAGGTATTCAGAAATCTTCTAAGGGTTACTTCAGAGATCCCACTAAATATTGGGAATTATTAATAAGATTTCTGGGATCCTCAACCCATCATTTAGAAACCAATAACAAAAGCAAGACCAAACCCTAAACATAATAAAATAAAATCAACCAAACAAACAATAAACAAAAGCAAAAGGTAATCAAATTCATAGTCTGTATCATGTATTTTGGTGAAGGCAATCTAAATCGTTTGTGAAACTCCTTACATGTGCCTTTTTCAGATGATGGAGAGAATGAGATATTTAAATCTTTTCATTGACAAATAAAGCTTCATGCTCTTTATCTTCCCTTAGGGATACACTATAGTTCAAAGGTGATTGTGTTTGGTGAGCAATGTAAGATGATTTAGTAGTTCTGGCAGTGGCAAATGTTTTATTTCCATTTGCTTGGTTTCTTTATTCTTTTCTTTTTTTGGTCTGTTTACTCATGTTCCACTGTGTAACATAATTTGATGCTCTATTATATTTCTTTTTGCTTACACACACACAAAAAAAGTGACTTTGTGAAATAAAAACATTATGCGAAGATTCCTGAGGAGAAAAGTGAGTTGGATCAAGCCCCTAGGTATTAGTCTACACTTAGCTCTGTAAATAACTTTCTTCAGTGTATCCGGTTCAGCCTGACAATGCAGTTTTGGTTCTCAATGTACATCTGGATCCTATGTATAAAAACTTTTCATATTATTACCTGGTACTGCTGCAGGAATCTATTGCTTATAAACTAGTGAACATGATGATATGCAGGCTACATGATTAATTTTTAAATGTTATAGATTCTCTCATAAGAATCTGTCAGGAGATTTTTTTAGTCAATAGCAATAATTATGTCTCTTCTTTCTAATAAAAATATTTAGAAAACCATTACTCTCTCTTGACTGTGGAGTGGATAGGCAAAATAGGAAGTATATCTTTTAATAAGTTGTTGTGACCTATTAGCTCAATAACTATGCCATATATTAGACTTATTATAAGCTTGTTAAAATTAGAAAATAAACACATTTGCACATTTTCTATACTACTTTTATCCATAAGTGAAGTTATAATCTTACCAGCTGACATGAAGGAAGTGAGGTTTGTTTGATTTAGTCATTTTTAAGTGCTGGATTCTCCTTATCACTTCAGCTCAAGGTGCATTTACTGGAACCTAATGCTTTCATATTCAGAGATAGATGAAAGTGAATATAGTCATGCAGCCTGGGCTGAGAGGGCTGGAAAGTAAGTGGGGTGAGAGGCATAAGTTAGTGCTCAAGGTACTACCCCAAGAGAAATCTTAAAGGGAGAAAATTCTACTTTAGACCTTTTTAGCTTAAAAATCTGAATACGGAGCCAATGGAGAATTCTCCAAACTCCAGGAATTCTGCTCTTCTTATCCATTTAACGTGATGTTTTACAGTTGATTTTAAGGAAAGTTTGTATGGCACTGGGAATAATTATAAGAAAAATGATTGGTTTGGACAAAAAGAATGCATCATCCAAAATTTTGAATAATAGATTCTATGAGTAAGTTCCTTCACTATGTGCCCAGTTCACTTGTATAAAATAAATACTGCATTGTTTCTTTCAAAAAAAAAGTAGAACAACAACAACATACAATGCCACCATATTCTATTGTCCACCACCCTCCTCCTCCCCTACACCACTGGAGCGACTCCAGATTTCACCTCACCTCCACTATGACAGCTCTAAATGGCTCCCTATATTAATTAATTAGTAAAATGTTCCTATGAGGTAGGTACTATATTATTCCCACTTTACAGATAAATAAGCTGTGATGTAGAAAAGATTTTTAAAAATTGGTTAAAGTAATTCCTCAAACTGAGCAGCGTGTAAAATACATATTTTTTCAGCTGTATTATTAAATCTTATAAGACATTGGCTGTCTTAGTAAGTTATTGATCAGGGCATTAAATAATGTAGATGATTTCATAAATACAATATATTTCTGGAATATGTTTTAAATCACACTTTTCTAAGATTAAAACCTAAATATGAATTTTCTGATATATGTGTTTCCTGTCTTGTGACTTGGCTCTGAAGTTGTACAATGATTGAAGAATACATTTAACAAAAAAGTAAGCTATAGGTTTTTACTAAGCCATTTTTAGTAAATGGAACAGAAAAAATCATAGACTAAAATTGACCTGAAAAATGTGTGTTCAAATGATTAAAAATATTCAGAGCTAGAGAAAAAATGTCCCCTTATGTTAAAAATAAAATAAACTATGAGTAAAAGTAATATTAAGTTACAAGCAAAAATAGTAAGCTCTAGACTTGGCTACTCTTTCCCACATGTTAGTCACTGTCAACATGTGGCTTCTAAGGACTTAAGATGTGGGTGGACTAACTTGAGATGTCTGTATGTGTAAGGTCCATACTCAAATTCAAGGACTTATATCTAATTAATAATTATTTATATTGATTGTTAAAATGATAATATTTTGATATATATTAGATTAATAAAATATTATAAAATTAATTATAATTATTTCATTTTACTTCTTTAAATGTGACCCTCAAAATTTTTAATTACATTTAGGCCTGTTACGTTCTGAATTATGTGAACGCTGTAAATTCTCACTCTTGCTTTCTGTGTACTATGTTAGTCTCTATAGATAGTGTTATAAAAAATTATGTATAAAAGTCCTGAGATAGGAACCTTTTATTAGAGCATATGTGTAATATATTCCTAAAAAAAATTTAAAAATTAAAAGCCAATAATGTAGACTAATACATTTTTTTCAAAAGTTGTAACATAAAAGACTTTTGGTAAAGAAATAAAAGTTTTTACTCAAAAAAGAAAGTAGGAAAGATACATGTTATCAGATCACAGAAAGAGAAAACACCTAGGGCCAAAGAGAAGCCAATTACTTAATGGACTTGTCATGGTACTAAAAATGAAAATAAAAATAAATTAAAATTGTAACACATACTGAGGCAGTGCCTAGTAGTATTTAGGAGCATGGTTTCTGCACTTAGCCTTTATTGATCCTTGATTTGCAAAGAGGCCTTCTGTCCTTGGGCAAATTACTTAATGTTTTATTCTAGGTTCTCTTCAAAGTAGAGTCTGAGACCAAGGCTTGCATGCCAGTAATTTGCCTAGTTATCTGATCTGAAGGAGAAAACGTGCAAGAAAACGGGGAGTAAAAGGAAAGGAAAGAAAAGACTTTAAAACTCTCATTGAATTGAACACTGACTTAATGATCTTCTGAGGAATCTTGTGAAATGTGTCTCAAAACTGTCTGAAACAAGAAAAAAGGGAGGGGCACATATTTCATTGTCTGCTGACCCGATGGATCAGGAATACATGCACAGAAATTTAATACCATCAGCCTTCATTGATCTGTATCCGAGTTACATGGGGCTGTATCGTGTTTGCACAAAGACAGAACTGTGCTTGCCCTGTACTGAGATACAGAAGAAGCCTGGGCACAAGAAGTGAGAAATGTGCTTAGCCCAAGTCATGGTATGACATCACCTTTGTGAAACCTTACAACATCCTTTTAGAGCTGGTTGCTATACGTAGAAGAAGAGATGAAGGAAAAAGATTTGGAATGATGCAAGAACGGTATGAAAACATTAAATACTTATGAGTTCAAGTTTTCTCACTCAAGAATGGGGATGGGAATAGAACCTTCCACATAGTATTGTTATGAAAAATGAGAGTGACTTTAAAGTATTTAGCACACTGCCTGGTGTAATGCCCTTGCCCAATATGTCTTAACACTTAGATTATTAAATATCAGCTACATTATGCTATGTAACGAATATCCCAAATTGTAATGGCTTAAAATATATATATATTTTTGCTTGTTGTGTGTTTACAGTGACAAGAAAAAAATTCTGAGATGTTCTAAAATAAATTATAGCAGCCAAAAAGTGAAAGAAAGAGAAAGAACAGCTTGTTAATAAAAGACTATTAGCATTCCTGTATACCTGTTGGAATTTAGAATTAATTTCCAGGTAGTTATTTGTCCAATTATTAAAGCCAGGCACCATAAAACCAAGAGCCTCTACTTCTTATTTACACAGGAATTTTGCAATCCGTTGTCCACAGCTACATTCACAAGAACGGGCAGTTCTTCCTTGCAGACCCTGCTCCTGCCCCTATGCCAGAACTAGCCCTGCTTCACCTTCTCCCATCTCCTTGGTTGACAGCTAATGTAAGTCCTATCAGAATGACATATCTCCCTACCTCCTGCTTGATGTACAAAAGAACTTGCCAAACTCAGGGACAGACATGTTGTCTTTCCTACCTAGTCATGCCACTGGAGGTTTAGACTCTGTGCCCCAAGATGGCCAAGACAGGCCTTTCTTTTTTTTTTTTTTTTTTTAACTAGCAATGGCCTAATAACTTTTTAAAACTTTCAGCCATGAAAGTTAATTTATTTTTGTTTAACAGCAGAAAAGATCTGATCATTGCAGTCATTCAGAAATCAATGCTGATTGAGTCACCATCATGATGATAAGATTGATAAAGAAAAGGAGAGATGAAGAAAGACATAAAATAAACTTTTACTTAATTTTGTATATGTGGAAGCAGCTCAGAGAATGAAATGGTATCTGCTTTTCCACTGTCTTCTCCACGTTTGTGTCTAAAGGACCCCGAGTTTCAATCTTGTCAAAGACATCAGAGACTGCATCCTTATCACGTTGAATATAATTGTATTAAAACCAGGATGCAGAATGAAGAATACTAGGGTAAATGATAAATTCCACAGATAAATATTTATGGTGGTTTACAAACACTACAGGGGTCAAACTGATGAAAGGTCAAAAAAAAAGGGGGGGGAAGGGCATGCAGAGGAAAGAACGGAAGTGCAGAGTTAGAAGGAATACAGCTGGTCCTTTCTGTTATTCAAAATAGATACTAACAAGCCCTAAGGCCTCTGCTGGCATCTTGTTTTCCACAGACCTCTCCTGCTGTGCTAATGAGGTGAAAAGTGACCTGCCTACTCATTTTCTGGCTTCTTACTTAGTGATGGCAATACATACTGAAAAGCTGACTGTCCATGCTGTGTTAGAGATTAGATTATGCAATACCTAACAGATGTTCTGAGGATCTTTAAAGTAGCAAATCTAAAGTTGCAACACTGCATGTGTTTTCCATCCTAAAGGCTGAAGGAGCAATACTACTCTTGTTAATTTCACATATGTTCTCTTATGGTTCCTTCAATACAATGTGTCATGAGCTAGTTGCCTACGAATTACTTCGTTTGCCATTCTATTCAATAATTATGAGCTATGAAGATTCCTCAAGTGTCCAATTTCATTTGATGATGTATCTTGCCCTCTGATCCTTCTATAAGAAAGTACCTTTCTTTTGATGGTATTAATGCTACCTTTAAAGGCAAAGCTTGCAAACTCAGACACCAAGGGGTATTTTTCTTTTTTGTCACCAGATGAAGGGAGTTTCTTTGGTTATGGCCTTGAGGTCAGTATAGGCAGAACATATGTGTGTCAGAGTGTGTTTCTGCATGGGGAAGGGTAGGTAGGGAAGGAGGGAGTGAAGTTTACCTACAAGTGAGAACAGCATACTTTTTTGAAGAATTACGCTTTCAAAAGAATACAGTAAAGTAGTTAAGGTTAGCACAAAACAACACAAAGTTTTCATAACCATACAGTAAAACAAAAATAGAGAAACATAAAGACAATCCTAACAAGCTTCCTCTCTTTGGTCATTAATGAAAAGGGGTAACAGATTTCTGCATTCAAAGGCAATTGGCTTAACTAGTATGGCTGGGAAATGTGATGTAAAGGCTGGGTCATTCTGTGACCTAAAAAATCACAAAAGATTATCTTTATTATAACAGGAGTAGTGACAAGGGAAACACCACTATAACCTTCAGGTAATAGAAGTTCATAAACAGAAATGAACACTGTAGAGGCTGGAAAAATAATTTGCCACTTGCTAAATGAGAGATTAGAGTAGCATTCTAGCTTTTAAACAGAAGAAAATTCTTAAAGAGATAGCACAAATTTAAACAGAGAGTAAGAGACCTGGTCTCTGATTATAGAAGAATGTAAACCTTCATATTTTACAGAAATTTTGTTTTCCTTCCTGTCCATTGCTGTATTCTAAGTATTTGAGATATAAGCTCTTTTTGTCATTTAGAAAAGAGATGTGACATTTCTAAAGAAGTAGGGTAATTTGCTTGTAGAGAATCTGAATATAATAAACCATCAAGTATTTTGTGAAAGAAGAGAAAGTATAAAGAAGGTTTTACAGAGGAGGTAAAGGGAAGGGGATATAAATGTTTAGAAAGCTTAAGTGTTCAAAAGGAATTCTTTCCCCCAGACCAGAAAGATATGGAAAGAATGTGATGAAAGAGTAAAGAAGAGAGAAGAGAACAGGAGAAGACGGGACAGGGAAACAGAGAAAAGGAAGAAATCCAGAGATTATTTGCAATTTATCTAATGCAATCTTCTTAAACACCACACATCTTTCAATAATAAAAGAAAAGAAAGGGGATTATTGGAAAGCTATAGCTCTTATAATTGTAAGGTCTTCAAGATAGAATTTGGTTTTGACACAAAAAATTATCAAACTGAGTCCATAAGAAAGAGCAATTAATTCTGGCTTCTTGGTCCTGAAAAGTGCCCTTCTCCTTACCAATTTGATCACCCACTTGTCTCAGGTATTTAATCCCTCCATCACACTTGATAACTTGATAAACAACTTTTTCATTATAACAATCTTTTCTTTTTCTTTTTCTTTTTTTAATATACCTGGCTTCCATAGAGAAAACATGATGAAGGGAAATGTACTAGAAAATTTTCTGGGCTAGGCATCAGTCAGTCTGTGCAAACCAAAAGGAGAGGAGAGAAAAACCAGGAAGCATGCCTCGCTTCTTCAAAACAGCACTCGCTGAGGAAAAAAATACATATTGTGTCTAAATTGCACAACCCAAACTTTGCATCAGAGTAGCTTTGGAACCACGAGGAATCTGAGCTCCCTGCCCACAGGATAGCTGACCTTTTGAGTACCATCCCTTGCCTAGACAATGCTCAGACTAGCTTCATCAGCATCCAGATACTTTTCCTTCATTGCCTTGCAGAGTCATGCCTGAATGCCTAGTTATTGTTTAACTTATCCCATTTAGACAGACAGACGTACCTCACTTCATGTGCTTCACTTTAATGCTGTTCACAGAGGTTGCAGTTTTTATAAATTGAGGGTTTGTGGCAACCCTTCCATGAGCAGGTCTATCAGCGCCATTTTTCCAACAGCATTTACTCACTTTGTGTCTCTGTGTTACATTTTGGTAATTCTCACACTATTTCAGATTTTTTTCATTATTATTATATTTGCCATGGTGATCTGTGATCAGTGATCTTTGGTATTACTACTGTAACTGTTTTTGAAGAGCCGCGAACCACATACATTGAAGACAGAGAACTTAGTTAATAAATATTGTGTCTGTTCCGACTCCCCAAACTGGTCATTCCTTATTATCTCTGCCTCTTCTTGGGACTGCCTATTCCTGAGATACAATAATTTTGAAATTCGGCCAATTAATAACCCTACAAGGGCCTCTAAATGTTCAAGTGAAAAGAAGAGCCACATGTCTCTTTTTAAATCAAAAGCTAGAAATAATTAGGATTAGTGAGGAAGTCATGTAGAAAGTCAACATAGGTGAAAAGCCTGTGTGCATTTGTGTGTGTGTGTGTGTGTGTGTGTGCGTGTGTATATATATATATATATATATATATATATATATATATATATATATATTAAAAGCCATCTTGGACTGCATTTGTTTGTGAGCATTGTTTGCTTTAAAATTTTATTTATTCTTTTAGGTACATCCTTAATATTGGTATGTCAATTCTTTTTGTAGGTTGCATACTATCAGACTTGAAGAAAATGTAACATTAGGTGGAAAACCAGAGGAGAGAAGGAGAAATTAAGGGGTTATGTTATATACTATATAAATGTCTAACCAGCATACTGTATACTTGAAACTAATTAAAATAAATAAATTAATTTTAAAAAGCAAAATAATAAAATGTAAAATTCAAATATATATATATATATATATATATATATATATATATATATAACAATACCCCAAAACTTAATTTAAAAAATTATGAAAATATTCACCTGTCCTCAGTGCCTAAACCCTTCCAAAGTATTTTGCATGTGGCTTTCTAATCTTTCCAGCACATTTATTGGAGAAGCTTTCTTTTCTCTATTATATGTTTTTGGATCCTTTGTCAAAAATTATTTGCCCATATACATGTTTATTTCTGGGTTCTCAATTCTGTTTCATTGGTCTGTGTTTTCCTACCAACACATGCTGTTTTGATTATTGTTCCTTTGTAGTATAATTTGAAGTCAAGGAGTGTGATACTTTGGCCTTGTTCTTTATTCTTAGGATTGCTTCGGCTATTCAGGGTCTTTTGTGCTTCCATACAAATCTGACGATTTTTTACCTATTTCTTTAAAAAATGTGATTGGGATTTTGATGCGGATTGCACTAAATCTGCATATTGATTTGGATAGTATGGTCTTTTTAACTATTTTGATTCTTCCAATCCTTGACCACAAAATGTCTTTTCATTTTGTTGTGTCTTCTTCAATTTCTTTTAATAACGCCTTGTAGTTTTCAGTGTATTGGTCATTCACATTTTTTGTTAAGTTTATTCCTAGATGTTTTATTCTTTTTGTTGCAATCGCACAAAGAATTGATTTTTATTTTATTTTTCATTTCTTTTTTCTAAAATTTCACTGTTAGCATATAGGATGCAGTTAACATCACCACCCTGCCTCCACAAAATTTATAAAATAAAATATAACTAATTTATATTTCCCTCTGTGAGATTACTTTGACATTTTGGGCCAGAACTGCCTAACCACCTGCTAATCCTTTCCTACCTTTAGCAAGCAGATCCTTCCCCAAGAAGGTGTCATTTTTATAGGTTTTATGTCCCTGAGGATCCCTGTCTTTCATTTGACATCTCACTCATCTCAGATGCCCTGAACAGTTACATGTGATGAGTAAATGAATTATTATTTTTATACCAACACTACAGTTTTCATATGTTTTCATAAAGGTTTCATTAACCACATTACCAGCTCAGAGGACTTCAAAATTTACTAATCCCCTCCTCATTCCTAAAATATAGGTAAGGATTTTTTTTTTCTCTGTCTCTTTCTTGAGCATATGAGATTTTGAGGTTGCCGATAAGGTTTTATCTACTTACGTGGTAGGGAGGGGCTATTCAGGTGTTTCCCTTACTTAACTTCATTAAGCTGTATACTTTTAATGTAGCTTTTGATATTTAAGAATTTTAAAAGTTCAAGTTTTACAAATTATATATAATGCAAATAAAATCAATAATATATTTTGGTTTTTGATAGGAATTCAGTATAGGGTTTTTAAAAAGTATTTTAGGAATATGCCTTATCCCTACATTTTGCTTATCACAGTACTTACACTATTTTCTTCTCTATGCTTTATTAAATTTGCCATCACTCTAAGGGATTCTAGTATTGTGGAATATAATTTGTCTGGTCTAGAGACAAAAACTTAGATAAACCGTACATTTGCTTTTCTTCTATCGTGAACTTCAATTTCTTCATAATAATGTTTGTTCAAAGCATTCAATACAACCAGTTATTCAGGAAAGTTTTTATTCATTGATACCTAAGTTGAACTCACAAAGTGTGTTTCTTCAAAACATGAATTTGTTTATGTAAATGAATATTTTGTATGCAAACTTCAGGCAGAAATTTCCATTTAGACATGAAATTATTTTTTTATGTGCATAGGAAAATTTGGAGCACAGACATGGGAACTTCTTTGAGCATCTGAAAGTCATAAAAAATTTACCAACTAGCTAACTAAAGAAAAATCATGTTATAATTTTCTGCTCATATTCTCAGTTTTAGATTGGCGTTGATTTTAGTTATGCGTTATAAAATCAAAATCTAAATTACTCATAAACTTCTTTAGTTTCTCACCTACATAGACTCATATGTAAACTGGATGATGCTAGGCTTTCCAATCTAGTTTTTTTTTTCTTTTATTTAACTATAGGTAATATAGTTACTCCGTCCTTTGATTCATCTGTAAATCTTATGGGGTATTGTTGTTTGGAAATATAAACCATAATGTAATTTATTATTAAGTTTTTCCTTCTTTTGAGGCATACTCAATTTAATTTTGACAACTTAACTAATCCTTTCCAACAATTTCTCTTTTGATAGTTGCTGCACCATCACTGACTTTAGGTAACCTGTCGCTGTTACATTTTCATTTCTTTATTAAGAACATTTCTTCTTAAAATAATACATTATATTTTAATAAACACATTGTATTTTGCAGATATCTCAAACATTGAAAAAATTTTTTAATAGAGAACGAAGTCTGTTTTTAATCGCATCTTTTAATACCTGTAAGTTTATTGCCTACACATTGTCTGACAGGTGCTCAATGAACATCAAATATTTTACAGGTTACACTGGGTTTGTGAAAACCATATTAAAAATCACATCACAATACCTGGACCAAAAAATCATAGATTTTACTATTGTTGAAACTGGTCTCATTTCTAAGCTAAATAATTATTTATACATGTGTTATTTTGTCTTAAATAAGCTAAAACTAAAATCCCTACATAAAAGTTATCTTTTAATCTGCTATGAAAAGAAAAGTATCAAAAGTAAAAGAGAGCAATTATTAATAATATCAGAGAGGAGAGTGAACAAATTGGCTTTATTTTATTTTTAATTTACACTACTGCTAAAAATGTCTAGACATTTGGCAGGGGGCGGAGGGTAGGAGGAGGTGAGGGAGAAGGGCTAAGAGAAGTAACAGAAATACATAGCTATATAGGAGGACATGGGATAAATTTGCATGTAAAATATGTATGTATAATATCTTGAACAAGTTTATAATTTTAAAAAATGCTTAAAATGTTTCCTCTAAACACTGTCACATCAAAAACATATTTAAAGCATATTTTTGGAAGAGTAACTAAGAAATATCATTTATTTGCCTTTGAAACAGAACAAATCTTTTAATAAGTATGTTTTTATAATGTATCATTCATGACTTTAGATATAATTATTATTCTTATAATTAAAAATAATAGTATAAATAATTCTGTGATACTATTAGTCTTCTTATATAGTAATAAATGACTGATAACTGATTAACAAATACAAAACAGACTTAATTGAACTCAGCACATGACCCATTATATATACATTTCAAGGAATCACGACTTACTTACTTCAACTTGAAGGCATATATTTTGACAAGCTTTTGGTTGTGTTCTCCTAATTAGAGGGCCACTAACTCAATACAAGTTAACCCTCTCATTCTAAATGCTATTAAGTATATCCTGGGATTTGCCACTGGTGGATAAGAATGCAAACTTTATTAGCATGCAACCTGGTTGAGGAAACTCGAAAAGCCTGTACATGAAGTAGTGGAGAGACTCCTAGTTCAGCATACTGATGGCTACGTAGGCATCTGTGAACCCAGTTCATCGTGGGAGCAGATCAGAAAAGCATGCCATTTTGAGGCACAGCCTTTATCATTAGACACATATTTAATTTTCATTGGAAACAATGAGAAATAATGATTTTTAATTTGTGATCTGCTTAATGGTTTATAATTATTTTGCTCACCTGGAAGAATAATTAAAATAATTTTGACTTATGTACAAAACATTCGTGTTAAAAAAATTGTAACAGAAAGGTGGGGGACTTAAAGATGTGTCTGTCCTTAGCTATGAGAGGTTAGAGGTTTTGTAATAAAACATGGCAAGCATTTAGTTGTATATGTATTAACATGCAAACAATTTTCTTGCTAAAAAAGTACTTTTGAGCTTTCCACTCAATTTCTCTGTATACTTAGATTGGTCAACAAACTGATGAAATATTAGCTCCATTGCTGACTCACTAAGCATTCACTTTTATAAAAGGCAAAGCCAGCTAGATTCATTTAGATAAAACTGCCTTTAAAAACCTAAACTCCATTAGACAGAAAAAAAGAGAAAATATTAAGAAAAAAGATTAGTATTTTTTTCTGACAATAGAGAAAAAAATTTGTGCAGATAGTTTTTCTAAAAGGCCTTACAAAATCACCATAGCTGCATTTTATAAGCATATTTCTTTACCTTTAACCCAGATGATAGTGGTGACATTTTCCTCACTTTGCTCAGGTTTGAAGAAACTCTGAAACATCAGCACTGAACACAGGGGACTGTGCCAAATTTCAAATCTGTGACCACGACAACTCTCAAAGTTATTTTAAATCTTTTACACACAATAAGCATAGATACCCACTGCTTTTCAACGTCATTTTTAAAGCTTAATAAATGCTTACCTTGGATGAAGTCACGCTCTAACACAGTCAAACATTTCTGCTTCTTAAGAGAAATCATGTCCCAGGAAGTATTGCTTTATACTCTGGAATTAGACTGGAGAGGAAATTGAGTTTATGTTGGCTAATACAATGCACTACATCCTCTGATATCTATGTCCACTAGCAAGAGAGTAAGAAAGAGGCAGTTAAAAAGCATGTTGCTCTACTTTTTATTCAACTGCTATTTATCCTTCAAAGCATAACCCAGAATCCTGTTTTTCTCACCTGTAATCCATTTCACTGCTCATTAGAATGGTGATGTTTGGAAGACAAATGATGTTTTCATCAACATATGTTTTCTGAGTTCTCTGTAAGTAAATGCCATTATACTAAGCATTGTTGTAGGGATTCTACATTATGCGAAAATATTTAAATTGCTTCTGAAAACTACTGGCAAAAGAGCTGAATGGTTGGGAATACAGTAAAGGCAATGGTAGCAGGAGGAACTCATGACCACTGTTGTTAGCTATGCTTTAGATTCTTTTCCTAAAATCTTTCCTCTTCTTCATTTTCTATTCCTCCTTCCTTTCTCCTTCACTATCTCTATTATCCTCTTCCTCCTACACTTTCTCTTCTATCATGAACTAAGAGTTAGGAAAATAATTTCCTATGTATTAGAAAAATCTGGTTCAATCAAGTACCATAGGATTCATTTGGGTGGAATTTTCTCTTACATTTCAAATTTCAGCAAAACAATTAAAGAAACTTTAAAAATCAAACCTAAAATTTTTGAAATACATGAATTGTTTAAAAATTTATAATTCCATTACAATTTTCCCCCAGTTCTTTCTATTAAGCACATCTGACTCAAGGCAGATCTACTCTCACTAGCTTCTGCTAGGTGGTCACACTTATATTTGTCCATAATATCATATCTAGATGACTCTTGTGGTTTCTTCATTATAAAACTTTCTTAGAAGTCATATAAATTATTCATTTTTTACCAATCATTTGTAATATTCTCTTTCACCTATTTTCTACTATCTACCAAACTTTAACCTCATTTCTATCTAATTCAATTATGTAACTCCTGTTTCCTACATTCTCCTTTCTCCTATTCCATAATATCTATTTCAGGAATTTCAATATGTCTGCTAACTTCACTGTTTTTTAAATATGTTTCACTCCAATGAATTCCAGCTCCACTTTTTCCCTTTTGTATCATCTTATATCTTTTATCTTATATATTGGTCTCAGATTTTTCAGTCACGATTGACAAATTCAAGTCAAATTTTATTAAAAGAAAATGCTAGTTCATGGAACTATGAAGTTGCCATGGCTGGATCATTTTTCAACCAAGGACTTCAGGAATCTATTTTTTTGTTTATTTCTCCCTCCCAATTTCTTGATTATGTTTTGCTCTGTGCTATTTTCAGTCATGAGCCCTCCAAATAATGACAGAGCTAATCTCTTTATTCGTCTCTACGGGTTCTTGCAAAAGATACTGAAATAGAGATCTATCAACATATATCCTCCAGTATTCATGTCAATTAAGGAAAAAAAAAATCTTTTTTCTTGTTTGAGTCACCGAACAAGATAAATAATTGATAGATGCTCTGAAATAATTCCTTTGTAAAAGAGGGCCCAGTATATTGATAGGTGTATTCGTTTTTTTATTGCTACTATGAAAATTTCACAAATTTATAAGAACTCAAAAACGTATAAAATTATTATCTTACACTTCTGGAGGTGAGAAGTTTAAAATGGTTTTACTGGACTAAAATCAAAGTGTTGGCAGAGTATGATCAATTTGGGAGGCTTGAGGGGAGAATCTGTTCTCTTGCCTTTTCCAGCATTTATAGCGTGTTTTTGGCTTCTGGCTTCTTCTTCTGTCTTCAAAGTCAACAGCATACATCTTTAAATATGTCCCCCATCTGATCTTTGCTTTCATCATTTTCTTCTCTGACTGACTCTTCTTTTTGTATGTCTTCCTTTTGTATGGAGCCTTGTGATTACAATGAGACAACCCATATAATCCAAGGTAATCTCCCCATCTCAAGAGCCTTCATATAATTACACATGAATGTCCTTTTTGTTATGTAAAGCAACATATAGGTTCTGGAGATAAGAACATAGACATCTTTGAGAGCCATTTTTCTACTGACCACAGTGGGTAACCCTGGAAACACCATTTCTCTCCTGGTGAAAGATCGATATTCTTTGAATGGCATCCCCAAAATTGAGAATATGTTTGTGTCCCTTCAAAATTATTATGTTGAAACTCTAGCCCCCAGAGAGATGGTATTAGGAAGCAGGGCTTTGAGAGGTAATTAGATTTAGATGAGGTCATGAAGCTAGAGTATCTGTGATGGAATTAGTGTCCTTGTAAGACAAGGAAGGGACTAGGACTCTTATTTAGTCTCTGCCATATGAGGACACAGCAAGAAGATAGCCATCTGTAAACCAGGAAGTGGGCTCTAACCAGAACCTGACCATGCTGGCACCCAGATCTTGAACTTCCCAGCCTCCACACCTGGGAAAAATCATCTCTGTTGTTTAAGGTACTTGATCTACCGTGTTTGTTACAGTAGCCTGAACTGACTAAGGATAGAACACTTTCTTAAAGAAAAAGAAGGATTTTCAGAAAGAACTTTGCTGGCTTCAGACAGCTGTTTTCTAATACTATTATCCATTTTTAGTTGACTGCCATCATTTGGTATTCTCGATAGGTAACCTGCAAAGACACAATATTATCCATAAACTCTCACTCTTAACAGATTACTTTCTAATATGAAGGTAGATGCTATCAGTTAGAGTTTTACCAACATCACTATTGCTTTATTTATTCACTCTCATTTTTTATCACTATATTAATTTCCATTGTATCAATTGACACTAACAAATGACTCCCAAATCTTTATCTCTCTCCTAGATCCCTCTACCATCCTTTATTTTTAATCTCTGCTGAGTGTTTTTTGCCAGAATGTCTGATTGGCATCCTAAAATATGTATTTTCAAAGTCAAACACATTAACTTTCTTCTAAACGCTTACTTTCATGGATTTCTCTTTCTATTAATTATATCATCCTCATCAAAGTTGAAATTCTTGAGTCATCTTTGTCTTCTTCCTTTTTTATTTCATTTTTAATCAGTTACTAAAATCTAATACAATCTAAATTAAAACACTCCTAACTACATATGGAGTGTTTTAATTCTCCTTATCTCTCATTTGAATCACTGCAATAGATTTACTTTCCATGTGTCTCTCTCTAACTTTGCCCAATAAATATTTCTAAAATGAAATTATGATTATACTTTTTAGTACCTCAAAATTCTTCAAGCGTTCCTCAATGCTTGACAATTAAGTAACGATTCCTTATAGTTGCATAATAATGTTTTACAATTAACAAAGATTTTTGCATTGTCATATTTTTTCATGACAGTAATAGCTTGTAAAATATTTTAGCTTTTCTTATGAATGAGAAAATTCAGATATATAGAGGTGGAATTTTTAGACAGGCTTATTTGGTAAATAAGTGATGGAGATTTACATTATATCCATTACACTAAAATCTACTCTTCTTTGAGTATAGAAACTTTCCTCATTTAGCCATTTAATGTCTTCCATTAGGAGTGTTTTTTGTACTCTCTCGTCTCTTATGTCATTACCACCACCTCTTAATCAAGTTCTACTACTTAAGTCTCTCAGTTTTGTATATCATAATGTTATTTTTTGTGAAATCGACTCCATCCTCCCTTTTGTTATTCTACACATTTCCTCTAATTCTTCATAGAATCTTCTGATATTGATTTAATGTGATCTTTCCCTTATACTTTTATTGTTATTTTGTGTGTATGTGTTTGTGTATGTGTGTGTAGATGTTTGTTTGTGATTTTCTTATTTTGTTCATAACCTTTAGAAGTTATATGCATTTTGTAAGTGACTAGTATAGGACCTTTTGTATGTGAACCACTCAGGATACAAATGTTAATTTAACATATTTTATTCTTGTCCATACCATGCCTAAATTAGCGTGAGAATTCCTATGCTGGATTTGGCTCCCAAATTCTGTTTTTAGCAGAAGAAAAAACAGATATATATTAAAGAAAAAGTTATTCTGACACTTGTTGAAACTGTGAGGAATTCTTTACCAGAACTATTGCAATAGGTCTCAAAATTATCACAATGAAGGAGAGAGATCGGGCTCAATTTTGAATACAGCATACAGTTGAGGATTTATAGTCAACCAGAAGAATAAGGGAGTCAGTTGATTAAAAATTACTAACAAGAGACATCAAGGATAGGGAGATTCTTGCTAACCTGATCTAATGGGATTGTGCTGAAAGCAGGCTACGGTTATTAGATATCAAGAGTGGGGGATTCTCACTAAACCTACTTAGAAGGATTCTCGCTACCACTGAACTGGGCCAAGCAAAGACAAGACCTAAGGATGAGGCCTAGTCAATGGGAGGGCTCAGAAAGGCCTGCCTAAAGTTTGGTCAAGGAGATAGCCTTAGGCACATAGTAGGTAAAATTTAAGAGAAATAATGGTTATCTTCTCCTAAACAATCATATTTCCTTCAGTTTCTCATTATGGATTAACAAGTTATGATTTTTGTTGAACTTTTTGCAATCCATTTGTTTTATCTCATCTTACTCTCAAGAGGCATTATCTGTTTTACGAGAGAGAGTCTCTCAAAGATATCAAGGGATAGATGCCTAGCTGTATACTATACAAGGCTTAGACAGATGCACTATACACAGTGTTCATACTTTTCTTGATATTAACTACACTCTCTCCACAGTTTGCCTTTAACAACTAAAGAATTCTCACAGAGCGTCTCTTCCTATTCTCTTTTTCTGCATTGTTTTTGAAACGTTTCTTAGGACTTTTTATATTTCAGTTTTAGCTATTTCACACTGTGACAATGAAAGCTGTAAACATTTTTCCAGATGGCAAAACATCAAGATACTCTCAAAGTCGAGATAATATTTTATATGTTCTTTTTAATATGACTCATGCTAATGCTTTACATTTTAGGCGTATTCTTCATCAAGTTAAATTTTAAGCTTTTATTGTTAAGACTTACGTGAGGTCTTAAGTGATAGTTTGAAGTAGATAAGTATAATACAAATTATTTTCTCACGTTACTACTCCTCATACTAAAAGTCATCTGCCACATGTATAAGTACTGAAAATTTTGTGAAGACTATTATTGAGTCTACTCCAGTAGGTTAATAGTAATTTCATTTATCTTCATTTTCAGGTCATATTTCTTGATATTTAGTTATCTGAAAAATTTTCACCTTTTTGAAACTACAGGATGAAATCATTAAGGAATAACCTTTGCAATTCTCCATTTCACATTGATTATTTTAATTTACTTTCTATTTTATAAATTTAAGTGTATACAAAAGCACAGAGTCCAATGTTCATAATGTTTACCCACCATTAAGATTTTTTATAAATCTTAAAATTTTGTCATATTATGTTCACTTTTAAAAAGAGTAAAGCAGTATGGATTCACTTTACATCTCTTGTATTCCTCCTAAAACCTGTTTTCCTCATTTCTTCCTCAGAAATAACCACTTTGTTATAATTGTTTCCCATGAAGTATAAAAAGACAGTCTTGAGAAGTTAACAACATGCAGTTTCTCAGAGGCAGGCGATCATCTCTCTAACCCATACTTCCATATTCTTATTCCTAACTTTCTCATGGTTTTCCAGAAAGACAAATGAGCCTTTTGAAATTATGGACAAATAATAGCATTTGATTTTCATATGTCACATGGTTTCATTTCTTGCTTCAGCTTTCACATTATAATTTACCAACCATCTCCAGAGTATGCATATCTTAAGGAAATGAAATGTCATTCTAGTTCAGCCTATGTGACAGTAGAAAACTTACCTCTAAATTATAATCAAGAATAGGTCACATGCCAAGAGAATGACAGGAGAACAAAAGCCACGAGTATATTAAATTGTCACTAGATTTATCCATTTTAAACTAAATTAACCTCAGCAATAATCATTTAGAATATCAAAAATATCTTTTAAAAATGTGATTTCAGCAATTGGTTTGACCCCCATCAAGAATTACAGATATAGTAATAATGATTCTTGTAAGAAAAATACATTTAAAATTAAAAGAAAATATTATATTCCAATCTTTATTGATATAAAAAATAAAATCTCAAGTAAAAATAATAGTTTTGAATCTTTAGAAATATAACAACATTAATCAATGTTTATTATCTTTTATTTTCTCTGCATTTCTTCCAATAATAGTGACCAGTGAAAATGAGAAATGCCATGGAAGGCTACAATCAGCAGTTACCTCTATCAAGACACACATATCTACACCTGGACAACTAATCTCATTGGCCACCATGACTATTCAGGGAACCATTATAATGTGGCAGGTAATGTAACAGAGGTCAGAAAAACAAATCTGTACATGCTCGGAGCTTACTCATTACTACTTAATAGTTATTAAAAAATAATAATATCATTATTATATAAAGGCTTTAAAAAATGTACCTACCAAAGTCCATCCAGAGTTACCCCACTATCACATCATCAAAAACAAATGTGACATGTAAAATGCAAACTGCAATGTGACACTGAGCAATCCCAATCTAATTCTGGTTTTTAAAAGTCATCTAGTATTGTAAGCACATTTTTTTTTTTATAAGACATTTGCTTTTAAAGAATTTATTCACTCTAAAGGGAAAAATACAATTTTTAAATTGTCAGGATTATTCCTATACTCCTTTAATAAATTTACAAAGAAAAAAAATCTTTCCCAAAGTGCCTAAAAGCTTGACTGTACTGGTTCTCTTGGCTCTAAGGAAAGTCTACAATTTACCTAGATAAAGCCAATAGAAGCTTCTGTCTGAGAGAATGAAATTTTATCTATCCTACTAAAGTTCTTCAACTGGTCTGATAATCAAATTGACATGAGACAGATTAACAGGGGAAAAGCAAATTTAATTTCATATGTATGGAACCCCACATACATAAGAGGTTCTAAACAGAAAGGTAAAATGAAGTAAATATGCCATCTTGAGCCAAGGAATCAGATAGGGACATGAGGTTTCAGAGGGGGGGAAGGTAGTTCACAAGACGATAAGAACAAATGTCTAGTAATTAGTTTGCCCTGCCATACAGATAGGTCATAAAAATATTTTTTGTAACAACTCTTACTCTGGGCAAGGTCCTCAATTCAAATTTGAGGGAAAGGTAAAAGTCTCTCTTAAGCTTGCAGGGAGGGTCTTAAATACCTCAATTGCTCAAAATAATCCTCATGTCAAAATGTCATACCTTGGATGGACTGTTCTGAACCTCTTTACTATCTAGTAAGCTTTGGGGGTGATAATTCAGGAACTAATCTGGACATTTTTCAATGTACAAATTATTTAGGCAAGTGCTAGGACACAAGAATGAATAAGGGATATGTTGTTCAAATATTAGAAGAAAAGAAAGGTATTTAAAATGATCAATAGCATTCCAATATGGCAAAGGGCTTCGGCAGAGAAATATACTAAGCACAATGAAAATGAAGAATCCTTGCAGTGTCAGGGAAGCTTCTGGTTTTTTGCAGTTTCATTTAACATGCGTGGACCGAAGGAATACAAAAGAAGGCTTCAAACATAAAAAGTAAAAGAAGTTTAATAATCTCTCTTTATTAAACAATGTTACTCATTTTAAGAGAATTGCACTTTTGATTACATAATCTTTCTGCAATCTTCTCAACAGCTCCACTAAAGAGTGACACACGTCAGATGATTTTGTTACAACCACCCACCTGAACTCTGAATCACGGATCTTTTATTTAATCTATACAAGAATACAAGATTGCATAAATCCATATCTCTACTTTTTTAATACTTTGTGATAAGTTCCATTGTATAAACTGTCAGCATAAAGTTGACTAATTTCAAACAGATTGGCCAGTCATTTTTGCATGTTTACTCTTCTAAATGGTGAAAAACTACTTTATTCTATTCATTGTTTATTAGGTTTTAAAAGTCTTTTATATATAAATCCCTTGGCAACAGTAGCTATTAGGATTGTATACTTCTTAGGCAGTCAAATGTAGTACTGAGATTGAGTAATTTTCATAATTTAATTTGAGATTAAGAGAGAGGGGGACTAAAAAATAGAAGAATTCTTTATTATCTTAAATATTTGTCTTTATGGTTTCATAAACCTGTTTATTTTTTTATTTGCTTCATTTTGTTTTGTTCACAGGTTACTTTCTATACATTATTGATGTAAGTTTTATAGTTTTAAGTTGAAATTCAATATTTAAGTAATATTAGATTGTCATTTTAATTTTTATCTTTGATATGTTGTTTGGCAATTAAAAAGGTAGTAAGAAACATAAAAATCCTAGACAGAGAAAAAAGGAAAATACTAAGAAATTTAAATCAGAGAAACAGGAACATAGGATTGGCATGGGGGCGAAGGGGAGGAAGGCAGGGGGTGTTATTTATCAACCATCAAGTAGAAAAACATGTATTTATAAAAAGATTATAATTTGCAAAATTATGATTACTTTAAAAATATGTGTAAACTTTGAATCATATTTCTAAGGATGTATTCTGAAGCTATAATGGGATAAATGTAGAAATATATATGGAAAAGATATTAAAATTAAAATATTTTTAATGCTAAAATTTTGACACAATCTAAATATCCATTTATAAGGTATGGTTTTTAAAAGTGTATTTGAATCATATAAGAAGACAAAGGCAAGAAAAGGAATCTTACCTTATTAACATGAAAGAATGTATGATGTTTCTCAGGGAGAAAACTGGATTAAAAAACAAAACAGTATAAGCAGTAGTTCTCTTGTTACATAAAAATAATTTATATACATTTGTACTTCATAGAGCATGAATAAAAATTTTAACAATATTATCTCTTGTTCATACAATTATATAAAGTTTTTTCCTTTTTATTTTTGCTTATGTGATTTTTCTATTTTATTTTTTTATAACACATATGGGTTAATTACTTAAAAATGAATTCTTTCCAGCTGCAGGAAAGAAAATGTCAATGTGGCACTGAACCATTTAAGATTTAAGTTGAGTTAAAGATATAAAAATGTTAACGTATTAACTGAATATGTATCTATTAGATATGCATTAATTAAAATTGGTCTGAACAGTATAAATAGAGGAGCAGTGTAGAAATTTTAATTTCTTCAAATGTGAAATAAATAAAATAATCCACTGTTTCCATCTGTCAATTCTAGGATCAGACAGATATCGTCTGTGAGATGGTCTTTGTGAAACAGTGTAAGGAGTTGCCAGAAAAGATAAGGACTGAGGATCTAGTAATAAGTTCTCCCTGTCTCTCCTTATCAGCCAAAGGCAACTTCTGCTGTGCTTTGATATCCATTGAAAAGCTGGACATATTTTAAAAGAAATGCCACCTTATACAGTGAGAAAATATTGATCTCAGTAAGCTGTTTATTCAGAGGGGGTATCCGACATGTTTTAAAATTTGTCTCAGATCATAAAACTTACATTGCTAAAGGAGTCAATAATATACCACTGTAATATAAAAAATTATTTTGAGCTAAGGGCATTTAAGAATAGATTTTTTTTTCTTATCTGACTAAAAGCAAAGCCTCTCAGAAAAATTGTCATAAATTCCCTACCTTGAAGTTTTGAGACACAGAAAGATTGATGCCTAATGTTGGAGAGAAGTCAGCACCATACCTAAACAGACATTGCCGCCCAGCTATCATACCTCCTATCTATTCCTAAGGCCCATTTAGTTTTCCTAAAAGTCATTTGTTTCCCTAAGTCCTCTTGTGTCTTCTCTTCTTCTCATATTAAAAAGTCATTTGCTTTCATGGAAGTATCCTTTCTCCATTTTTCCCCTGATTAAGGTTGTATATAACCCCCAAATTCTAACTACCATCTTGAGCCACAGTTTCCTGTGAATTTCCATAAATATATTAATAAAAATACACAAATGAAAATTGGCTTTTCTTTGTTAATCTCTTTTGTCAGTTTAGTTTGCAGACCTTCAAAAATTGAACCTAAGAGGGTAGAAGAAAAGTTTTTCCTTCCTGACAGTGTCCTTGCTGACACAGACAGAGATGGCCACTTGGAAGGGTGCAGAAAAAATCAAAATGTGTCATATATCCTTATCTTTTTTTTTTTTTCTAGTGAGTATATTTTACAATTAAGGTAAATTCAAATTGTTGCCACTGATGTTTAATTACAATCCATATCTTAGAGCAGAGTCTAATAAATAACATTTTTTTTTAAGTGGAAGAAGGGAAGTATATAACCTGACCTATTCTAGTGGATTCTGCCAACTTTATGATTAAAATCAGATGATGAAAATGCCTCTTTCATGAACTTATAACTTGTTTTTATTAATAAATAATAAATATATGACATAATGTTAATAAATAATATATAAAATTCTGAAATATATAGAAAAATATAAAGAACAAAATAACAATCACCCATTATATTTACACATGAAGATTATAAACTATATTCACTGCCAATTTATATTCATATATAATGTTGCTAAAAGTGTGGTTTAAATTCCTAATATAGTGTCCAAATTATTTTATCATTGTAACTTTGAAATCAGTCATCATAAGAGCTTAATAAAGCCAGCTACATTTTGGGAAGATATCCCACTTCATTTTTAAGAGTACTGTCATGGTATTTGGAAACTATTCTCCCATATCTGCCTCCATCATCCCAAAGAGAAAATTATTCAAAATACATGAATAATAAAATTTCTGGGCTTTTTATAAATTTAACATCATTTTTCAGAGTTTTAAAGAATTATTCAAATGGTATCACATTGTCTGTAATAATATCCAAGAAAACAAAAAGTAATGTATGTTCAGAAAGTTTTACTGTTTGTAAAGATTTTTTTCATGACGTACAAGGGAGATTGAGGTACAGCTCCGGTTGGGGGCCAAGTTAATAAATTCTTTTTTATTCTTCAATAGATTGAGCCATGTACTTAAATTGTTCCACACTGCCCTATTGTCCTGAACCCCTATCTATTCTGAACCATTTTGTTTAAATGAAAAGACCGTATTTAACTTTGTAATACAAAACACAGCTGAATCATTGACACTTTAATCAACCTTTATTATGCTCACATCACAGTAGGATATCCCTTCCACTCAGAATGTACTGACACTAAAGTAGAATTGATTTCATTCTAAAAATGAAAGGCAAACACATCAATATATGTGTGCATCTGCATAATAATCCAGTGCAATTTCATTATAATTGTGTTCACCCAATAGCAAAACTCACCATGAGATAGACCTAAATCTGGCTGTATCTCTTTATAGTTCTAGGATTAGAAAAATTAAATAAAAAAAATTGACGACTTTATAAAGAACTTTAATAATCCCTATACCAGAAGAGTATGCAGTGAGGAGAATGTCTTAAATTTGTAAAGCATTTGGTTTTCCTTCACCTAGAGAGTTACATTATTTATTGTCACAAATATTTGAGTGTTTACTAATGGTTATTTCAATGTGTCAGATAAGTACAGACTATTTTACAGATGGCATAGTTATAACAGTTCATTAAATACAGTTCTATCAGATTCCCTGAGTTAAGAATTAAAAAGAGATTCCAAACTGTTGAAAGAAATATCTAGGCCCAAAATGGAGCTGCCCGTGATGTCACGTTAGCAAACAGAAACTTAGATAACTTTAGTATCCCTGTAAATGCTCCACCTAACCAGAAACTCAGTATACACCCCATCAACCATCCCCCAAACACCAAATCAACCCTTACCCTTCTCACTCCAAACAAGATTAGCTATGTGGCCCAGCCAATCAGATATTTCTTTTTTATTTCTTCTTTGTTCTTTATTCTTTACCCAATAAAAGCTTCCTGCTTTTCTCCCCATTTTGAAGCTCTCCAAAAAAAAAACAACCTACTGTCTGGTACACATAGTGTTAAATGGCATTTGTTCGTATTACTTAAATCATCTTTAATCATTCTGTTAACTAAACCTGTATCTTTCCTTTTGCCTATAAAATAGATGTGTGGACAAATAAAATATGTATTCCATATACAGACTATGGCAGTAAGATCAAATTTAGATTTATGTTTTAGTGTGGTTAAGCAAAGGAAATATGAAATAAATAAATAATTATGCTTAATTAATTTAATTGCCTATTGTCTGGAATCAACAGCCTGCTTTGCTAAGGAAAAGACTAGGAAAAAGAGCAGTTTCCAGGAGAGTTTAAATCCTGCATTGTGGCTCCTAAATGAACCAGAAAGAGTTGATGTTTTTAAAGCATAGTCAAAGTTTGTTTGCTTAAACTGAATGCTACATAAAATATCACGCAAGTCTGCGAGTTGGTGAGGAATGTATTGGCTTTCGTCCACTAGTAAACTTGAAGTTGAAACAAATCATGTTTCACCTAAAATATCTCCTGGGCCAGATAAAACAGGGATTCCTACAAATTGCATATGTTCTCTTAATTGCAGAAAAAAAAAATCTGTAGTTCAGAGAGAGTATTGTACTTATGGCATAAAAATGCCAGCATGAGGAAGAAAAACAAAAAGAGACTTACAAATAAGAACATTTACATGCAGAAAAAGAAGATTTAAATTACCAAAGGCAGGTGAGCTGTTTTAACAAAGAGATCAGTGTGTTATTTAACAAAAGACATTGCATTGACAGTTACAAAATAGTCACGGGATATAAAATACAGCTTAGAACATGTAGTCAATAATATTGTAATAACTGTATGTAGTGTCAGATGGGCGCAAGACTTACGGGGGAATCACTAGGTAAATTATATAAATGTCTAACCACTATGCTGTATGTACACTTGAAACTAATATAATATTGAATGTCAACTATAATCGAAAAATAAAAATAAAAAATAAAAAACAAAACCACAAGGCATTATGTCTAATTCCACAATTACATCCATCTTGCCAGGTGAAGTGAAATCAGAGCAATAACCTGAAATAGTCTATAATGGAAAGCACTCCTTAGCAGAGACCTCAGACAATCTAAACCTTGAATCCCTAACATAAACACAAAAAAATTTATTTTGAGGACAAGGATCTTGAAAAATCTACCCAAAGTCCATAAAATTAGCTTAGATTTGCTAACTATAAATGGAGATGAGGCGGAGGAAGGTTGGATTGATTTATATTTCTTGCAAAGGCTCACCATCTATAAAATAGCATAAAATGAACCAGTAGTAACTATGTATTTGGCATAATTTAATGTATACATAGTTTTGACAATTGGCAATAAAGGATCAAAATTTACGTGAAGTCATATTATTAAACATGATAGAATCTAACTAATGAAGATATACAAAAAAAGATATAATCAATTAAATAACAATTTGTTTGAAGTGGATGTATATTATTCAGAAACTGTATGCTTTAGTATGCTGATTGAAAAACACTGGCTCCCTAGCTATTTAGGTGGTTTTTAGCTCTCCAAAGCCAGTGACCTAATAAAATTAATGTGGGTCTCAATTTAAAAGTCATCTGTATCAAGAAATAATTTACACCCTTTTCAACCTATTGCCTGAGCAGTTTTAATGAAAATTTTGTTGGAATTATGAAAAATTTCAGTAGGAATACAATTGAGATGCAAATAAATATATTTTTAGATCATAGTCTAGATTAGAGCATGAAATTGTAAGATCGAAGTCATAATAAAGAGTTATAACTAAACATAAGGACTTCTTTGGGTTATACTGTCAGCCTAAGACTGATTAAAATATATGAATATGTAAATATGTATTTTGCAATCCAATAATAGCATCTATACGACAAAGGTGATTTGGAGAGTAAGATAGTAAGGAAAATAGTACATATAGTACTCTGGGTGGAAAAAAAAAGCATAACTTAAAATAGAAATTTCTGCCATATTTTTCTTCTTCTTTTTTTTTTTTTGCATTTTCAGTTCCATTTAGAAAATATATTAATTCTTAATTCTTAAAAGGAAAAATAAAATTTAGCTTGTCTGGATAATTTGAACATTTATATATGTATATTTTCTATAATCTAAACAGATTGATCATTACATCAAGCTGAATATCTTGAAGAAACATTGGCTGATTATAATTTAGTTTATATATTTCATGTTTTTATTTCTAATTGTCATGTCGTTTTAATTCTCATATGGACAGAATTTTAATGCTGTCTAAGATCAAGTATATACTTAGATTGACTCCTATTAAAATAGAAAAATCTGGACTAAATTCACAGTATATGCTATTTTGTTCTGTGAAAGATGACATGAGTGAATCCATAAAGAGCCATACAGAGCCAAAGTAGCCATGTCAGAGGAATTGACATGTAGGTCTTTTTTCTTTATCTTCCAAACTGGACCAAACTGCCAACATTCCAGGAAGTTCCTGTTTGTAAGAACTGATGAAATTGGACTTTGCCAATGACCGAATCTCAAGACTATGGAGTACAAACCTAACCTTAATCAAAGAACTCTTCCTTAATACAACTTACCTCATCTTCCTCCCCATCCTCAAAAAAAAACCTCAAGTCCCTCTCCTGTGGGAGGGGGGCATCACTATTTGGGTTTCTGCCTGAATCTATATTCCCCAGATTACATTAATTTGAATTCAAATAAATATTTTTTGTTTCATCATTGCCTCCTAGACTTTTAAGTTAACGGTTCCTTGCGTGAAGAGGGTTCTATTTTTTTATCATTTGCTTTAGCAAAGTCTCTAAAAGATATATATGTATTTATAGTAATATTTCAGATTTATACAAAATTTTTCATAGATAATTTCTGAAAAATTTATTTCTGTTCATTAAATATTAACAATAACCAATACATTAATAATAAATAATCCTTATCAAATATTATTAAAAATAGTTGAGGATATAAGTTATATATATTTGAGGAAGTATCATATATAGAAAGCTTCTGCAATTTCAAGAAATGCAAATAAATATGGCTAATTAAACTAAATATTAATTCATATCAATAGACTTAAAATAAGCAAAAATTACACATTTATTAGTTATAAAAGGATATCATTGAAATATTTCCACTGATTTTAATTTGCAAGAAATCATAGATTTGTAGTCTTAACAAATTTTTGTCAAAAATTTAAGAATATAATCTAAATTTTACTTCTAAAATATCACAAATAATGGAGAGTAAAATGCTGTTGTTGTTTTTTTTTTTTAAGGACAATCTAGAAATGGGGTAGTTGTTGGCTTTCCACTACTCTTAAAATTTATTGAAAATATATGTATTTCTGTAAACATTAGGTTATCCATTGGTTTCCCTACTTTAAACTTGCAGCATTTGATTAGCTGTTTGAAATCCTGGTTTGTGTGCCACAACATAAAATGACAATATGGAGTGTCTCATTGACTATTTAATTTGGATATTTATAAAGATTAAATTAGTTGCTGCTAGGAAACTTTATTATTCAATAATTGGTTCTAACCCCCTCTGAGTGAGATGATCAAGTTCCAGGTCTGTTAGTCAGGTATTTATTGAGAAACCGTGAACTACACATTATTATACAAGTTCTTGAAAGGAAGAAAATTAAAAATAAGACGTGGTCTTTTCCCTTAAGATTTGCAGACAAGATTAGTTATCATTAATACTTAAAGATATAATTATATTACTAAAATAAATTTAAAAAGCAACAATAAATGAAGGATATAAATATGATGGTTAATTTTATGAGGCAATTTGACTGGGCCATGGGATGCCCAGACAACTGATAAAACATTATTTTGGATATACCCATGAAAGTTTTGAATGAGATTAACTTTTGAATCAGTAGAACATGTAGTGCAGACCTCTCTCTCTAAAGGGCATAGGCCTCATCCAATCAATTGAAAACCTAAATAGAACAAAAAGGCTGAGAAAGAAGAAACTTCTGCCTAATGGCCTTGAGCTGAGTTATTGGTCTTTTTTGACCTTCATAGTCAGACTAAAAGATCAGCTTTTGTTCAGTATAGATCTTGATAACTTTCAAACTGAACTAACACCATCAACTCTTGCGATACTTAGATCTATGGACTCAGACTAATACATATATATGTGTGTATATATATATATATATATATATATATATACACACACACACACACATATTGACTTTTCTGGGTCTCCAACTTGTCAACTAAAGATCTTAGGACTTGTCAGCCTCCAGAATTACATGAGCTAATTCTTTTAAATCAATCGATCAATACTACTGGTTCTCTTTCTCTGAAGAAACCTGACTAATACAATTGGCTAGCCACTGGGACTGTGCAGGACTATGAAACACTTTTCCCTAGAGTAACTGAGAATGTTTATTTATTTTTATCTTCCTCTGTCTTGCCATCTCTCTACCTTCCAGCCACACTTTGCAGGATCAGGAAACCCTTCATTGTCAAAGTTAATAAACATATAAGATTTTTGACAGAAATACAGGAGAAAACTACTTCAAATAGATCATGAGTTCAGGGTAAAATATTTGGAAGTAGAGTTTGGAAAATAATAAATGATTCAGTTTGGATGTAGATACTGGCTCAGAGTTCAATAATAATAGTTTGGGATCTTATTGTAGAAAAAAAAAAGGCTTTATAGAGTAAGAAAAAGTTCCATGTCAAAATGTGTATCTTTGGTATAAAGATTATTTTAGATTGGTTGTTTTTAAGAAACAGAAAGACTCAGGAAGTTTTTCTTTTTACTTCTACCCAAGTACCTAAAAGAATTTTGATAGAGAGGTTTGTCTAGGAAGAGAACTATCATCAGAGATAACTACAAAGAATAGAAGCTAGGTATGGTAAACTGGAGTAAACTTAGCAAGGTCTATTTTTTCAATTGTCCTATTGTCTTTGTGTGGCACAACAAACATTCATTTACCATATATTTGTTTTTCATCTTTTTGTAAATTGTTTTCCTCTCCTTTGAAGTCTCAGAACCCTATTCCTTTCTCCTTAGCTCAGAAAAGTATGTAAGCCTGATTGCCTGTTTATGAGCCTCGTATTCTTATGTAGGTTGCATACTTATGAAATTAAATTTGATTTTCTCCTGTTAATGTCTCATGTCATTTTAATTCTTAGAAGAACCTGGAAAGGTAGAGGAGAAATTTCTCCTTTCCAAGAACCTCAAATACTAATCTAGGAGATGGATCATATTATGCTAGATCATAATAGTATCTTCAAAATGAGAATTGATGAGCTAGTAATTACAGCAAGAGCTAACATTTGAGTCTGTGGTATATACTAAGCACTTTTCTAAGCACTTTATTTGTTTTAACTTATTTAATCCTCCAGTCAATTCTCTCAAAATGTTTTTATAATTTTCTAAATATTACAGATGAAACTGAAGCACAAATAAGTCAAGAAACTTGCTCAAGGTCGTATGATGAGTCACTGGTAAAGCCAGGATTCAAGTAAAGAATGAAGATACACTAAATTCTGAATAAATTAAGCAAAGTCCATTAAGTGAAGATTGCAGCCCCAGCTGACAGCTTGATTTAACTATATGAGATCTGAACAGACTCCTGACCAATGGAATCTCTGAGATAATAAATTTGTTTTGCTTTAAATCATTAAGATTGTGATGATTTGTTACAGCAGCAACAGAAAACCAATATATGCACTTGCATGTCAAACATTTTTTTTTTTTCAATTTGGTGTTTTTGTCACTGTTTAGAATAGTTTTTTAAAAATATTTTTGGGTGATATGCCATTTCATTTTAATGGAAAATGAACTAAAAGACTTTTCTGGCTAACTAATCTAAACAGCGTCCACAAGATCAGAATCAAATATGACAACTGCCTACTGCAGTTTATGACTAGCTTATCTCAGTGCAAGGTCCTAGGTTGGCAGAGCTTTGCTGTTCATGTTGAAAGAGGAAACCAACAAACACTTTTGCAGATTAGAATGATAGGATTACTTACAGAAAGAAGTAAAGTACTTAGTGTTTACAAATGGCAGGATCATGTTACGGGATAATAACTTTCTATCACCTCTCTTCTGCTATAAATGGTTTGGGTACCTGAATCCCAGAAAGATGTTGTCAAGTAAGAAGAAAATCAGAAAATATTTAATGCTTAAGAATCTGGATGTGAAGTAAGATTAAAAAAGTGTTAACTATAGACAGATGGGTCAACTACAATGAGAAATGGGGTTACAACACACCATTTATATAAATTATTTAATATCTAAAGTTTATTAAACAGCAAATTTAAGAGGTAATTGGGAAGAATATCACAGCTTGATTTTTGGTTAGATCAAAAAACAATTAAGCATTAGATGAATGAGAATATATTTGTCAGCTGAGAGAAACTGATATAACAAACAACCTTTAAATCTCAGGAGATTAATGCTTTCTGGCTTCCATCAGAGTCTCCTGTGAATTGAAGGCAGGAGTAAGAAGAATGCTGCTCCGTGGAGTCAGCCAGGAATTCAAGCTTCTATTATATAGTCAATTCACCATCTTTTTGAGCCAGAGTCAGAAAACTAGGATTCATGGACCAATTTTGGCCTCAAAATCTGTTTTTCATATGCATGTAGACAAAGAATGGTATTTGCATTTTTAACATGCTACATATATATATGTACACACACACACACACACACACACACACACACACATACATGACAAACAAGGATTGACTATCTGGTCTTTCAGAAAAAAAAAAATTGCCAGCCATGGCTCTAGAACCTTGGTACCCTCAACTAGATTCTCTGCATCCAGTCAACAATAGATAAAGGAGATAAGAGAACCATAGAAGATTGTGCAATAAGTTTTACAGGCTGGATCTGAAAATGACAAACATTATTTTAGCTCACATACTAATTCCCATAACTATTTAATGGAGCTCCACTTTTATGCAAAGCAGAGTTGCAAGTATAGTCTAGCTCTATGCACAGCTGGAAAAGGGATAGAAGTTAAAGTATTAGAGATGTTTTATCGATAGGGAAAGAGTTTTTTAAAATTTGCCATAATTCCAATTACCGGTTAACAAATCCTGAAATAGAAACACTTAAAAATTCATAATAGAAAATAAATAAATATTAATTTATAACAAAAAAGAAAAATAGTATGAAGGTCCAAGATTATCCAGGTTACAAATTGGATGTCAGGCAATCGTGGTTACTGATATTTCTTCTTAAATATTAATATAATATAGCTATAAATTGGCCTAACTCTTGCACATAAATTAAGTTCATTATTGCCTTTTCTGACACTGCAAAAATTAGAATTGAGAGTATCTGTCACAAAAATGTGTTGAATAAAACTGTCAATTAGATTCTTCTTGTTCAGGTAACTCATTGTCTAACCACTATTTTTAATTCATAATCTTATGAAAATAATTATAAAGTTAGTTCTGAAAAATTATCGGAGTTTCCTTTTTTTTTTAACATTGAACATAAGCTTAAATATACAGAAAAGTGTAAAAACATACATATTACTAAAGTGCGATTCTTATGCTAACTTTGCACTTTGGTGGAAACCATTAGCCATGATTGCCCGACAAAAATCTCCATCCTTACCCTGCCATGATGTTTTTCTTCCTTTACTGTCATGATTATGTTTCATCTGCTTTTATACACATCAGTTCATGCTGGATAACAGCAGGCTGCTCGCTTTCTTTATTTAGAGCCAGTATATTAATTAAAGAAAATTATCTCTTTGTCTGAAACTGCTTTAAAACCTCTCTTTAAAGCAAGAAAAATATTTGATTACACAAATTTCACCAATCATTTCTATTTCTTTAGCTATATTTATTATAAATTATATTTTTTATTCTTGTGAAATAGCAGAGGTAGAGAAAGAATATCTATTAATTTCTTTTTGATACAGGACATCACTTGTAAAATTCTTAATCTTTTAGCAGAAAATGAAATGGGATATATCTTGCAGAGTTCTTAATCTTTTTAGTAAACCTAGTTAAGTTTTCTTTCCTCTTTTCTTTGGGAAAAAGACCCTCTCCCTCAAATCCTGATAATTGCCCTAAAATTGGTGACTCAGATTCTCTGGCTATTGATAAGGCTCATTGGCTCATTGTTAGCAGAAATGGCGGTCGGCCAGACAGGGCACTTAGAGTCTGAGAGGGGAGGGGACTTTAGGCCAAAGATCTTTTTACTCTTTAAGATTTTTTTTTAACCAAGCCTGTTTCCCTTTACTTGCTTAATAGGCAAATCAATAATATAAGTTAATAGATATATGATTTAAAAAAACAAGTTCATATCTTCTTTTCCTTGTCTAGGGAATGAAGCAGCACTTCAGTAGGAAACCCAAGACCCCTTCCTGACTAAGGCAGAAAGGGAATGAGCTCCATGAAACCCCAATAGGCAAGGACAACACCATGACCCTCCTCAGCAGGAAAGAGATACAGAAGAGACTTCCCATCCCTCAACATCCATACTAATAATGAAGAGGGTTCATAGATCTTATAAAAGAGTTGGGCAGGAAAGTTAGTTAAGCCATTTCGGGTCTGCCTGCAAAGACACTGAGGTGATCCTATTCTAGAAGGGGTCTTGCCCTAGTCCGCCCACAATTAAGCAAGCCAGAAGGCATTTGGAGGCTAAATGTAACTCATAGAAAGAAACAAGTGAGCAGGAAATTGGGTACTAGTTTCAGCCAGTCGCTCACATCTGTGGATAAAGACCTCAACAATCTTCAATTTACATGAGCCTCTAAGAAAAGTAACACCACAGCAAATAGGGATAAAAACCCCAAAGGCTTTGTTACCAGGCCTTTGAGCCACGCTTCTCTTGCTCAGGCCCACTTTCACGTCTAGAAGTGTACTTTCCCTTCTAATAAAGTTTTTTCTTTTCTTCTGTATTTTGATGTCTTGCTCAACTCTTTGTTCAAGACATCAAGAACCTGGACAATGCACCAGGAGAGGATCCCCACTCTCCAGTAACATTTTCAGGAGTCATTTTCAATGGAATGCCTTCCAGAAGTGCTCTCTACAGATCGTCTGCTTCATTAGTGGTGGAAATGATTTCCTTTGTCTCTCATTCTTCAATATTATCAATAAAATGATATTGGGAAAAGATTATCTCAGATGTCAGATGTTTCTTTCAACAATCACCTATATTTCTCACTCTACCTCCCTTTATGGTTGCTTCCTCCTTTAGCTGTCAGGAAACTCCAACTTGGTTCCACCAAAGTGATTCCTGGTACTGTACCTTAACTGTTTGCTGTACTCCAGCAGCTTACTGTTAAGCAGTTTAACGTCCATTTGCATGTGACTTAAAACACACACCCTTTCTCTCATAGATAAGTTCTATCACCACATAGCCTCTGCAACTACATCTAGTAAAAGCAATGAAGTGAAAAATCCAGGAAAAAGAATTTTAACAGGATTTGTAGGAAGTAAAATACCAGTTAAATCTGCCAATCTGGATCTTTCAACCAAGTCTCAGCAATGACTGTGGAAACACTCATTATAGGGTTTCTCTACTGTGAAAGGAAAAAAATGATTCTGCATTGTAAAGACTTCACCTTTCCCTTCCAAATCTCATAAAGGAGAGATTCTCCTTTGGCTGCCATCATATCCTGCGGGTAGCAATTTGCCACATTGCAAAAGTACATTGTGAGTCCTTGAAAGGCTTGTGCTTTCCCATGCTGTTCTGTGAATGGGTTCTCAACTATCAGCTTTGCGTGTGTGGGGGCGGGGAGCGGGGAGTGCCACACCATGCACTACTGAAAAAATGTGTTATAAGTCATATCCCTAGGGACTCTGCAATACATTTAGAGAAAGTCTTATGGGAGAATATGATTAGCACAAAGAAAACTATGATTATGGAGATTTTCTTTGGTACAATGCTAGGCTAGCTCTGTGCAAAACTAATAGATACTAGTAGTCTATGATATCTGGCCTACTGAGTTTTAAAGCTTTACTAAGTTTCCTTAGAACTATAACACTTGTGAAGTCCTTTTAATAAGATTTTAAATTATGAAAACCTAAGATCGTCCCTTTTATAAATATTCTCACAATCTCAGTCAAGACAACCAGATATCTATTCCTGGTGTCTAAGATTAAACATAATAGATAGATAGATGATAGATAAATAATAGATAAATGGAGAGAGATACAGAGAGATATAAATTCACTATTTCTTTGAACTACCCTGGGTGGAGGCATAATCCCAGTTCTAGAAGCACTAAACCTGATTATATCAGAAAAGAATTTCAATGTTTTACTTTACTTGAAAAAAATGTGTTAAATAAGCTGACAATTAGCACATCATGCCTTGGTGACTTTAAAAACCTTCTATCAACTGCATAGAATTTCTAGGTTATGTGGAATGTGTTCCATATATAATTTTGAAAGAGTTAATTAATGTCAAAATTGAAAAGTATAACTACATAAAAAGTACAAATCAAGTTGTTATGAATTTTCTGTAAAAGACATGTTTTGAAAGTCACTTTGAAGATGAGATGACCTTTAATACAGTCAAATTATCTTAAAAAAAAATACTGCTATGAATCTAATGTTACACCCCTATCAGCGTTCATAGATATTAAGAAAAGCCGTACAAGGGGCAATGAAAAGGGAAATGTGAGACAAGAGTACAAGGGGCAATGAAAAGGGAAATGTGGGACAAGAGTGATAAGTATGGCAATTAAATCATAAAAACCTGTTCAAAAAAGTCTCTGGAAGCACATTAAGGAGGAGAACAATGGTAGACAAGATAAGTGGAGTCCAGGATTTCTTTGCTCATCTGTATATACAGTGGTCCCCAAACTTTTTGGCACCAGGGACCGATGCTCCTATGGAAATCTAATGCCTGATGATCTGAGGTGGAGCTGAAGCAGTGATGCTAGCACTAGGGAGCAGCTGCAAATACAGATGAAGCTTCACTCACTTGTCCCCTGCTCACCTCCTGCTGTGCAGCCTGATTCCTAACAGGCCATGGACTGGTACTGGTCCATGGCCCAGGACATGGGGACCCCTGGTAAAGGATGGGGAAAGGATCACTAATTATCTACAACTGAAAAAAGGGAAGGTAGTCATAATAATGGAGAATGAAAAAAGAATAGGAAGTAGCATGGAGAGAAAAAAACGTTATACAGTATGAAGAAGGGAGAAGACAGAAGAAGGTGTTTTTATTTACTAGGTTTCTTATAAAACCACAGAGCATGAGCGTTGTTAAGGAGAAACAAAAGAAAGCAAACAATATAACCCCTGCTGGAGGTAGGAAGAAGAGCAGAAATACTCCTGTACAGGAAGAAGTTATCATGGTCATTTTTACCAATATTAGCACAACGTTCCAGAAAGAAACAATGTATAGACTGTATAGGGTCATAAATATTTAATGTTAATTAATCTGAAGTTGCCTCCAAAATACTTCAATTGCTTAGGGGTTAATGAAAGATTCGAATTAGAGACTAGCCAAAATTTTATATATATGTATATGTATTTATATATATATATATATATATAAATATTTTATATATATATATATATAAATACATATACATATATATATATAATTGAAAAAAGGACCAGTTCAATACTGATGAGATTCAACTTTGTCGTTCAAAACCAACACTTGTTCTTCCTCTTTTATAATGAGACAGTCAACATAGTAGTGTTTGTGAACTAGTTTAGGCAAATTGGGATAAATTAACACTTGTGGTTAACTTAGCCCACAGTTCTGGCAGTTGGACTAGATGATAGAATTATAAAATAGAGCTATGGCAAAAGAAAGGTAAGTTATCTACTTAATAGGTAACTTTGCACTGAGTTAGAATAAAAATTACAACTTTCCCTCAAACAATGTTCAGTATGAAGCCTAAGACATCATCTTAATATGATGCTTAATTAGAGCTTATGCTACAAAGAACACTAAATGTAATGTGCTATGTTACACACTAAAAATAATAATTACTAGTTAGAGCATTTATTTTTTAAGTGTTAGCAATGTGCCAGATATTCAGCAAAGTGTTATAAATATTATTTAATTCACACATGCACATATATACTATGGGTTATATATGTAGTAATAGTATTAAAAATGAAAACAAAAAAATGGGGAAAGAATAAATTTCCCTAAGAGTCCAAATCTGTAAGTGGTAGAACTGGGAATCCAAATGAATTTTTAAGTCCAAAGCCAATGCTTTCAATCAATACTTATACAAATTAACTGTCAGTTCTTCTTCCAAAATTGAAACTGGGTATAATCCTTGTGATTGAAAGAATATAGCTATTTAAACTTCCTCAGAACATTCCTTGATAAAGCTGAGCAGGCAAAGTGTGGCCAGTTTCATTGGTTCAAGACAAAAAAATTCTCCATTTATTTCCTCTGCAGGGGAATCTTTTAGGGTTCTAAAAGACAAAGGAAATAAGAAAGTTTTAAGAATAGATGTGAAAAAAAGATGGATTTCCTGTTGTGATGAGAAAAGATGAGAGGCACAATGCAAAGTAGCTGGGGATAAACAAGAGATACAGCAAGAAAACAGCAGGAGAAAGACAGCTCTTGCAGAGTAAGTGAGATAGAGTGTGTTTATTTTTGAGCACACGGTTTTATGTGAGGTCTAAATATGAGGGGGGCGGGTAAAGGGAAATGGTGAAGAAAGACATTAATACAAACAAAGGGAGGGTAAGCCAAAAGAAAATAAAATGGAAGTCAATTGTAGATCAAAGCCAACTTTTTGAAAACAGGATAAGAAATATAACTTCTAAATCCAAAATCAGAAAATAGCAACATTTGGAGAGCTAAAGGTAAAAAAAGAGGAGTCTGAAAAAAACAATACAAAGTCATTCAGTTACGGGTCAAGCAGTTCTTGAAGTAGGATCATGTATCTCAAGCAGCAGTACTGGAAAGAAGGCACAAAACTGCAACTTATGTTTCTCTGAGGAAAGAAAAAATGAAATGTCATCACATAAGAAATTTGTACAAAAATGAAAATACTATGCAAGAATGACCTAGTTTTGAAGTTCTTCACAATGGTTAATAAAAAAAGAAAAATGGTATTTTACAACTACTAAATAGATCCCACGATGTGAATCTATTAGAATGAGCATGCTTATACTACACTAATTAGTATGCTTTCTCAATCTATATCTTACCTCAAATTAATGTTGAAGTGAAAATTTCGTAGAATCAGTAATTTTTGTGCACTTTTGTAAGACATGTGAATTGGGAGGTGATTCAAAATAGTAGTTAAAAAAAAGGACTAAAAGTGACCTATGAAGAAAAATATTTGAAATCAGATTTATTATTATAAATAAGTAAATAATTTAGGTTAGCCATAATTTATTTGACATAATTTCAAAAGCAATTTATATTCATTGTTACAATTTTAGAAAATATTCTTTATACCAAAATGTGAACCTACTGGTATGACATGGTGTTCTTGAGAACCTACATACAAGTATATCTCTATGTACTTGCACACTACCTTTAATACTTTGTCAACATCATGAGGCTGCCCTCCTGGGTCATCATTTGGGAATAGTAAACTAAATGCCCCTGGATCAGTTTGCAGAAAACCCATTCACCGATAGCCATTCATCATAAGACCAATTTGCCTCATGATCCACTTGACAAATTATTAACTCCCCCAAAATGTGTATCTACTCGCTAGTTATGAAGCTGATACTAATCCCCATTTCAGCAAGTCTACTCAATTTTCAGCATTAATTCAGATATTAGAATTTCTTTCGCACTTTAAATTTTAGGTATAAACATATTATTTATGTCTAAGAATTTTAAAGCTATAGAGTGGGTCCCTTATAAAGCATTTTCAATCAAGTCTACAATGAATGAATGTAGAGGCATTGTCTGGGGAATTGTGTATCTTTATGTTAAGTTCAGATAGCCATAAGAACTTAAACTGGATTTGCATAAATCATGAAACTGAATTAAGATAATTCACAGCCCAAAGCAAAATAAAATTAGTTTACAAATATCAGCTTATTTGTCACTTATTTGTCAGCTTATAAAAACCTAATGTTGTATATGCAGTGTTATTTCTACAATATATATATTTATATATAGTAAAATATATATAAATATATATGTTTATCTATTTCCAAAAAATAAGAGTAACTGAGCTATATAAATCAGTAGCTGTTTTCACCAATAGTTGCTACACAGAAAAAAGAACTAAGGATTGAACGTTTTCTTGAGTATTCTTTAAATGCTTATTGTTTTATATGCAGATGTGTAGCTTTTCTCTTACTTGCAATTTAGACTGACATGAATGTGTGAAAATAGACACTCAGGTGAAATTTTCACTTGGTTGTTGAAAAAACAGCTAGTCTCTGCACATTTTTATTACTGTGTACACAATCAAGTGTGCACAGATGAAGCAGAATATTCCTTCTTTCTTCAGTGGTATTAACAAACTGCTATCATAAACTCAAGTCATTAGATTACACGTTTAGAAGCTATCTTTAGAAAAATATAAATATTTTTCAAGTATAAATATTAAATCGAGTATAAGTATTAAAAAGCTTATAAACATGAAAGTAACTATCAATATTTTGGAAGAGGGAACAGAAATAAAGAATAAGTACATTATTTTATCTTTTATAGCTGTGTATACTCAATGCGATCTACAAATACTTAAAAAAATATAAGAACTACTCACACAAAAAAATTAGAATATTCCATTTGTGGAAATGTAAATTGGCACAGACACAATGGAAAAGAGTATGGAGGTTTCTTAAAAAATTAAAAATAGAACTATCATATGATCTAACAATTCCACTTCTGGGTATTTTTTCAAAGAAAACAAAATTGCTATCTCAAAAAGAAATCTGCAGTCCCATTTTCTTACAGTATTATTTATAATAGCCAAGACATAAAAAAACTTAAGAGTCAATCAATGGGAGAATGGATAAAGAAGTGTGGGGTGTGTGTGTGTGTGTGTGTGTGTGTGTGTATATATATATACACAATGGAATATTATTCAGTCAGAAAAAGGGAAATCTTACCAATTGCAACAACATGAATGGACACTATGCTAAGTTAAAAAATTAGACACAAAAAAAGAAAGAAGACACAAATTACCAACATCTGTCATGAAAGAGGGAACATACCTATAGATCTAGACATTTAATTTAACAAAAGAATTTTACAAATTTCAATAAGAGAAAGTTTGCTGATAAATATGACAACATAGATGAAATGAACGTATGTGTATACGGGTAACTTCTATAGTTTTATACATTTAAATATATCACATTTATAGTTAAAATCTTTACAATACCACCAACAAACTCTAAGCCCATATGACTTTTCTGGAAAACTCTAACAAATATTTAAAAAAGAAATAATGCCAATTTTACATAAACTCTTCCAGAAAATTAAAGCAGGAACACGTCTCAACTAATGTAATAAAGCAAAAATTGCCCTGATATCAAAACCAAATAATAACAATAATAATAATAATTAAAAATAAATTACAGTCCAAAATGTCTATTGAACAAACATGCTAAAATTCTCAATAAAATATTAGCAAATCTAATACAGCAACATACAGAAAAAGGTAAATATATTGTGATCCAATGGGGTTAGTCCTAGGAATACTGGGCTGGTCCAAAATTCTAACATCAGTCAATGTATTTTCCCAATTTTAACAGATAAAGGAGTATACTCACATATTAATTTTAATAGGTACCAAAAAAGCATTTATTCAGTTATATAATGCCCACGTTATATTGATAAATAAAAAAGTAAGTTTGAGAAACATATATATGTTTATATAGATAACATATACATATAGATATATAAATATGCATGTAAACACAATGATTCTAACAGATTAAATGTGTGTGTGATTGCATGTACATAGAAAATATTTTGTATATTAATACTGGCAACATCTGGGGGTGGAATCAGATTTTGGAAGCTATGTAAAAAATTGAGAATCTTGTGCATTTTTCTTTGTATACCTCTGTGCAGTTTGAAATGTTTTACAGCAGATTCATTACCTATATAATCAGTTTTAATTATGACTGTCTAATAAGTGACATATTCTAAATAAATTCGTGCATTAATAAGGGGAAAGGATGTTTCTAAATAAATATCATACAGTTGGTCAAAACGTGTTGCCAGTGATCCCTCCCCCCTACCCCCACCAGCCCCCATTGCTTCTGGAACATTAACTGGAATTTGGAATGGATGATTAGCTCGCTCTTGTGAACACTTTATCCTGTAGAGAGAGTTATGGCTGAGAGTTATAGCAGCACCTTGTGGTATAGGTAAGGATGGAGCTGAGAAATTAACCATTTATTTCACATTTCAAAGAAAATTATTCTTTATTAACTTATACAAAGTCACATCTTTTTCTACAGTAGGTGAATTATTTTTAATGTGTAAATTGTAAATAGAATGCTACTGTGAGTAACCTGATAAGAAAATTTTACGAAGAATCAAAGGATATACAAGTGAAAAAGACATTTGAAATAAGAGCTGTTTCAAAAGAGGATAACCATCCTTTCAGGTCCTTCAGAGTTGAGGGTTAGGGTGGGAGGTAGTCAAAATAGAGACCAAGTGGATTTACCTGTGAGATTTCATCACCCCAATATTTTGAATTGATTTTATTCTTTTTATGTTTGAAGTTATCTATTAAACTGTTTTTATAGAAAGCGTACCACTACATAAAAATGTTTACAATAACTTATCTACTGGATCCACTTTGAAAATAAGGAAACTGAGCCCTGGACGCTGCCCCTACCTCATTCCACATTTTATCTGTAACCAAGGCAGTTCCATGTATGTTACCTTTACATAGAAACAGTTCAAGAGGCTATTAAATTTATCTATATATTACATTTATATTACACTTAGGCGATTACAACTAATTTTACACTTTATGAACAACTTATGTTCAGTTCCTTTATTCATGTTTTTAAAATTAATTTATTTATTAATATACTGTAGTTTGTAATAATTTTTTTCAATTACAATTGACATATGATATTAGTTTTAGATGTACATGTTGATTAGACATTTATATAACTTACAAGTAATCACCCTGAGAAATTTAATATCATACATAGTTATTATAATATTATTGACTATATTCCTTATGCTATAATTTACATCCCTGTGCCTATTTTGTAACTGCCAATTTGTACTTCTAAATCTCTTTCCCCTTTTCACTCATTGCCCTGCTTCAATCCCCCCTCATCTGGCAACTATCAAAATATTTCCTGTATCTATGAGTTTGTTTCTGTTTTGTTTATTTATTTTGTTCTTTAGATTTCACATATGAGTAAAATCATATGACATTTGTCTTTCTCTGACTCGCTCTACTCAGCCCCATACCTACTAGGTCCAATTATGTTGTTGAAGATGGCAAGATTTCAATTTTCTTTATGGTTGAGTATATTCCACTGTATATATGTACTACCTCTTCTTTATCCATTCATCTATCGATGGACACCCAGGTTGCTTCTATATCTTGACTATTGTAAATAATGCTGCAGTGAACATATGAATTCACATATTCCTTTCGAAGTAGTGTTTTGGGTTTGTTTGGGTCAATACCCAGAAGTAGGACTACTGGGTCCTTTTTTGTCTCTTGTTACAGCCTTTATTTTAAAGTTTATTTTGTCTGGTCTAACTATTACTACCCTAGTTTTTTTTATTTGTTTGTTTCCATTTTCATGAAATATATTTTTCCACCCCTTTACTTTCAGACTGTGTGTGTATTTTGACGTGAAGTGAGTCTCTTGTAAGCAGCATATATAGAGGGCTTGTTTTCTTATCCATTCAGTCACCCTGTTTCTTAATTGGAGCATTTAATTCATTTACATTTAAAGTAATTATTGATAGATATGTAGTTATTGCCATTTTATTATTCATACATTTATTTTTTTCCTTCTTTTTCTTAAAGAAGTTTCTCTAATATTTCTTGTAAAACTGAATATCCATGAATATGAACAGGCTTTCCTAAAACTTAAATGACTGTATTTAACTTTCTATATGTTGCCTTTTTCTAATCACACATCTTACCAAATTGTTTCCCTTTCTTTCCATATTTTTTTCTCCTTTTCTATTGATGTGATGCAGTTGATACCTCAACTCTGTTCACTGCTCTGTTAGGACAAACAGCATTTATAACAGCATATATAATCCTCTAAATTATATATATATATAATATACACACATATATATACAGACACATATGTGTATATAGGTATGTGTATATATATATACACGTATATACATACATATATAATATACACATATATACATACATATATGTGTATATATGTATGTGTATATATACACACATATATATACATACATATATGTGTATATATGTACGTGTATATATATGTATGTATATACATACATATATATACACACATATATTAAATGCTGTTAGGACAAACAGCATTTCTAATGTTCTCTAAATTATATATATATGTATATATAAGTATATATATGTATATATGTATATATGTATATGTATATATGCATATGTATATGTATATATGTATATATATAAATTCATGCATATGTATATATGTGTGTATATATATGTGTATGTATATGTATATATACATACACATATATATGTATATATATACGTATATATATGTGTATGTATATGTATATATGTATATATATAAATTCATGCATATGTATATATGTGTGTATATATATATAAATTCATTTAAAAATAGTCCCCAGGATTTGTACTGTGGGTAAGAGTGATGCTCCATTTACAGAGAGTAAAATAGAGTTGTCCTAAAGCCAAGTTATTTTAATATAGTTCTTTAATGAATTAATTTGATGCTTCCTTTCCCCTTCACCTTCTACATCCTGTGTTGTGGATTCTTAACTTAGAAATTCACCCAGGCTTCCTTGAGAAGAACCTCACTTAGCTTTGGTGACTTGAGACTTTGTTTCCTTTGTCTGATTTCTTCCGCATTCACAATCTATTTGCTATCAGTACTGCTGGAAGCACTAGAATTTCCTACGGTTAACTTCCTTATACTCCAATACTGTTATAGTTGAAATAATTTATAATCATTAAATAACATCGTTTCTATGTAATTTCTATAATGACTTAACAAGGAGTGAGAGAGAGATGCCTTTGCTTTACTATCAGGAGCTAAAAATATGTAAGTAAATACATAACAAAATGATTTTAAGAGAAAAAAGCTTAATGTAACATATAAGAGGAAACTTTTACTGATTCAATAGCAAATAATCAGAACGTGCATTTTAAAAATGGAATACTTTGGCTTCAAAACATATATAATCAAAGAACTAATTCTGAACAATATATTTTTATTGTTATATTGCCATTGAGATCTGCTATCATCTTTATTTTTCTGTTAGAGAACAAATAGATTTTTATTCTCCCAAACAACATTTTCAGGTAGAATTAAAGGAAATACATAATCTGACCTTAATTGCCTAAGATTTCCAAACTTGAAGGCCTAGTAAATTACAACATAATTATAGAATTTCATTTGTCAAATCTATAGACTGATGGAAATCATCTCTCCTATTTTTAATTCTTATATGTATAAAATATCCTTATATCTAAAAATGTATCTTTCTTTAAGACACCTTCAAATCAGGAGTTAGTCAAGGTTTTCTATGGAGAATCATACGCTTAATTTTTAATCAATCGCATTCTGACAAAATTAAGTATTGTTACCACTCTCTTTGGAACTGACTCTTAGGACATATCATGTCCCTTACTAATAAACTTGTAACAGATACAAAATTGCTTGTGGAAATTCCTCCTAGAATTCCATATCTGGACAGCTGGTAAGAAAACAGGTCTCTGTCATCCTACAATAGATCACTTATTTTTTTAACCCTCTCAAGAAATTACCCCTTTGGCAACTAAACACTTTTGCCATTCGAAGCAGGTGGGAAACATGGATAGTTTGTGAAATTCTAGTATACTTCAGTGGTCAAAAGACATATTTACAGGAAAATGCTTCTTTGTCTTTTTGTTGAAAATTTTATATTTTTCTAAAGAAATGTTCCCTCCCTATGATCTCTGTCAGGATGCCATCTTTTTTCCTGCTCCTTCACAGAGATGCCTAAGATGGTGTTAGAAATTAGCCATTTAACAAAGTCATAAATGATCCCAATAGTTATTACATAACCAGATTTAAAACTGTAATTTCAGCTTTAAGTTCCATTATTATCTTAAGCCAATTTAATCAGTATCCAAAAGATTCAATCTTTCTTCATATTTTACCATTTTTCTGTTTACCATCTGTTCTCTCCCTCTGGTCAACTCTCAAGCCTACGTAAGCACTGTCCACCATACATGTGGTCTAGGAAGGATTAAAAATTACTATACATGTTTCGAGTAAAGAGAATTTTTGTGGATTTTCTGCTTCCTAAAACTATATACATTTTAATGGTATATTCAGGACTATCTAGCTCCTAAAATCTAAACAAGTTTATGGACAAAACTTCTTAACAATTATCGTCATAATACATAAAAGATATACAGATATACCTTTATAATTATATTATATACTTATAGTTATTATATTATCTATGTTATATAATAAACTATGTTATAAGCTCTTTGAATTAGCACCTGATTACCTGCTATTAAGATGGATGACTAAATAAAAGTTATTGCATAAGAAATCTAACTAACCATGTAAACCAGACTATTTTCAAGCAAGATAAAAGTGATTCCCCTCTATAGTTGAGTCAGCGCCCAAAACATTAGAAAGAAATATGAGGATTTCTAGCAATAATTTTCAAACCATTTCTAAATTGATGCAGTGCTTTTTCAAATTAAATATTGCTTGGATTTCTGTAAAACAGAAAAGGGTTGAGCTACTTTGATTGGAGCAGTATAGGATGGGAGAGCTTATGCTGAACCTTCTGTCCCTTTCATCTAACTTTCTAACATGATTCATTACCTCTGAACTCTTATAACTATATAGTCTAGCTTAAAAATTGTGTCTCATGTGAAAAATTGATTATTGCTAATTACTGTGTATATGTACAGTTTATATAACATACGATGAAGGAATACAACTAAAACAATTTTTACCTTGAATTTTAAAATATATTTTACATTTGATCTTTAAGATATAATGCAATACTGAATAATTCTGGAAAACAAAAATAACAACTGAAAAATATTTAAGATTTTTAAACGTTTGATTTTCTGATAAGCTCATGAGACATCAAACTTATTAAAAGGCAAATAATGTCAGCATAATAACATCTTCATAGGAATCAGTTGAGCTAGTGGTGGAAGAAAGAAAATAGCCTATAACCAGTAAATGCTGGGAAGTGAGATCTGGTGCATAGTGTGCCTTGGAAACACATTATCACTGAGGACATTTGCACAACTCTGGCAGCCTAGAAACACCAGGGACTTTCACAGCCTCTTGTTAAGGAGAATAAAAGAAAATCATAGAGTCCAAGTAGAGGAGGACAACTCTCCATCCACTTGGATACAATTAAGCACATCATAAATAACAAAAAACAAAACAAAAAAAGAAATGAAAACCCAAATTCACCCAATTTGAGAAAACTCTCAGAATAAACTATTTATCTATTAAATCCTTATAGTTTTAGAGCCAGAATTTCTACCCATGTGGGTGCAAAACTCAAACTCAAAATGTAAAGGATGATGAGCTGCTCAAAGTTTCAGGAACTATTGAAGCAAGCAGAAATGGTTTCTAGAAGAGTGAATTTTAATGCAATTATCAAATAATTCCAACAAATTGAGTTCATGAGAACAAAAGTTTACAGTTTTAAAAAAATCAACAAATAAATTTACCACCATAATAAGAATTAGAATTTTAAAAATCTACACAAACTAGAGAATTAAGATCTCAAATATCTCATTAAAATTATAAGCTATAAAATATAAAATAAATGACTTTATATGGTTAAAGAGATGTTTTAAAAATAAAGGAAATATTTAAATGAAAAAACTTGACCAAGTATATTTGGGGAAACAAAGAAATATACTTTTTAGAAATCAAAAATACAACACTTAAAATTTGAAAAAATGAAGGTCAGATCGAACTGCAGATTAAGTTCAAATAAAGAGGAATTTAGTAAAGTAGAAAATGTATATGTAAAGAAATTTGGTAAAATAAGGCATACATATGTCTAGAAAAATATATGAAGTAAAAATTGAGAATGTGGAAAGAGACAGACTAGAAATTAAATATCTGGAAGAATATAAAAGAGAAAATCGGAGACAATTATCAAATAGAAATAGATTAATAATTCTGGAACTGAGAAAAGATAAAATCATAGATTCAAATAGCTAAACAAAGTTCAAGGAGAACAAGTAAAAAAAAAATGTCCTGCTGAATGGAATAAAATGAAATGGAAGAACACCAAAGAGAAAAAGATAATTTTATAAGAAGCTGGAGATAAGATGGATTATCTGAAACCTAATGACAGTTAGTCTGATAACTACCTTTTCATTATCACAATGAAAATACAAGTACAGTAAATAATATATTCATAGTAATTAGAAAATAACCATTGAACTAGAATTATATATATATTAAATTATCTCTCAAGAAAGAGGTCAGAATAAAGACATTTTCAAAATAACAAACATGTTTATTATTAAAAAAATCACTGAAAGCATTTACAGAGAAGTGCTATTCAATAGAACTTTGTGCAAAGATGGAACTATTCTACATCTATTCTGTTCAATGTAGTAACATAAAACCACATGTGACTTTAAACACTTGAGATATGACTAAGGAACTAAATTTAAAAATTATTTTAACTAATTTATATTTAAATGTCTATGACTAGCTAATAACTATGTAATAGCTAGTTGCAAAGAATATAATTTAAAAAAGAATGATATGCAAAGATAATAGTAAAATTATGTGTAAATATTAAGATATAGAAAATAATATAAATATCGATATCTTATTTGTATTGTTAAGAGAGTCAAGGGAGATAAAACTGAAATTATAGAGAGCAGTATAATCTGGGAAGGGAATAATTACAATTAGAACATTTAAAGTCCTTGTTTAGGAGAAGAGTAAAGTAAATATTAACTTAATCTTTGATAAGCTAATGGTTATAGTAAATTCTAGGGAGACTATAAAAGGAGAATACTAGAAAATATAATTTCCAAACTAGGAGATAAATAGAAAAGAGTGGTGGGACATCAGATGCTAGAAGAGGCAAGTAACAGATTCTGCCTTAGAGCCTGCAGATGAATCGTGACCTGACTGATACTGTAATTTCAACCAGTGAAATTGATTTTGCACTGTAAAAGAATATATTTCTATCATTTTAAGCTACCAAGTTTACAGTAATTGTTGCAAAGGACATAAGAAACTAAAATTTAGTATCTAAAACATCAAACATTTGTTTTCTTTTTATTTCTCTGATTCAGGAATCCAGGAGTGGCTCAGCTGTATTGTTCTGGTTTAGGGTCTCTTACAAATCTGTGATCAAGATGTCTGTAATCATCTCAAGGCTGAGATCCCTCTCCAAACTTATTCGTAAAGCTGTTGGCAGATCTCAGAAAAATGGCTTCCAAGTTCACTCATGCAGCCGTTTCCACATAGATGCACCAATACATGATAGTTAGCTTTTCCAGAATGAGCAGTCTGAGAGAGAGCAAGAGAATGCATCAGGAGAAAGCCCCGGTCCTTTTCTAACCAAATCTCCGAAGTGAAATCCTATCACATATGCCATATTTTATTAGTTAAAAGTGAGCCTACATTCAAGGGGAATATATTGCACAGGGCACACATAGCAGGAGGTGGGGATTACTGGGGACCATGTTAGAGGCTGCCTACCACACAAGGATAGATTTTATGAAGAAATATTCAGGAATATTGAAGAAAAGTTGTTTTACCTCAGCCCAGGGAAGGGTGGGGGGTAAGAGGGAAGAGTCTATCTTAAAATTTCAGGTATAATTCTGGATATTCTGAAAAGGATGAAATGAGAACAGAAGCCAGAATACTGGTTACTAGGGGTTGAGAGGAAATGACTAAAATGTGGTACTTTGATAAAATTATTCTATATCCTGATCATGGTTGTAGTTACTGCCACTGTATATATTTGTCTTAACTTATCAAGTCGTACCCCCAAATGGGTCAATTTTAGAGCAGATTAATGGCATCATAATAAACTGGACAAAAAATTTATTCCCTTAATGCAAGCTAGGACCAATATTCAAGAAACAAATAAGTCTAATTATATACAAAAATTTTGGATGGGGGAGGGGGGAATAAGAGTACTCTTCAAATTATATTATGATGTTAGAATAACTTGAGTCTCAAAATTAAAAAAGACACTGAAAATCAGAAAATTAGAGGTTCATCTCTTCCATAAACATGCATACAAAAATTATAAACAAAATGTTAACAAAGCGAATACTTTAAAATATAAAAAGGTAATACATCATGACAGAGTTGGATTCATCTGAGGAATGCAAAATTAATTTCTCAGTAAAAAAATCAATCACTATGATTCATCAAGATAATCTTAATAGGTAAAGAAAAAAATTCTGTGTAAGTTAGTATCATTTATATTTTTTATAAAAGTATCTCTCAGCAAATTAATAATAATAAATTTATTTATATTTATTAGAAAGATTATAGTCTCTGTTGCCAGTGTTTTTGTGAGCAATAGTAGTCATAGATTTTTTAAAAATCATTTTTTCTAAACTCAGAATAATCCAATACTTGTATGGATGAATTCGCCCAGTTTGCCAGATCTTTTTGGTTGCTTGCTCTTCATCCTTTACTTCTTGTTAGTAGAATTTTGTTCAGAGTAGCATTGGTATACTTCTACACATGGCAAAGCAAAACCAGTCTAAGCTGTCATAACAATCTTGTATTCCTTTGACAGAGAAGGAATATACCAGCTTCCCACTGCAGTCAGTTATGGCCCTATGACTCTGTTCTGGAGAATGGAACATAGCACCTATCTACTATTTGATTGGAATTGCTACTAAGAAAACTTACTTCCTCTTAAAAAGAAGTATACAGATGACAGAACCTTTTTTGCCTTGAATAGAAATGAAATGTCTGAAACTAAAGTAAATCACCGTACACCCACAATACAGAGCGTAACTTGCTGAGAATGACACACAGAAGGATGAAAAGAGCCTAGTTATTTGAAGACATTGTTAAGCCACCATATCAATACTGACTAGTCTATGTCTAGACTTAACATAGGGTATTACTCATGTCTTCATTGTTTTAAGCAAGTATAAATAAAGCATTTTGTATTTGCAGCTGAGAGTACTGTAACTGATAAAGTTAATAATCTCCCAAGTTCTCTTATAATTAAACTATCCTTATATCTAAGTCATGAGAATGAAGACGGAATAGCTTGGTCTTTTTTCCTTGTAACAAAAGTTTATTTCGGTCAAAAATCTTATACTTGACAATAATGTATACACTCAAAGAAACCATTTTTCACATATAGATTCTCATGTAACAAACTAATCCAAAATCTATTGGCTTAAAATAGCAATGATTTATTATTTCTCATTACTTCTTATAATTTTTGAGCTGGCTGACTCAGCTGAACATTTTTTTCTGTGACACGTAGTGTTGGCTGAGGATAAAATGTGGAATTATTTGGCTTCCTTCAGCTGAGAGCATGGGTGGGACAGCATGTTCACACTCACGGCACCTCCGGTGGTATCTGAAATGCCTATGGGCTGGCTGGGGCTTTTTTTTCTTTCGTCACTTAGTAATCCTGCCGTAACTTTTTCAGTTTGGGGCTGTATCCCAAGAGAATGATAATGGAAGCTGCCAATCTTCTTAAGGGCCTAGCTCTGGAATTAGAAAAACATCACTTTTGCCTCAATCTCTTAGTCAAAACAAGACATAGGTCGAACAAGAATTCAAGAGAAGGAAAAAAATCTTCCATATCTTGATGAGAGGAATTGAAGGGACTGCTGGTGGTCCTCTGCTGACTGAAAAACCTGTATTTAAGTAACTTTTAATAATATCTTTCTCCTACTTCCATATTATTTTCTTCTATAACAAGTTGTGTCATCTTACTGTAATGCTTAAAATAAAAGTATATCTTATGCAGTGAGGAATTCTTAAAAAAAAGGGAGGAGAGGATATGGTATAGCATTAAATGCATATTTTTTTTACTATATACTAATCCAAATTAAGTCATTGTTCTTTGTTACGGTAGAATGATTTTAAGTAAGGAAATGATTAATAATGGCAAAAGCAAGAGTGTACTAAGTTTCAACTATTTTTTTATATTGTACTTCCATTCCTCCTCCCAGACATTGGACTTTATTTAAGACTAGAGATAAAATATGACATTATTTTATACTTCTAGTTTTCAATGAAAACTTTTTTCCTTCAGCTATAAAAATTATTTATTCCATTTTCCACAAAAATGCAGAATATGGAGATGATGAGAGAACGTTTTTCTGTTACCTAGATAAGAACTTGAAGAAATAAAACCAGAGATTATAAGAGAGAGTCCAGAAATGTCAGGCACACTTGTGTATGTATAGATTGCTTTAGTAAATTACAATGTATTTTTCTCATTTCTTTTTAAAGAACTACATCTGTTTTAGAGCTTTTAAGGTCTTATTCTACAGATTTGAAGTAAATTTATTGTTTTGTTTTGTGTTTAAAGAAAACTCCTTGTATTCTATTCAGCCTTTAAAAAAAAAAAGGAAATCCTGTCATTTGTGACAATATGGATGAATCTGGAGGACATCATACTGAGTAAAATAAGCCAGACAGACAAACACAAATACTGCATGGCCTTACTTATATGTAGAATATCAAATACAAAAAATCAAAAACCTTGAACTTATAGAAACAAAGAAAAGTGTCAATTGCCAGGAGCCAAGGGCTAAGGAAATAGAGAGAGGTTGGTAAAAGGTTGCAAATTTTCAGATATAAGATAAATAAGATCTGAAGATCTAATGTATAACATAGTTACTGTAGTCAATAACATTGTATTATATAAATGAAATTTGCTAAGAGAGTAGAATTTAAATGGGTTTATATAAAAAAGCAAATATGTGAGGTGACATATCTGTTAATTAACTTGAGATCTGACTCCTTTCACAATGCATATACATATATGGAATCATAATGTTGTACACTTTAAATATCTTACAACTTTGTTAATTATACCTCAATAAACCTAGGAGGAAAAATCTCCTTGAAGACCAGAAAGAGAAAATTATCTAAGATATTATAACTTATAAATTCAAGTATATTTCTAAGGACATAACAGTAAAATTTATATACTATAGAATTTATTTTCTCTAGTCCAGTTAAACTTAATTCTTTGTTGTATTATTAAAAAAAAAAGTAACTTTCGAAATTCAAATTACCAAAAAATAAAACAGAATAGGTAATGTCATATTACATTTTATTGGTCAGTACTATATTCAGTTACTCCTTAATTTCCTCTACACACACATATGTACACACACACATACACATACTTACGTACATAAATATGTGTGTATATATGAAAACAGATACATATATACATACGCATAAAGAAAATGTATAAAGAAAAAGAAAGTTGAAAGACCTTGGACTCACAGAATTATTGTCACTGAATCTAGTTTGAGAGTACAGCTGAGTTGATAATTCAACAGCCACACTCCTACTGACAGGCCTGCAGCTATGTAGCGCTCAATCCAAGAATATGACTGAATCTACGGTCATTCCGAAAATCACCATTAAGTAGGCTATACTTCAGACAGTCAATTTCTTTAGTAACAGAGTGCAAATTATGAAATTTGGACTGAGGAGAGTTGTGAAATACTCAATCTTTATCAAACAGTACATACAAGAATGAAGCTAAAACGATATTGTATATTTCAATGTATTCACCCTTCAGATTACAAGTTAAGTCTTTACAAAAATTGATTTGCAGTATTGGGGCATATAGCAGTAGACTCTAATGGGATGTACAATGTCTCATAATAATAGTGTTGGATGAAGTCTATTAATAACATTCCAGCTGTATTTTTGGCTGGAGAAAAGTAAATCAGAATCAATTCCCTCAATCGCTTCTAGAAAAAAAAAAAATTAAACTAAAATTAAAACTGACCAAAAGAATTAAATAGTATGTAGGCTGTTGCTACCAATAAAAAATTCACCTCTTATAATCTCACTGAATTCTATTCAAGTCCCGATAATAGCAGTTATATTATATCTATGAAAATCTAGATTTGCATAGTAATTACTTGTCCACAATGCCCGATTTCTTTTTATAGTTATTGTTCTGCTCTATATTATCCTTTATGGAAGTGGAGCAAAAGAGCATTCCCACTTTGATGGAAACTTATGCAAGGGGACAGGGTTTTATATTTAACCCAAGATCAAAGAAAACTATTATTTGTGAAATGACAACCCTGAAACAAATGTCTCAAATTCCCTAGTCAATGCTTTTCTCTCCAAGTACATTCTTGCCAACTCCCTTTTGATCGAAGATTCCAGAAAATTTCCTGTGTGGTTTCTTATATCTCTTTATTCTGCCAAGACAATAGATAACTGCAAGCCTGTGGTCACAACGGGAATTTACCATAGCCAAATGAGTGCCAGAAGATATATTGCTAGCATAACACTGCCTTCAACCAATTGGTTGCTAAATAGTCTCCAGGCGAGAATTTTGTTTCTCTGATTTTGAAGCCCTTTAGGAAGTTCTTGGTGCTCTGATCTATAATAAAAAGGACCACAAATGACAAAATCAGGGCTATACTATGCTCTAGCACTTAAAATTCTTTTCTGCTGACCCCACTTTTTACCTGCAGTTAGGATACTGTTGATTTTTTCTTTTTCTTTTTCTTTTTCTTTTTTTTTTTTTTTGCCTAAGTGATCTCTGATGTAATAAATTTCCTCTTTTTTTCTTTAATCATCAGCCTGATTTTGGTCCACAACCTTCCTGTGACTTATGATGCTCTAAATCAGGACTCATATTCTTATGTCTGGATTTCAGCACCACTTTGACAACTAGCTGTTGAAAATACTCAGGCCCGACCACCCGCTCCACTTCTCCTGTCTGGTCTTCCATTGGACCTTATGGTCTCAGCCTTCAGCAATCTATATGTTGCCAGTGACACTTGTGACACTATGAAGCAGTCGTCAATTTGATCCTTTCCTTCTCACCACCATCTCCTGCAATAACATGTTTACCATCATTTTCCTGACAGTGAACTTTGCACCCGTTCAAGTGTTCCAATAAAGCACCCTCCTCAAATCACACTCTTGTCCTTGGTCTAAACTGTCCAAGATGTTATTTTCTATAATAAGGATTAAGTGCCATATTTAAGACTCTAATATATTTTGTTTATTTGGCACATTAACATTAACAAAAACTTAAATTCGGATGCCTTTTAGTATTAGTATTTTATTCTCTTTTACTAAGACCGTTCACAATGTACATTATCATTTGAATTTGTAATCTCAAGGTTAACAACGAGGTTAAGAAAGAATACTGTGATCTACACCTTCCCTACCCTCTTAAATTTAGATGCATGCTGTGTCCAAGAAAATCTAGACTTACAATCAGACTAGAAGACCCAACTTTTGATATTGACTGACTGATTGGAAGATTGAGGAAAAAATCTTTGATTCCATAAGATCAGTAGAAAACAAACAAATGAAAAACAGGAAGAAGACATTGTAGAGACCAGTGTGGTGAAGAAAAGAACTCTCGACTCATTTCAAGACTTCTGCTATCACTGTAATCCCAGTATACTCTGAAAAAAGAGTATCGGTATATATTTAACTGAACAGAATTAAAATATTATTAGAATATATCCCCTCAGACATGTAGGGCCATCTATGTCTATATCTTTCTCTTATTCAGTTATTTTTTAACCTTTTAAAAAGCAATTGAGCCATATTTCCTCAAGAGGAATTTTACAAGTAACCCCAATATTAAAAAAAGAAATTAAAGCTTCTCTTTTCAAGTAAAAAAGTAGGAGGCATTGAGTCTTACTAGCCTCTTTCCTGACACTCTAAACCACTAAAATGCAGCCATTTCCTCTGAAAAAAGCTGGATTATTTCTACTTTCTTTGCCTTAATCTTTGGGTCTTCATTAGTGCCTGATGCCAGCCTACTGCCCTAGCTTGTATCATACTTGCCTTAGTTGGTTTCTCATTCCTTTATGTAAGACAATTTTCAGCTGGCCTTTATTTGGGTAACCAAAGTGCTAGTTAATAAACATGGTCTTTAACTGTCACCTACCTTTAGCATAGTTTAGATTTAGAGTCCATTCCATTTCCTCATAATAGCAACCCCCTCCCCTAAATTTAACTGAATGTAGTGTGTGTGTGTGTGTGTGTGTGTGTGTGTGTGTGTGTGTGTGTGTATGAGATGGAAATGGAGCCATTGCAAACGAAATGAATTATGAGATTCAATATAAATATAATTGGGAGCAATTATACATTTTACCTAATTCAGGTTACTTCAATTAGATTTAACGTAGTGAACAATCTCTGTCATTAGTTCCAAATTTTCCAGGTGCCTCTGCTAGACTTTGCCTCTAAGGGTTGTTTTTCTATGGTCCACTAATTTCCATATCCTCTCCCAACCCACACCTCACGGAGATACCCATCTACCATATGATGAACTGCTCAGAGCTCATCTATTCTCTATTACTCTCATTTGGGCTCTGAAATAACTCTGTTTTATTACCTAAGCTTATTTTTCTCAAACAGCAGTGACCTAGTTTTTAAAGTAAGTAATTAAACATACTCCTTACTGAGGGTATTCTTCATGAGTTTTATAAAGCATCCCCCTCCTCCAAAATTCTGGTCTTATTTGAGGATTTTTCATTTTATATGAATTTCTTCTACAGAATAATAATCTCATGGGGCTATAAAATAAACCTAGAATTTCTCCAAAATTCGTTTTCCTTCTTTTTTTCTCTCCCCTCGCCTCCCTTCTCATTCCTTCTCTTCCCCTTCTCCCTTCTCTTCTCTTCTCTCCTCTCTTTTCCTCCCTTTCCCTGCCCTGTTCTTCCCTCCTCTCCTCTTCTCTTCAATAAAACTCCTCAATTTCAAGTAGCTTCATAGCCTAAATTTGCAGTTAGGTAAAGCTGAATGACAAAAATCCAGAAGATAAATATGAACTGAAATGTGAACACCTTTTGGGTCATGGTGCTAGAGGGATATGGCATGCACTCCACATCTTTTTTCTTCTTCGTTTTCTTACTAATTTGTTTTTTTTTCACCTTTTTGAAAAATAAATCTTTTTTATTTAGAAAATTAGGAGATTTTCAGAAAAATTGTGAAGACAGTACAAAAACTATCACACACCATCCATTACTATTAACATCTTATATCATTAGGGAATATTTGTTATATTAATTAACCAATATTGATACATTATTATTAAATAAATACTATAGGTACTTTGCTCATATATCCTTAGTTTTCACTTAATGTTCTTTTTCTTTTCCAGGATTCTGTCCTGAATACCACATTACACATATTACTCATGTCTCCTTAAGTTCTCTTTGGCTGTTAAGAGTCTTATTTTGTTGACCTTCACAGTTGTGAGTAGGACTGGTCAGATATTTTGCAGTATGTCCCATAAATGGGATTTGTCTGATGTATCTTTCATGTTTAATTTGCAGTTATGTATTTCAGGAGTAAGAAAAAAAGAGGTAAAGTGACATTCTCATCACATTATATCACTTATTTTTACAATTACTTACTCTGGTTGATGTTAAACTTAATCACCTGGCTGTAGCAATGTTCCTCAGGTTTCTCCACTGTAAAGTTGCTCTCTACAATGCCCTTTTCAGTATACGCCCCTTTATATACTCCACTCTTTGGAAGGAAGTCACTATGTTCTACCCACACTTAGTGGGATTTAAACTCAAACTCCTTTAGAGTGGAATATCTACATTTAAAAATTTTTTTCCCACACAAGATTTTGTCTATTCTCCATTTATTTATGTATTCAATCATTTATTTATATCAATTTGAACTCATAAATATTTATTTTTAAAAATGTCACATTATTTCGTTGCTCAAATTATTCCAGCAGGGGCTATATTTTCAGTTGTCTTCTGTGTCTTAGTGAAAGGGCGAGGATGTACAATGTTGAGTTGGAGAAAACATCCTTCCTGATCTTAAAGATTGTGCCCAGATTCTCCCCATTAATTAAGAGCAATGTTAGTTATAAGTGTGTGGTGCGGGGAGGGGATAAATATTTACTATAATTTTGTGGACATTCCCTTCTATTCCTAGGTTGTTGAGAGTTTTTATCATAAATAGATAGTCAGTTTTGCCAAATTCTTTTTCCACATCAAATGATATAATTGTATAATTTTTCTTCTTTATCTTGTCAATATGGTGTATTACATTGATTGATTTTCTAGTATTAAACCAGCCTTGCATACCCAGGATAAATACTGCCTGGTCTTTTTATACACTGAAGGATTTGCTAAAATATGTTTATTAAAGATATTGGTCTGTAGTTATTCTTTCTTGTTGCATTTTTATCTGGTTTTGTTGTAAGGCTAATGCTGACCTCACAGGAATGAGTTTGAAGTGACACTTATGTTTCTATTTTCTGGAAGATATTTTGGAGAATTGGTGTCATTTCCTCTTTAAGTATTTGGTAGATTTCACCAGCGAAATACAGTGAAATGGGCCTACTGATTTATGTTTTTGGACAGTTATTAATTATTGATTCAATTCATTGAAGAGAGATATGCCCACTCAGATTTTCTCTTTCTCCTTGTGTGAGTTTTAGTAGTTTGTGTCTTTGAAGGAATTGCTGGATTTCATCTTAGTTATCAAATTGGTGGGCATAGCATCATTTGTAACATCATTTTACAATTATTTTTATGTCCATGAAATCAGTATTAATGACCTCTCTTTTGCTTCTGATTTTATTAATTTGTATCTTTTCTATTTTTTTCATGTTTAGCATTGCTAGAGGTTTGTGAATTTTCTTTTTCTTTTTAAAGAACTAGCCTTTAGTTTGTTTTTTTTTTTCTATTTGTTTTCTTGTTTTGAAGACCATTGATTTTTGCTCTAAATTTAATTTCTTTGGTCTTTGTTTTTGCTTTTGTTTGTTTCTCTGCTCCCTTTAAATAGATCTAGGAGGTTAGGGGAAAGGGGAAGTGAAAGGGCTATGGTAGGAAAGTACTGATTTAAAATGAGGGAAAAAGTGCCTCAGCCAAGATTTTGTGTTAAGGAGGCCTTAGAAGAGGCACCTGGGAAGTGTCAGCAAGGTCCCTCAATAAGGAGGCCTCCAAATGGAGATACTTGGGTTAGGAATGCAGATATGACTCAGGAAGGGGGTTTCTAAGTGCATATCTGCAACTTCTTCCAGAGAAATGTAATTCACTGGCTGTGCACAAAGTCAGGTATGGGGATGGCAGCCTCTTCCACTCACAAAGCTGCCAGGCAAAGCTTATAACTGTCTGGCTGAGCCCAAAAGATCACATATGGAATGTTTGCCTGGAGTGAGACTTATCAATACCTTATAATTTTCTTTTGAAAATCAAATATTTTGTTTTAAATAATAGGAATTGAGCTAAATAGGCCTTTTGTATGAGGATTTATGTTAAACTAGCCGAGATGGTATGTGTTTGATGTTTGCTCTAGCTATAGGTATCAAAATCTTCAAATTCTTATAGTGCCTTTATTTTTGTCTCCCATCTTAACTTTGGTTTTCATAAGTATTTTTCCTTAGAAAGAAATTCTGTTCTGCAACTCTTTCAGCTGTGATTCACTGTTATACTAGAGCTCTCCTGGTGTGATAATCTTTCTTTTGGCAGAATAATCAGTGAGTTACCAAACATCTCTCTGTTAATACTTCTCCTTCTCTGGCTCATATTGACATGAGTATCAATTTAGACCACAAAACGAAAGTTGCTTTTTGGATTTGGTTGTTACTGGGATATCTTCAGTTAGAGGATATACTTCTTGGGTAGAAAATCAAGAAGACAGAGCAAAGCTATTTTCCAGAATGTTTGACTCAGGAAAACTGCTATATATCAAAGTATAAATAGCAAGTGTAAAGAGAAGTGTAGCTTTCTTTGCTCTTCACTCTACTATCTCTTTTTCAGTCCTTTCCTCTGTTTAACTAATGCAGGAGCAGGTCAGCAAATCTGCTGGCCTGTTATGTCTCTTGAGGTCTTCTTCCCTGTTCTGTCACCTTGAATTCTGCATGCCTCAAAGACTGTAGATGCTTCTCTCTCAAGTTCTCCTTTCATATTGATTTGGATTTCGAGTGTTGTTGAGGGTTGTAAGAACATTCCTGGTGCCTCTTAAGGCTAAAGAGAAATGGAGAATTGCTTGTCCTCAACTACTGCAGTCTCTGTTAATTTAGAATACTAGATACTTAGTACTTTTGGTGTTCAGCTTTGATTCTTCATTTTAATTCAGGGAAAAACAGAAAAATATAATAATCTTGTTATCATTTTAAAATAAAAAGCTTTGCTGGTACTTTGTGATTTTTTAAACAAATTCTTGAATCTTTAGAAATACGTAATAGAGGATTCTTTTAAAAACAAATTCCTCTGAAAAATGATTCTTCTAAGAAATTCAAAACATCTATAGTTTGAGCTGCCCTTTTTCATAGAAAGTAGTTAACTTTATCTTATCGATATTCCAGAATTGAGTCAACATTTTTTTAAGGATTTGAAAACATTCAGCTAATTTTAAAGATAACTTTTCTAAATCCTTTGAAATCTCAAAAGACTTTCAAAGTAATTGTTCACTGGCAGATCAACATTCTGTAATAGTCTTATTCATAGCGTGGGATCCAAATCCAGATTCAAGTGGGTACATATTTAGCAATTTATGAAACGTGAAGAAAATAAACTGCGGGCATCTGTCTGTCAGTGATCTGGTTAGAAGAGTAGCCTAATGAACCAGACACAGGACCCGAAGTTTCACTTCTCCAATCAGTGAAGTGACCTTGTAGACGTAATCTTCATATACATTTCTCATATATCAAATAACCATATTCTACTGGAAAAGCAAGGAAGAACTATCTAGAAAACAATAGAAAATTATTGTAAATAATTAAAATATAAAGCAGTGTTAAAATTCTAACTAAAAAACAGAGTATAGAAAGTAAAGTTCTGATCACTTTTTAAAAATTCAAATTTCATGTAAATATCCATATCCATCTAAAAAACTTTGTAGAATGAGGCTATAAATTTTACCCTTTAATATTTTATTTATTTATCAAGAATAAAATACGATTATTTAAATGGCAATCTTTACAATTACATTTAAAATAATTTTGTACTTTTTAATAAGATTTTACATATAAAGAAGTTTCATTTATATATAATGTCTAAATCATAGAGAGAATTTGATACTTTAAGGATCACTTTACAGATTCTTAGCTCTCTCTTACAGTAAATGAGTTCCATTTGTCCATTAAAATGCTGAATTTTTAATATGTCCCTTTGTTCTTCCTCTGTCTCCTCTTCCTTTCAGCCCAGAGAGTCCAGTTCACATCTAAAAATCCATTAATGTCCACAACATGCCACAGTATAGGAGTGGTGCGCAAGTGTGTTGCGGGGAATGGGGGTTGACCTATTACTGACCTTTATGCCAAATGTAAAGATGATCTCACAATCTATTTTCTAATCATGCACATTTTACATGGTTCACTTATATGTTACCTTTAGTGTAACCAAATGAAGATATGAGTTTGGCCTGTAGTTCTGCCATAGAGGCAGTCTTTCCTAAAATAGCAACTTAGTGCAATGTAGGGCAAGTCTCCATGAAGTAGAAACGGGAGAGTTTGGGAACTTGAATTCAAATATAATAATGTTTATAAAGAGAAATATAAAATAATTTCTTCACAGATTTTTTAAATTGATTATATAAAATTATCAATTTTTAATGGGTACTTTGAAGTATACATTCTTTCATGTAATATTAAATCATGCAAATATTTTCCCTAAAGATGTATATAATATTTTGTTTAATTGAGAAAAAAATAATAAAGTGAGAATAACAATAGCTATTATGTAACTAGTGCTTACTTCATGACAACTACTTCTAACATTTTACACATTTTATATGTAGTTTAATCCTGACAATCACAGAATATAGAAGTTTTCATTGTCTTCATTTCCAGAAGTTAAAGTGGAAGCTCATAGAGGCAAAGTGACTTGATAACAAATAGCAGAGTCAGGAACCCAGCCTAATTATGCCTAGCTTCAAAGCCTGTCCCCCAGCCACTCCCTTAATGTGTTTGTAAATAAATATATTTGCAAGCAAATTTCAGGAGCACAAATATTTTATTAAAAGAGACTATAAGATTTTAAAAATAGTTACTTAATAAACCTAAAATTTAAGTTAAATAATGCAAAATAAGAGCACTTTTCTAACACAATTTATATTATTCAGTATATCACTATTACAAAATGCATTATTTCTCCTTTGAAGGGCAATATCTAGCATAACTAGATCTTAAAAGTGTCCATGGCCACAACAAAGCCACTTGACTGAAAGGCAAGTGTGATGGTGGGGAATCATAGTGGAAAGAAATAGCTGTGCCAATTGTGGTTAAAATATCATTTGTGAAATTTGCAAAAAACAATGACCACATGACCATATTGCTAAAGTTGATTCCAAGCTCATGGCATTGAGGGGCCCTAAAGCCTGTATTAATGTTTCAATAAATTTGTCTCTGCTCTTAGTTTTAATAGTCTTACAGGTGGTATGCTGTGACCAACTCAGAGAATTGGTAGATCCAATTGTGTTCATCTCTTACCAACTCTGTTTTCAATAACATCATATTGGTTGATAGGAATTAGCCATGGTAAGAAAATATATACCACAGAAAAGAGCAAATGCTACAAATCAAGAGTTTTATATTTGAGGGAGCCAGTTGTTATTTACCAGCACAGTACTTGTCCTATGGTCACTTAAACTAACATAAAAAGTATAATGAGTAGTTCAAGATAATAATCATTATTAAAAACTGAATTAATATCAAATATTCTCCAGCATCTTTCAGATTAGAAACCTATCGTGAGAATAGGTTTAGAACTTGAGATACTTTCTTTTCTTCTCATTTCTTCTCAAGTTACCAAAAGCTTTAGACTATCTGAGAATAAGGGGTAGAAAAGCAACAGAAAGGTTTTTATTTTTCTGATATTTTTGTATAATTTGGGCTTAGAATTTAAGCCAATAGTTTTTCTTGTAGGTATTTAAATTTTGTTTTTGTTTTTTGCTTGTATAGTCCTACTGCTAATGACTTTTCTCCTTTAGTTATTTTAATTTGGGCGATTAAGTGTAGTGTTTATTTCCTGAGAGTCATTTTCAACTTCTTCCGCAGTCCTTAGAAATCTGAGTTCACTTTATTCAACTTTTCCGAGGGTCCTTCTACCCTATAGGTGCTCTTTAGAATAAGACTTCAAACAACCTCATACTGTTTCTCTCTCCAATGTTCCCCCAGTCCTACCCCCACCCCTCGCCTCTCGTCCACAGGAAATTTGCATGGCTCACTTGTTCGGATAAATTGTGAAAGTCCATGCTGATTTCCATGTAGATACTTTTATATCTTAACTGCACAAGTCGTATGGTTTTCTGAGTCATGAGTCAGCTATAGGTCCTCCGTGTCTGTCTTTCAGCTTCAGAGAAATCTATTTCAAACATGCCAAACAGCTTTGTGGAAATTTCTTTTACTTATCTGGAGAGACAAAAGATGGCATTCTCCTATCCTACTATCCTTGACTGCAAAGCCGTTATGGGCTGAATTTACATGTTGAATATGTCCACCAAATATTCTAGTTTTGAAACTTTAACTTGCAGTACATCAGAATGTGACTGTATTTGGATATAGGGCCTTTGAAAAGGCGATTAAATTAAAAATGAGGCCATTAGAGTAGTCATAGTCCAATTTGACTTGTCTCCTTATGAGAAGAGTATTTGACACAAAGAGACACTAGAGGTGTGCTTGCACAGAGTAAAGACTATATAAGGGTACTGGAATAAGGCAGCCATCTGCAAGCCCAAGAAAAGCCTCTGGAGAAAACAGACCTGCTGACACCTTGATCTTAGACTCCTAGACTTCAGAACTGTGAGAAACATAAATATTGTAAGTTTTAGGACACAGATGTCTTTGGGAGGAAGAAGCATTATTCTATCTACCTCATAGGCCATCAAGATGCTCATTACTGTCATAGTTAAGAGTTTGGACTTTCTATTTATAAAGGCTTTTGTTTGAATTCCAGTTCATTTCTGTGACTTTGGAAAGTCTGCTTGATCTTTCTAAGTTTTCTTTAAATAGGAAAATAATAGTGCGTATTTGGTAGCTTAGTTTCAAAGAAAATGTTTATAGTATTCATAGCACAGTGTATGGCATATAATAAATGTTCAACAAATTTCAACTATATAATATTAATTGTAAATAACTGAATTTACCTCATATCTTCAATCATTTTACAATGTTTAAATTCCCCTTAATAACAATCTTTCTGAGCCCTAGAGTGGGCCATGTCATGCTCTAGGCTTTTCTTGAGCATCAACACAAGTGTCCAGCATCTTTGGATTTTCTGATTAAATATCTCATAGTAATGCATATGTTCTAATTGATTTAGATGATAAATGTTTTCTCAAAATTCGGAAGCATTATAAATTGTCAACCATGATAGATAATAATATTAATTTCCTACCCATTTCTAATCTCAGCCAGATAGTGCTGCTAAGAAAATATCTTCAAAGGCAATTCTGGTTAAGTATCTTTTAACCTTCTCGAAGATTAGGTCAGCCTAATAGCCTTTGGTTCATCTGCTTTGTAACATCATCTCACAATTCCTTTTACATTTTTTTTTCTGTCATTAATGAACTCATTTATCCACTGTTTTCTCTACACACACACACACACACTGCTGCTCCTTAATCGGCCTAGTAAGACTGGGAACACCTATGATGCCCAGTAACGGACTGTTGGAGTATAAAATGAGATAATGAATGTGAACACATTTTGAAAACTGTAGAGTGCTCTACAAATGTAAGACACTATTAATTGATACTGACAAATGTCTTGTTAATGGAAATCAGACATTTTGAAGGGGCTAAGTATGACTCTATCTCACCACATGTATATACATCTCTTCTAAAATTTTGCTATCCACTCTTGCTTTTATGACAAAAAGGGTGTTTTCTCATATATTACTATCTATTGTTCTTCTGGAATAAGATTATATTGGTTATCATTTGGAGTAAAAACATTAAGATCTTTGAAGTGATGTTATACTTAAACCCAGGACAGTCCTCCAAAGAAGTTGCCTCCAAAGAAGTTAAAAGAAATACAGTAATAATGTATGCTTTTTGGTCTATGTATTTATTGCCAAAATATTTTATTGTTCATTCTTATTATAATTTAAATACAGAACTAAATAGGGATACTATTATTCCCTGCTATTGTTTCCTCTTATAATGTCTTCTATCTTTCTCTCTGGTTATCACAACCTTCATATATAAGATTACCTTCTTTGTGAAGGTTTTTCTGATTTTCTTGGATAATGAACTTAAAAAAATCATTAATGTTGAGGGCTAAAATGCTCCTGCCCTGGCAGAAAATAAAACAGGTAATGTTGTTCTCATAATACTTTCATGGAAGCATGGAGATAAATAGTTTAAGAAAAAAGTATATATATATATGTACATATATGTTTATGTACAGGCACATATACATATCACTATATATATAGTAATAACCATTGCAAAGAAAAAATGGAGTTGAATAGGAGCTATAGAGTCCCAGGGTGTTAGGAAAGCACTTTCAATGTTAGTGGTATTTGAGGATAGGCTTAAAAGAAGATTAAAAAGAGTCAAGTAATGAACAGGGGAATATGTTAAAGGGAGGAAAAAAAAAGTAAATGCTCTCAATTAGGCAGGGAATATTTCTGATACGTATGAGAGATAGCAAGGAGTCCCAGTATAAGTGAATGAGGGCAAGAATAGTTGAAAATAGGTCAAGGCTCTATTATTTATAGCCTTGCAGGCTATGATGAGGATTTAGGGTTTTATTTTGAATGCAGTTGAGTTCTGAATAAGGCAGAACGACATGATCACATCTAAATTATTAAAGGATCACTAAAGCTGTTTTGTACAAACAGTGGTTTGGTGAGGAATGCAAGAATGAAATTAGGAAAATCAGATAGAATTGTGTTGCAAGAGTTCTGGTGAGAGATGATGGCAGGTTGGTCTCTGGTTTTAACAAAAGATAACAGATTCTGGATTTATTTTAAAAATAGAATCAAGAATACGTGCTCTCACTTCAGATATGAGGTGTAAGAGAATATAAGGCATCTAGGATAACTCCATGGCTTTTTCTTTATACATCTGACAAGGTAGAGTTGCTGTTTTCTGTGACATGAAGTCCATGGGAGATAGATAAAAGGCTTTCTGAATTTTAGAATCAAGAAGGAATCAAGTTTGGAGTAGACATACATTGTTTCAGACAGTCTGGAGCCACTATTAGTCAAGATAGGAGTTCATTTTTGGACACTAAAATTTTGAAGTTCTAATAGATGTTCAGTTACAAGCAATAATTAAGAGTAGGTTAAATACACAAAAATGAATTTGAGGGAAAAAATGTCCTATATTGAAATTATACATTTGGAAATCATCAGTGCAGTTATGAATGGGTGAGATCATCTAGGACACAAATGTTAACAAAGAAGAGAAAATGTTTAAGATCTGAGCCAATTTATTTTGATGAGTATATTGAACCCCAGACTAATTAAAAGATTTCCTCTGGTTTGGCTAATGATCTCCAGAACCAGGATTAGAAATGTAATCTCCGTAATCTCCAGCCAGTGTTCTTTCCAATAAACTTGCCCTTGTCTTCAGTTAAAATGTAAATATATGTTACTATGTGGACATATTAACACACACAAAGATAGATAAATCCTAAAGCATCCACAAAGATTTGAATACATACAAGTATGTGAATTCTCAAATGTGTCCTTCAACTCTGAGCACTATGTAACCAATAGTCCCTGCGCAGAGCAGATTAATGCATTCTACCTTCATCATATTGCAATTGTTGCCAAAGAAAAGGACAGTCACTACTATAGCTCTCAAATAATAATCCTTTATTGCATCAAGAAAGTAAAATAATCTTCCTTGTATCTCTTTCAGTGGAATAGTCACTTTCCCTTTGTATTATCATGTAATTAATCATGTATCTCATCTATTAGATAGGGAATCTTTGAGTGGCAGGAATCTTTGTTACAGATACGTGTACTCTTCTGATTATAGAAATTCGTGCCTGGTTGATTTTCAACAAATTATTTGTGAAAGAAAAAAATGAAATAAAGAAGGAAAAATAAAAAGGAAATTTAAAATATTGTACTCTTAACATTAAGAAGCTTTGGAATACAGAGGATTTTTTAATTCTGAGAGAACAGTATCAGTCAGGTAGGGGAGCAGGAAAAGATAGCTCTAAGAAATAGAAAGAAAAAAAAGGGTAGTATAAAAGAAAGAATGTTTCCAGGAAAAGGTTCTGAAAACTTATGAATACGAAAAAAAAATATCCAGTCAAGATGGGAGAGCTTGAAGATGCAAACAAATTCAATGCCACAAGGACTGGAGAGGGAATGAAAGCAGTTAAAGGTTGGTACATGTAGTAGATTTACAAGAGCAGAGGAAACTTTTCTTATGAAAGAAGAGGGAAATAAGTAGTTCAGAAAATGTTTAATGTACAAACAGTTTAAAGAGAAAGGTGAACTTATAATGATCTGGGAAGTAAGGTCATTGTTTGAAAGGAAAGAAGATAGTAGTGTGATTGAATAGTGTGAGAAGTTTCAGAAAGTATTAGAATAGCCACAATGAGAACTAGGATAGGAAGTCTACAGGAGACATAGATAGTTTTCTGAGTTAGAAGAAAGGATGAGTACAGTACAAATTTGGAGTGAAAAAAATACTGATTCAAACAGTCTTTAGTGAAAAAGTTTTAAGAGCAATAATTTTGTAAAATAATTATGAGTACAATTTAAAATATTCCTCAATCTTTGAATAGGTAATTTACTGAGAGTTCAATACAAACATATTGCTTATTGAATAATTTACTGTGTGCTAGGCTCTAATTTAAGCACTTCTCATGAAATAACCTTCTCCAAATTATATGTTATCATCTTCAGTTTAGATATGAATAATTGAGGCATAGAAATGTTAAATTTATTTTTTCAAGGCAAATAAGTTGGCCAAGCTTTTCCCCGGAGTTCAGATGCCATGGTCTTAAACATAGAGTGATCAGAGAGTGGCCAAAACAATGTGTGTGTGTGTGTGTGTGTGTGTGTGTGTGTGTGTGTGTGTGTGTGTGTGTGTGGAGAGAGAGACTTCCTTTTCTTTTCAGGCTTGCAGTGGCAAGAAAAATCCAAGAGCTCAATCAAAAAGGTAGAAGACTATAAGACAAACTGTATGAAATAAGAGGACAGTGTGTTGAAACATGAAAAATTTTGAGTAAAAAAATAACACACAGTAATTTAAGAGATGAAAAATTCATAAATATATAGAAAGAACATGTTTCACCTGGGTAAAGCAACAATGTCTTTGGTTAAGGAAATCTTTGGTAAAAAATCTTTTTATTTAAAATGATAGTGGACATTAAAGTTCACAATATAGACATTTTAATCAAGTTTAAAATGAAATTCTTCAAAGATTATGAGGAGATGTGTATGAACTGAAAAATAACTCCTTAAAGAATTTTTTTTTATGTCCTGGAATAGTTTGGCAGAAAGTCATTCACTCATTCATTTATTCATTCCTTTAATTGATTTAACACTATTGTTCGTACTTAGAATTGTGTAGTGGCAGTTTAATTGTGGGGTACTTGGGAAATAAATATAGACAAATTTGGTTTATTTACAATAGATAGTACCTACATAACTCTACCGCGAAAGAGTTTTGGTTAAAGAGAAAGTCTATTATTTGTTAAGGTGGGAAAATGGAGAATATCTGCCTTAATAGGCAAGAAAAAATGTTTACGAAAACGTCTCCTTTGGCTTAGGCTTTGGAGCTATAGGTCCGGAAGAGCTATGCCACCTTTCAGCGTGTGACTTTGTGCACATTGCTTAACCTCTGCGAACCTCAGTTCTCCCCTCTGTACTGAGAGATGATCGTTGAGGCCCCTTCCAGATCTAACAGCCAATGAGTATCTAATATTAAGATTATGGCCCAAAACACAAAGAATATAATGATGGCTAACTAATAACAAGGACTCCCTCCTTAACCAAACTTTAGTCAGGCTTTTTTCAGTCCTCTTCTTCACTAGGCCTTGTCCTAGGCTGCTGAACCAAGTTTATACAGAACTTTCTTCCCCCTTAATATCTAATCAAGTTTCTCTTAGTGAATTTCCATCCTCTGACTCTCTCACTCTATACAATGACTATAAATTCTCAACTATCTTTGCTATATTAGGAGTTGAGCTCAGTTCTATACTGAAATCTCTCTCCTATAGCAATAGTTCAAATAAAATCTATTTTGCTATTTTTAACAAACGTCCAGTGCAAATTCTCTTTGCCACTGAAGATACTGAAAATTGATCTTTACATTTCCTGGACACACAAACTTAAGATGAACATAAGAATAAAGAGAGAAAAATTCATAAATCTGTTTTCTTCAATAATAAAAAAATTAGTATTTACATGTACATGAGTGTGTGTGTGTGTCTGTGAAGAGAGGAGAGAGATTGATTTTTTTTTTTAACATAGAGTTATCATACACATTTTTTAGAAGTAAGGTATGAAATTATCTGTTTTCCTAAAAGGTCATATGTACGGGCCATTGTAGAGGGTTCCAATCTTTCCTCTTTAAAATAAAATTAAATTGTGTTTGTTTTAGCATTCTGATGGGTAAATGGTATACCACATTTAAAATTTCTTAAGAATAAGATGAAGTGTTTAGACTGTGGAATCCAAGAGCATATTTCTTTCTTTTTTATATCTTTGTTAAGTTACTTAAATTTTACTTCTGAGCTAATAGCATGAAAAAATATATACTTAAATGTTCACACGTTATTTAGACTAGCCCATGCTGCCATGTTTAAATAATGGATAAAATCTGTTCCCTAACAGTGCTAAACTCCCAAGAAGAATATGGCCTCATATGGAGATGGAACCCTGTAATAGTGAATCAACCTATTCTTGGATTTTTATGAATTATATTTATTATAAAAAGATGTGTTTAAAATAAGACAACTTGTACTTTCATTCGTGATCATGAAAGAGATATTTGCTGTGATAGATTTTTTCAAGCGCATACATAGAAAATAAAGATTAATACCTAAATATATTTTATGTTAAGAAACCATCTGAGAAAGGCTGCATAAGCATGGAAACCTATTTCACAGGTATGTTGGTAAAAGCTGTCATGGAGATTGTAAGGGTCATAACTATGGAGGGAAGATTTTTGCCTTCCGTGAGCAGATCTCGGACCCTTATTTCAGACAGTAACTTATGTGAGGTTGTTGAGTTTTATATTCTTACACAGGTTAATCATAATTTAGGGACTTAAGAACATCAAAAACCATTTTCTTATATGAAGGATATTGATAAAAAACATATGAATATGTATTTACTGAAACATCTGGAGATCATCCAAGTTGTCACCTTGGTTAACTTATTCATAACTTAAAATGATACAGAAGGATAAATAGAAAGAAAATCTAATTCACATAGGAAAAGAGGACTAGAAATTCAAATAGCAGCTAAAATAGATTTATCATAAGATATTCAGTAAGTGAAGAAATAAAACAAATGTATATGAAATTAAAAGAAATATTTTGAATATAAAGTAGCATGCTTAAAATGTTTATATATAGTACTTACATATTTAAAAATTCATATATTCATTCTTTGATATTGGAATAACCTAAAAGAGTAACTTGGAAGAAGAAGGTACAAATAAATACAAATAAAAGAGGACATATAAGAAAACATCTATACCTAATAGGTGAAATATAGCCAAATAAACTAGTAGCAACAAAGTGACTTTCACTCATTTTGTGATTACAATAAAGATCATTAATACTTTGAATTTACTGACTCAAAGATCAAATTTTAAAGTAGAAAAGTTCTGAATTTCATTCACTAACAGTTTTCTTTCAATGACTTTTTTTTTTTCTTTTGGAGGCAATCTTTTTCTAAATAATTCTCCTTTCTGAATCCTAAAAGCCAGCTTGCTTGGGTCTAGTTTGTTGTCAATACATTCCTGCTAAGTTTATAATATCACTTAGGAGAGTTGCAATTTTGATAAGATTATATTTTAATAAAAAATGGTCTCTTTACACAATCTATTATTAAAACAATATAATAAAAGAAAATTTTGAAAATAAAACCACCTAAATAATAATCACAATAGTTAAAGGGTTGCTTTTGTAATTTGATTCCCATTTAGTCTTTGATCATATACATGCATAATGTTTATATAATTTTGGAATCTACTCCTTTTTTTAAATTTAATATTAAGTTGTAAGACTTTGAATCATTAAATTATTTTCCACTGTTTTGATAATTTTTTAAATGCTTCAAATAACAACTTAAAGATAAAAAGTTTTGTTTTGCTTTTGTATTTTTTAATTAATTGAAAAATGGGTTTAAAGATCAATTGTAGAAACATTTTTAAAGGTCTCCAGAATGATGATACTGCTTTTCATAAACTTCGTACCAATTTACAATGCTACCAGTTAATGTATAAATGTACTAGTTTTACCCCAGCCTCATTAGCATTGGGATTTATGTTTGTTAATTTAATAGGTTTTAAAAGTAACTTTTATTGTTTTAATTTACACATCTTTAATTAATAGAGACCATATTCGTTATCAGATGTTTATTTTCTACTTGGATTTTTTAAAAATTAATTATCTACTCTAGTTTTAGGTCCATTTACTACTGGTATCTTGATGTTATCAAAACTTTGAATATGTAGTTGTATTTAAAAGAATATCTATTATTTAATGTTTGATGCATTTTTTCATCTACTTCTTGTTTTCTATGTTGTTTAAGTTTATTTGAGTCAATATAGATGAAATTTCCAGTGGCTTAAACTTTTTTGATCATGACAATGAACATGCCGAGTGGTATTTTGAAAGACAGCTGGATTTTTCTGGACTGGTCAAAGAACAAATAGTCAGCATCCTGATTTGGTTCTTTAGCATTGTTAATATCACAGATTCCAGTAACAGGCCTTTTTTTTTTTCAAGTCTATGGTGCATTAAGACTCCTGATAATAAAATGTACTTTAATAGAAATGTGTATTTAAATTAATAAAGGCACTGAGATAAAGTTGCAAAGTGGCTAGGCTGAACGACTGAGAAGGAAATTGGATAGGATCAGGCAAAGGCAAGTAATATTCTAATACTTAGAGAATGTAAGCAAAATATAAAGAAATGTAACTATAAGTAATTAGATGACCTGAAAAAAATTCAGCAAATATCAAATATTTTTATACTCAGCTCATATGCAATGTGTGTGTGTGTGTGTGTGTGTATAAAACAGCTATTACAGACTTTTTGTCTGAATGTTTTTCCAAACTTTGTTATGAATCGAGGAAAGTGGAGATAGAATAATTCATTAAAGTTTACAAAGCAAGGCAGTGAAAACATCAACACCTAGTTCATAGATACATTATTTTTATTTTGCTTTCAACTTTAGTTCCAGGATTCTCTCAAATTATCCAAAGTATTTCAGAAGGAGGAGTGGAAGCTAAAATATATTTAATAGGTGCAAAGAAGCTGGGAAAGATAATATGCAAATTAAAAAAGAATAACAGTGAGATACATTCTTGCAGTGGTTTTAATGGTTTGGCTAATTAGAAAATTAAGTGTGGTGAAACCTGTTTCTGTGCACCTGGAGAATCCCACACACACCTCAAACCCTATAGCCAAAAAATTTTGTTAATTTTTTTCTTCATCTTCATCTGAATGTAGGATTCATCTTAATAGCATCTAAGTTTATTATGAAGTATTAATTAGTAAAATTGTACTAAATTCACTGTGTTATGTGGTTTTCATTTTTTTCTTCTGAGATGTTTGTAAAGTTACTGTGTAATAAATAACGCTATTTGCAAGTTATCCATGAAGGGCCAACAAACTTAATGTAACATCTGACTAACCTACATTTAGCAGAATTCTGGACTTACAATGAATTGATTCCCGACTTACTTGCTAATGATCTCTTCAATAATATCCATAAGCCTTGTTTCTTTTTTCCTATAAATTATGTTTTGAACTTCATTTTAAAAAATTTCCCAGCAGCTACAAGTTTTCCAGTTGAATTTATAATATTTAGTCCCTGCTAAAATTTTCAGCAGCTTGTATTATGTTTTTCAAAACCATCTGCATTTTATATTTTATCTCTCCCTCAACCACTATAAATCTGATTCTACTCCGAGATACCTGGAGTTGGGTGGAGATAAAATCCAGAGAACTAGAATAGAACTGAGTAAGTTCCAAAAGGAAATAAAGTAAATGAATGTAAAATAACAACAACCTGGGAAATCTTTTGAAGCCATCAGTGTTGTGGGGTGTGTGTGTGTGTGTGTGTGTGTGTTGGTACTTTCTGATTGCTAGTACTAATTCTTTATCTTGAAATGCAAATTCCACAGAAATATTTTAGTTTCATCTTCATATTCTCTCACAATTTTCTCAATGAATTAAATTGAAGAGTATTCTGGCAAACCTAAAGTAAATATGTCATTGTTTTCCAAAAAATATTACTTAGTTTGGCCTGTATAAAAGGTTGGCAACTTCAGTGGTCTCCTACAACAGATTCCAAATTACATCCTGATGTTGAAATTCTAGATCTTCTATCTAAAGGATATGTCGTCAAGAAGTATTAGGTAAAAATTCCAAAATTAAAATGAATACATGAGAAAAAGAGAGGCATCAAATCTGTCCCATCGGAGAACTGAAAACTAAAATAATTAAAGATAAAATAATAGAAGGAATACTAAAATTGAGAGAAGAAATTTGCTCAGGAATTGAGATTAAGATTGACTAAAAACAAAGAAGGAAACAAAACAAGAAAAGCAGAAAGACACACACATATAAATCTGCATTTAAAAAAATAATAATTTTCAGCAGCTAAGCATTACAACCAAAGAAAATTAAAAAATATATATTAGAGAGTAAAGAGAGTTATTATACTTAAGCATTTGGTTTTTTCACACACTACAGAAATAAATTAACAACACATCAAATGTCCCCAAGGAACCTCTTTTCTTTGCAAGCAATTAATCATTTCTTCACTTTTGCCTAAGGCTCTGAATCCTCTATGAATTCAGAGGAGATATCAGTGACTGTTTTCTGTTGCCTGAACAAAAGTCAAAAGGTTGAAAGAGAACAGTTAATGGACAATTAAGTTGTCTGCCAGTCTAGGGCTACAGATTAGCTTTTATTTTAACATCTCCCTATTAATTGTTGAAAATTTAGTATGAAATAGACTTAATATGTAGAGTGATTAGCACTTTCATACAAACATGAATTAGGGGGAAACCTTGATATTAGCAGAAAATTGGACGCTACTAAAAGGTATCTTGAAGAAGGAGTAAAGATGCAAAGCCTTAGTAGATTTATTATAGCCCACTATTGACATTACTATCACCCAAGCCAGGAGTGACTAAACTCAAATTTACTGGCTACTTTGGACTAAAGTAAGGTCTTTCTAGCTGAAACAAAAAACAAACAAACAAATCATGAAAACATAATCTAGGACAGTCTTCTGGAATGAATTTGCAACCATCAGTGGAATTTCTGTGAGAAGAACAAAGCTAATTAAAAATAAAAATAACAATCCCAGTTCCAGGAAAATAAATTTCTACTACTGCCTCACTTTGTAGCTCTCCAGCATTGTACTGAATCCATAGGAACTCACTTTTCATATACAATAATTGAAGGGTTTGTTGCAAAGATCTGAGTTCCCATGATTTAATATGACTGGGATTCTCAACACTTTTATGAACATTGTTTATATCTTTTCCACTGGAAAAAACTTACATCATAAAATTACCAGATATTCAAATTAAATTAAAGAACAGCTAGTCTAGTGTATCCCATAATACTTATGAGTCAGTTACGAATAAGAATGATGAGCGATAAATAAGACTATATACCCAACTAAGGGTACATGTTAGAATTATTTCTTTTCTGTTTTCTTAATGTGTAAATATACTTGCCTAACAAACATGGTAAACAAAGACTTTTTATTTTAAAATATAGTAACAGATATTTATAACACAGAATCGGGAAAGCTTACTAAAATCACTTATTATATGTTTTTCCTGACTGGTTCTATTATTTTTTTAGGTACAATAATTTATGTAGCATACCAGCTGGGCATAAAAATAGTCACACTATGACTTTTTATAACTTATTATAAACTCATTTATTCATTCATTCATTCATTCACTCTATTGATTTAATGAACATTTACTGGGTCTAGTAACTATGCATGGCCTGGTAGGGACTCAGCTATCAATAACATAACTTCTTGACTTCAAGAATTTAAGTACTTAACTTTAGCATATAAAGTATAAATCAGAGACAACAATTATTTTAGCTACTTTTTCTAACAATAAACACTTCTTTCTATTACACAATAGAAGTTATAATACTACTTTCACTCAGACAGCATTTTTTTATATTGTTTCTACCACTCATTTCTCTCAGCAATCTTGCAAGCCAATGCTATCATCGAAACTCATATATCAACCAAACTTAATGTTATTTTGACTGAGGAGAAACCACATATCTTTCACCTTTTATTGATCAATTGTTAAGAGAGGAAATGCTGGTGAGGTATGTATAATACAAATAATAAATAATACATTTTAATTCTTGAGCAAAAGACACTTGAATGGACATGTAAAATAAAGAAATAGGTAGGTAGATGATGATAGATGATAGATAGATAGATAGATAGATAGATAGATAGATAGATAGATAGATAGATAGATAAAAATCAAGAGATAATATATCCATGAGAAGTTAGAAATTGGAGAAAGAAGAATAAAAGATGACTGCCAAGCAAGGTCAAGATTTAAAATAAATAAATAAATAACATAGTATAATATGGGCTTGACTTCTATTGGAAAAATGCCAGAGAACTACTCTGGCATCTCTGAGTAGAAACAGATGAAGCAGCTTGATGAATGATGCTCTGGGTCCTAGCTTTATCCACAGAAGTCACTGAGGCTTACTGATGATCCAGGAGGGATAAAAGGATTGGGATAAAGAACTACAGAACCAGTAGTGACAGACTCAATCTGATTACAGAATATAAATCTCTATCATTCTCTCGATTACTTATTGAATTTTAGTTATAATGGCCTTATTTAGTATCATCGAGTTATTAATTTAATTGCATATACAAATAACAAAAGAATAAAATACATATAACTCTGAAAGATATAGAAGTGGGAATCAGAAAATACAATTTTATTTCCTTGGACAGACTGTATGAAAGCCAGAAGCTCCTGGGCAGCTTTTCCAAGCCTTAAATTACTTGAACATGAATGCCCCAGAAAGCTTGGAGAAAATAATGAAGGGCTATGTATATAAAGAGAGTTATGGATTATACTTTTACATGAAAAAAATAGCAGACCCAGACTTTTTTATTTTCTCTAGAATTTTCACGTCTTCATTAGTTTGATTTTCTATAAGCTTTATGGATTATTAATAGGTGCTTCAGTTACTGAGTAGAAGCAATGAAAAAGTAAGCATAAATTTTAGTAACATTTATTGTGACTAGTATAAGTTTCATTGAGCAATAGAGATGAATTTTTTTTATGGAAAGGGATATTAAATGTTAGACTTTTTCAAGAAGGCAGTGATATTTTTTTTTAAATGGCTTTTACTTTTCTTATACCTTCCTAAGCTTGAATCTCCTAGCCAAGATTATCAAAAGTCATCAAACAGGGAAAATACATATAAAATTAGATAGTTTTACCCATATTATATTAACATTGCTACTATTTATATTTTTCGAGTTATTTTCAGCAACTGTACCATATTAAGAAAAATAATAAATTTTTAAAAATTTTTAAATAGTCTTTCAAATTACTGTATTTGTATAAATAAAGGATAAATATGGGCAATTTCAATTCAGAATTAATCATAGAGTGAGAAGGAGCCTTAGATATTATACATTTACGTTTTCCATTTTCTTCTTAAATATCTCTGGAGATGAGCATCGAGCCGATATTTAATTTTAGTGCAGACAGTGGAGAATATGGTTAACAACCTAGGCTCTGGATCTAGGCTTTTCGGCAAGTCCTGTCTTTATCACTTTGGACGACTTTGGACAACTTACTAAATCTGTTTTTGCAATATTGGACAAATTACTCAATTTCTCTGGCCCACTATTTCCTCATTTTTTAAAGCAGAGATTATAAGAGTATTTACCTCATTGGGTCAATAAGAGCATTAAATAAGTAAAGCACTTAGGCCAGTGCCTGACTCATAACTGAGTTTCCAATATCTTCAGCCATTATAAAAGGATATCTTGTGAGCTCAAAAGATGCCCAATCCTTTGTTGTACAGTTTTTAATATAGAAAATTATTCCATATATTGAATCAAAATCTGCCTGTCTGAAATTTTGGTGTCATTTACATTTTCAAAGAAAGAATTTTAGTGCCTATTTTACTTAATAGTTATTCATAATAATAAGAAAGCAAGCTCGTGCCCTATCATTTTTGTTTTTTGTTTTGTTTTGTTTGTTTGTTTGTGGGATGAAACATAGCCAGTTTCCCATAACATGTTCACATGTTATTTTTCCAAACTCTTTATTATTTAGCTTCTCTCTTCTATATAATTCCAATTTACTAATATCATCCTTCACATATAATATTTAGGAAATTATCTGAAAATTCAGTTATATACACACATCACTTCATATTAGCAATTTCAAATTCAGTTTGATTGCATTGATTATTTTAAATCTAGAGCATGACTTTTATGTATTTCAATTTTCTCAAAAAAAGAGTATCAGAATTAAAAAGATTTTAGAAATGAAATAGTTTAAATCCCATTTTTACAAATAACTAAATAATAACTGAGAACTAGTAAGGGAGACAATTTTCCTAAGGTCACACAACTTAACTTTCTAGTCCTGGTGGAGCTATTAAGTCCAAATCTATAAGTCAGAACCAGGCCTCAAGTTAAAAATCTGTAAGTCCTCAAGTCCAGGCCTCAAGTCCAAAATCTGTAAGTCATTGTTTCAACTCTAGTGCCAACATTAATCAATTGCTAGTCATTCTATTGAGCAAGATCCACAATTTTATCCTGGCTCCAAGGTAAAGAGTGATGTGCTATTAGAAATGTCTGCCTTGGACAAAGGAATGAGAAGTGGTCAACACATACTGTGCATTTGTTATTTTTAATCTAAAATTCTTTTAATCTAAAACTTCCAATATTAAAATTAAGCAATTGATTTTTCTGAGTCTAAGTGAGAAATTTCACATTTATATTTATCAGGTTTTTATTAGAGTCCTTCATTCTAGTCTGTTGACCTATTCTCAGATCTTGATTTTGATATCAAATATATTTACTATTCTTTATATAGAGAGGACACACACAAATTATCAAAATATAGAACAAGTATATTTTTAATACTTTAATAATATTTAACATTTTTTTTTTAAATCAGAACTAAAAGCAAATATTCCAGCTGCTTAGGACATATGTAATAGGAATGTAGAAGCAGGTCTAATAAACAAGTCAAGCAGTTCAATTTCCTTTTTAATATGATTTCATAGAAATATGAGTGTGAGAAGAATAATTACATATACTTACCTTAGAAAATACTATTATTCATTTAATATAAAGGGGTAAAAGAAAGAGTGGGTAAGTAGTTTAGGAGAGTATACAGAAAAAAATTGCTAAAGCCAGACAGAGGTTGGGGATAGAAGAGATTATATTATAGGCCAGGTAAACTATTTTAAAACTTAAATTATTAAAAAAGTTTAAGTATTTTATAAATCAAGAAAAGAATATTGGCTAGACTAGAAAAGATAAATTGCAGTTGTGAAAAGTATTTTTCATTTTCTTTTAGTATCAGGTAAAACAATGCCTGTGGCATTCTGTCAGCTTCTAGTTCTGAAGTAGAACAGGTCACAGCAAGCCCCCAGGGCTTACTGGCCAGTTCAAAACTTTTCACTCCTGGGACCCATAAAGGAGTAAGTTGTGAATATTGAAGCACTAGCCAGTGTGATACCTGGCTGCCCAGGAAACATTTCATCAGCTATGCCTTAAAGGCAGCTTGCTTATGAGTCTAAACACCTGTACTGGCTTCTCACTGCTATTAGGAGAAAACTAATAAGCAAACAAAGTTAAATTTTACCTTCTTTCTCCAATTACTACAGAGTAAAATATGGGGAGGTTTTTTTTGTTTTTTGTTTTTTTAATATATCTGTCTTATAAACTGGTTCCTTGCTATTCCCTCTCTGCCTGTCCCTAAAAATACAAATTCAAAATACAAACACACACACACACACACACACACACACACACACACACACATACACAACAAACAAACAAAAACAACCAAATAAAACATAAATAATCAAAAATAACTCCTCATACTACGGGAGAAATTGTTATGGCAACCAGCACCTAGGTGTATATGTAAACAAGGGACTATTACAATTGTATATATTTCTAATGCTCAGTCAAGGCAAACAGCAACCAGCTGGCTGTGATAGCTCAGACTAATAAGCATAAAATCAACACAGGCTGATCCAGGATGAATATCAGCATCTGTTAGGCCATTGTCTCTGCTTTTATGTCTGACTGAGCAGAAGGAAGAGCTGATAGCCGGCTTTGAGGCAGAACACAAGATGAGGAGCCCCTAACCACCTGCCTAGTTTCTGGTGGAGAAGAAATGGTAGGAAGAAGAAGTAGTCAAATGCAAAAAGAAGGTGCCTTATCTTACCTATAAACTCTGTGCCCTTTTCCAGTTGGAAATTGCTTCGGGCTATTTCACAAAGAGAAGGCAGTGAAAAAGAGCTATTGATGAGTCAAGAGCTGGGATTAATGATCAGGAGTCATAAAATCATTTAATGTTTCATTACTCTCACAGAGAGAGCCAGATGGACAAACGTGGCAAACCATGTACCACCGCAATAAATAGTAAGGTCTTCCTCTGACCTGAACAAGTAATATTAAAAATATACGGCACTAATTCTCACATCAGATATGAGGAAAAATTTACCTCTTATCTAACACTTCCTCATAATGCTGAGGCTTCTGTTCCTAGTTCAGCTCTATTCCTGGGCATATGTGCTTCTTCCTGCGATCTCAGAAGCACTCAGGACCTTAACATTATGCTCAGACTTTTCTGATGCCTGATTGTTCCACAAAGCAAACACTTCATTTTTCTTGGGAGAATGCCTCTTAAACCATAATTTAAAAGCCAAGGCAGAAAACTGATGAAGAGAAGAACAAGTGGTCTTCTTTCCAATCTCTCATCACTAGAATAATTACTTCCACTTTGTTGTTGGTACATGCTGTTGAGGCTTTTCCAACTCCTGGTGACTCTTCAAATCAGTGATGTCTACAGTGTCCTGTCTTCAACAGCACAGCTCAGCTCCTGTAGACTCATGCTTATTGTTTCTTTTTTATAGTCAATCCATGTCAAATTTGGTCTTCTTCTTTCCCTGTTGCATTCTAGCTTCCCCACCATTATCTTTTCCAAAGAATCCTACCTTCTCCTAATATACTTGAAATAAGACAGCTTCAGTATTTTTATTTTTTTCTTCAGCAATGTTTCAAGCTTAATTTGTTCTAGGACCCACTTATTCATTTTCTGGTGGTCCAGGGTATCCATAGAGCTTACCTTCAATACCATATTTCGAATGATTCATTTTTTTTCCCTATCAGCCCTCTTCACAGTCCAACTTTCCTATCTATACATAGTTATTGGGAATACAAGCGTGTTGATGATCTTAGCCTTGGTCTAATGACACATCTTCACTCTTGATGATCTTTCCTAATTCTTCCATTGCTGCCCTTTTGAGTCTTAGCCTTCTCTTGACTTCTTAGTTGCAGTTTTCATTTGAATTGATGACTGAACCAGGGTATGCAAAATCTTTAACAATTTTGTCACCTTTGCTGTCTATCTTAAAGTTGTGTATTTCTTCTATAGATATGACTTTTGTTTTCTTGATGTTCAAATGCAGTCCTATTTTGGTACTTTATTCTTTTACTCTCATTAGAAGTCATTTCAAATTATTCCTCAAAATAAACTGAAAATCACTTGACATTTTTTAATAGGATAAGAACCTCAGATATCTATGGAGTATTCTATAAAATTGAATAATATAAATAGGAAAGCTTAATGTGTTAAGTGGTTTTTCAAAAGTGTGATCTAGAGATATGTATGTGATTGGAATTATAGGGTAGCAGAATATGTCTGTAGGTGTTCAGGACATGCCACCACTAAATATGCCATTTTGTTATATTAATTATTTTGAGCTATAGACTCAAATGCAGGGAGAGGCTTTCTCTGAATTTTTCTTACCTGCCTAGAGACAGATTTTCAAAAAAGGAACTCAGCTGTCATAAATCTCCTACCCAAGGAGTTTTATCTACCAGGCAAGATTGACTCTGATCATAGAACTTAAAAGTTGACACCAGACTCAAACTTTGTCACAAACTACTACGTCTTCCATCTACTTTTATAAAAGTCCATTTATTTTTTTAAAACTCATTTACTCTCCCCTAAGAAGCCTCCATTCCTGCTTCTCCTTTTCTATTAAGCTGGTATTTAATACTGAATTCTGAGCCACCTCAGGGAGTTGCTCATTTTCTCCTGGGTATTTCCCAAGTATAGGTGAGGTATATATGTTAATAAACTGCTGTTGGTTTTCATTTATTAATCTGTATTTTATTATAGGCAGGTCAGCTAAGAACTCAGATGGAGAAAGCAAAAATTTTTTTTTCTCCCCTATAGTATGCAAACTTTCAAACATTTGTGTGGTGGTGACTAAAGAGTATGTAAACTATGAAGTCTTTTT
>NW_024355008.1:5136075-5268385 GCF_902729225.1 Pteropus medius
TTTTAGAAAATCAATAGGAGACATTAAAGATAATAGCAAGGAGAAACAGAAGCAATCAGAAACATAGAATTTGCACTATTTAATGTAAATGAAAAAAGTAGTTTTGAACCAAATATGAAGATTCATAAATTGTAATCACTTCGGAAAAAAAAAAGACAGTTGCTACAAATTGGTTCAGTATTTTTATTTTCTAATTTTTCAGAAAGCCAACACAAAATCAGAACCTTGTAAATCAATGCTTTTTTTTTTATTCCCTCTGTGTATCAGAATTAACTGGCTAAATTTTTTTTTAAAAGCCCAAACTTTATATCCTTTCTCTACTCGCCTTATAATTTAAGTGTAATTTAAGTGAGTGTTGTTCAGGTAATAGAATTTTTAAAAAAGCTCTCCAGGTGGTTTTGCTCCAGCCATGGCTAAGAACTACTTTAAAGGGAGAAATACCCTAAAAGAACGGGGAGTGGGGGCAGAGGATAGGGAAAAGAGATTTTGGGCACCACGTCAGCTCACCTTTACAAGGTTTCAGAAATCATATGTGTGTAGTTTTGGAAAGTTTCCACTAGATGAGGATACTCTAGATCAAAGATTCCAGTCTCTTTGATATACCAGATTCCATAAACTCAAATAGAAAGTAAAGCTCATCCAGTTCAACTGCCACCTTTAAGGGTTAAGTACCCAAACCTTAGACGAAGTAACTTTACTTATTACCTCTGAGGAGCTATATCTCAGATTAGAGGTCTCATATCCTCTCTTCAGGGTCAATAGCTATTTGTCCATGTCTAATATAAGAAAACTATCAATTTTAGAAATGTTCTTATGAGTCTAGAGAATCCTTACCTTGAAGTGTGGTTCTAAGTACCATGTTTCTCATGTGAATTTGGAAGAGAAGCTGACAGGGCAGAGGGAAGAAGGAGACAGAGGCCACTTGCAAGAAGTCTAGTTCTCTTAGAGTCAAAGCGCTTGTTTAGTTTAAAAAGTGGAATGAGACAACTTGGTATTTATATATAACAAAAGAAATCAGATATTTACCTCATTGCAGTCATAATAATAAGTTACACTTGTATAAAAAACCCAAAAGTGAAAAGAAATTTTAAAAATCTTGGAACAAAATATAGCACATATTTAGGGACTTAGGGTAAAAAAAAGAGAGTTTAAGTCAAACACAAAGTCACAGACCATAAAATAAATAAAATACAAATGTGACTATTTATATATATTATAAGATATATAATTAAGCTATCATTATATTTTATGTATAATTAATATTATATATAATAAAATATATGTGTATAATAGAAGTTACCATTAAAAAATGAAATATCAAAATACATCTGGAGGAGAATAATTTAACTATATATAACAGAGTAAAAATTAGTATCCAGAATATATAAAGAGTACAATTTAAAATTTTAAAATAGGAACAAATAGAAAAAAATGGGCTAATTCACAATGCACAGAAAAGGAAATTCTGATGACCAAGAAACATATAAAATTATACTGAAATTTTCTTAAGGAAGTGTAAATTAAGAAAACCAGGAACTACTTTTTATCACTCACCAGATTGACAAGATAACTAATATCTGATAATTCTAGATATTGACAAAGGATAAAAAAGGTAAACTTTCAAGTTTCACTTGTTGAAGTATAAATTGCTGTACCCCCTCCCTTATAGAGCAACAAGTAATATCTAGTAAATGTACATAAGTAAGATCAGAAATTTCATACATGGTGTAGATCCTTGTAAAACTCACACAGTACACAAGAAAATGTGCACAAGATTATTCATTAAAGCACTGTTTTTATTAGCAAAACTAAATGTAAACAACTTAAATATTCATCACATAAGACTCTGAAATTAAACTATAGTATATTCTATAGTGGAATTCTGTACAGTTGGTAAAGTAAATGAACAAAGCTATATGCATGAACATGTTTATTGTATACTCGAAAGTTGCTGAGTGTGGATATTAAAAGTTTTCATCACAAGAAAAAAATTGTTACTATGCGTAGTGATGGATATTAACAAGACTTACTGTGATGATCATTGTGCAATTTATATAAATATTGATTCGTTAGATCATACATCTGAAAATAATATAATGTTATATGCTAATTATATCTCAATTACAAAAGAAGAAAACATATATAGAGTTAAATGGAAAAAGGGAAGAGGCAGTAGGAAAAAAAAAGAAAGAGGGAAAGTTCATTGCCTTTGTCCAAACAACTTCCAGAGTCAGTGGAAAAACATTGAAGGAGGTATTATAATAAATTGATTTAATGTCCTGGCTTTTGGAGTCAAGCAGATCTGGGTTCAAAATCATTATCTGACAGTTACTTTCAATGTAACATTAGACAATTGCTCATCTGTAAGAATAATAAAATCTCACTTACAGAACTGTTCCAAGCATTAAATTAGAAAAGGAGTTATTTAAAACTTTTCCTTCCTTAAGAAAATTATTCAATTAAACAAAAGAAATAGATGACAGTAATCTTTTTTCATCTTCATTATTTCATCTTTTTACATATTGCTATTGCACTAATTAATGCCTGCCAGTAGTATGACTATGTTACATTACCACACTAGACATATATTAAATCATCTAAATATTGGCTAAATGAAGGCAACGGTCCCCATTTTTAATTGTTTTGTATTTATTGCTACTTTGTGGACATAAAACCATTTCAGAGCATTAGGCTCATTAATAAGTGAACACATTCTTTTGCAGTGTCTAACTACCAAATTTAAGATTTGAGTTTCTCACCTGATGGTCACTGGTATTCAGGGAGAAATATGGAGGTTAAAAAGACATTTAGTATATGTATCACTGTTGTCTTCAGGGTCTCTGTCTCTCTGTATCTCTCTTATTAGAAATTTCAATAAGGGCATTTTACAACAGCTCAACTAACAGAGTAAATTTCAGAATTTACTCTATGTTACATAGAGTAAATTTCAGAATAGATTGTTTTACATATGCACATAAAAGTCATATGCACATTTGAACAGCACAGCTTGTAAATTGTAAAATAAAAATAAGTGCAAATTTTAGGAGGTCTGAAACTGGCTAATGACAAGGAAAGCGAAACAAAATCAAGAATGAAAACTAAAACCAAATCATACTGTCCTCCTTATTATGCAATAAAGACTAGTTCTGTAAGATTTTAACCCCTGGAATTATCCAAAGTTGAGAGGAAAATCAACTTCTAGTAACATTGTATAAAGTGGTTTTGATTAGCTGTTTGAATTGAGCAGGTCCTTTACTAACATCTTTAAATAAAACAAAGAAAATAGAAACAAAGAAAAATTTTAAAACGCCAAATAAAAAAAAGAAATAGGAAATGTTGGTTTAGGTAGCATTTCAATAAATATTAAATATTTTCTTCGAGAAAACTTGTTCAGATTACACAGGTCAAAATCATACAGGTAACTAACATTTTGTTGGAAGCGGTAAAACTAATTCTCAGTGAGCCAAAAATATGTTCAAGTTCTTAGAATACATACATTAGACAAATATTTACAGAACATATTCATCAGATACAAAGTAAAAAAATAAAAGTCACAACACTCAAATAACCTATACTTTATTATATAAAGGAAACAGTATGCACAATGTAATGAGAAATACATTAGTAGAAATCTTTGCAGATGTTTTTAATCAAAGGTTTGAAGAATGACTATAAGAGGACTAATTTAAAAAAAATGGCAGGGGTATCTCATCCTAGAGAGAGGGAAAAACACAATTCTAAAAAAGATTTTAAAAAATTGTATGTATACTTGAGTAAAACTGAGTAGTTGTATGCAAATAAAGTAGTTGTAAGTAGTCTCCTGATGGCATTAACACTAGACTTCCAGTAGCAATCTGATTTCTCAATTCTATCATCCATTTGAAGAGAAATGTCATTCTATTCTGTTGTGACATCGCTTCTCCCAGATCTATGTATATGTCATGAAACATGGCCACTTTGGCTCTATCCTCTGATCTCCCAGAGAGAGGTTAATGTTTCAATTTAATGGGTATAGCAAAGATTAAACAGAAAATTTCAACCAATTTCAAGCAGCCCATAGGGAAAGAGGCTTGCTTTTGTAACTGTGCTTTTGTTCCCTTTCTGTATCATCTCTCACTCATCTACATATTCTCAGCTCCATCTGACCTAAAATCAAATACAAAAGCCTCTAAACTCCTATAACCTACTGATAAAGACTTTTGCTTAGATTTCCTAATTTACATCTTAAAAACATGTTATCCATAATATTTATACTTTCTCAACTGAACTATTAAAAATTATTAGAAAGTTGTTAGTACCAACTTTGAATAGTGCTCTCATAACTATGATGATAGCGCTTCATAATGTGTGACTTTGGTTGCAACTTCTTATCCATGCTTCATGATTTGAGAAGTTTTGTTATGTCCTTTTTTATAGAACTGGATTTCTGAGTATTACAGAGAGAGAATTTTCCTTCTCTTTGCTTTACTTTCTTAAATCTGTTTAATGGGCAAATAAAGTGTACCTTTTCTATCAATTAAAAGATTGATAGAACATTATGTTAAATTTGGAGTTTACAAGTAACTACGGCTAGATTATATATGATGTTTAACTTCACGAGATATGCAAAAAGGCAGTACAAAATTAATTTCTCATTATGTTTGTGAGTTTAATAAAAGATGAGATCAAAGCATATAATTTTAAACTAATGAAGTGCAATGAAGTGAAGTGAATTTAGGAACTCCTGTTAGGCAGTTTGGGTCAGCAGTGTCTTCTTTTTGTTTCCTCTTGTCTCTGAAGTAGAAGCAACTTACTAGCAAATTTAAGAATGGAAGCCCTTCATATATCTATAAACTATATTTAGAGGGAATAAAATTTTGGGAGAAAGATGGTAAGTGTTTCAGAGTTAAAAGGTAATTTCTGAGCAGAACTAACTCCATTCATGGAGAAATTTATCTAATCATTGTTATTTGAGACAAGTTCTGGACACAATGATCTTTTGAAAACATATAAGCTGTCATTCCACAAGAGATACTTACTTCTGGATCTTAAAGATTTCTATTTCAAGAACTTCCTATTTTAATATAAATCTTAACTGACACTTTAGTTTCACTAATTCTTTTTACAAATTAGTTGGCAAAATGGTTTGAGTAAGATTGAAGGAAATAAAGCTCAGAAAAATTGTTTAGTTAGGGGAAGAGTCGGGGAAGATCTTTGGAAAAAAAGAATATTGAGGTGGTTCATGAAGTCTGAACATAGAGGGCATCCAATGGTAAAACAGAAAATGACCAAAATGTTTTGGTCAGAAAGACGAGTTATTAGGGAAGACTCAGTAAATGTCCTTAAAATAGTTAATTTCAGCCTAGTGGAACGACTGTTTCAATCCAAAATCACATTTCTTATTGCAAAACCAAGAAAAGATTTAGCGTACTAGCCGTGACACAGCAGATTAGATGACATTTGGTAATCAATCATTTTCATAATGAATGATAGTAGTTGGCATAATTAGTGGGTTAAACCCTTGATTTTTGAAGTCAGACCATCTGGATTCCAATTTCTGCTCTATGACTAGCAAGCTAGGTGGCCTTGGTAAAGTTACATAATCTCTCTGATTGTCAATATAAATTTAGGATGCTGCTAGAGAGTCAGAAAGAAAATAAACCGATAATAAATATAATGACAGCTTTGATGGAAGTAGAAGTGGTAGCTAGAAAAAGAAGCAACTTAGTTTTCCTGTGGGAGTTAGAGAAAGCTTCTCAAAAGAAGTAAAATGAGCTAAGATTTAAATCATGTGTAGAAATTTGCCAAGGATATAAATTTGAGCTGTATTTCAGGCAAAGAAAACATCATGCAAAGGCAAGAAGGCATGAGTGAGCATGGAGCCATCAAGGAATTTAATATAGCTGGAGTTGAAAAGGCAAAAAAGACATAATATAAACAAAGAGGCAATGAGGAACCACCAATTATTCATAGCAGGGAGCAACACTATTCGATTTTCTTGTTGGAAAGGTCACTCTGGTGACACACAAAATAATGTTATAAAATTTCAACTGAGCATTGATGAGAACCTGAATTAGGGCAGAAGATAGAAAATAACAGACAGATACAGAAAATATTTAGGAAGTTGAGTCAACAAGAGTCAAAAATCATTTGAGTGAAGGAGAGGGAGGAAAAGCATCCTGGAATGATTTCTAAGTTTCAGCTTAAGCATCTCAGTGGGTAATGTCATCTATCATTGAAGTAAGAACCAAAGATTTGATGTAGAAGATAAAGGGACAGACCTCTAAGAGCAGTGAGGGAACAGGACTGACATGGGCTTCTCTTCTTAAGATGTCTCATTGAAAGAAAGCAAAACTCCAGTAATGAAAAAATTAACACCTAATGAGTAGCAACACTGAGTTAGAATTATACAAATAAAACTATACTGAAATGGGGATTTTGAGCAGTTGTAGAACAAAAATCACACTGAAGAGACTATGACCACCATGATGACAAAGATCTTGGCCTCGACCTCGCCAGATTGAGTTTCAATTCAGTGGTATAGAATGACCGAAAATCAAGAGCAGCACAATTCTTAGTGCTGTTCATAGTATGTTATTTATAATTAAACTCGATTCATTATTCAGTAAGATATATATAGCTATCATTAAACAGTGTAGGTTAAATTATTGTCAAAAAAGTTTTCTTTATTAAAAAACTACACTAAACAACATTTTGAACATACCAAAGACAGTTATGTGGCTAAGAAATTAATTGATGAATTTTCCCTAGCCTAGAAAGACCAGGCCAGTAACTTCTTCCAAAAATTTCAAAAGCCATTCTCAATAAGAATATTTCTTCCTTGCTAAGCTGAAGTGGAGGTGGAAATTTCCCAAAGATAAGTTTTCTGATCTCAATACCTTATCTAGTACTAGCACTGTTCTTTGAATATAAGACTATGGTGTTTTTCTACAAATCTTTGGACAACTCCCAGGAGAAGTCAAGCATTAGCCTCTTAGGTCATACAGTGACTAGAATATATTTTTTAAAACTGAAGAATGATCAAATGGAAAGCAGAGCTTAATAGGATAAATCATTCAATTAGTTCTATTGAGTTGTACGAGTTCCTTAAATATTTTGGATATTAATCCCTAAGCAGATAGATGGTTTGCAAATGTTTTCTCGTATTCCACAGGTTGTCTTTTCATTTTGCTGATTGTCACGTTTGCTGTGCAAAAGATTTTGAGTTTGAAGTAGTCTCATTTATTGTTTTTGTTTTGTTGCCTGTACTTTTGGATCATATCGAAAAAAATCATTGCCAATACCAATGTCAAGGAGCATTTTTCCTATGTTTTCTTCCAGTTTTATGCCTTCAGGCCTTTTGTATAAGTCTTTACTCCATTTCAAATCAGTTTCCATGTGTGGTGTAAGATAGGTCAATTTCATTCTCATGCATGTGATTATCTAGTTTTCCCAATACCATTTATTGAAGTGACGATCCTTTCCTCATTGAGTTTTCTTGGCTTTCTCATCAAATATTAGTTGACTGTATGTGCAAGGGTTTATTTCTGGGCTCTCTATTTGGTTCCATTGGTCTATATGTCTATTCTTATTCCAGTAGCATACTGTTTTGATTTCTTCAGCTTTCTAATATAGTTTTAAATCAGGATGTGTGATGCCTTCAGCTGTGTATTTCTTTTTCAGGATTGCTTTCATTATTTGAGGTCTTTTGTGGCTCCACACACCTTTTAGGATTGTGTTTTCTATTTCTTTAAAAAAATGTCTGGAATTTTAATAAGATTACATTGAATCTATAGATGGCTTGGGGTAGTATAAATATTTTAATAATATTAATTCTCATAATTCATGAACACAAAGATATCCATGAATAACTTTCCATTTATTTGTGTCATCTTAAATTTCTTTCATCAAAGTCTTAAAGTTTTCAGTATACAGATCTTCCCCGCTACCACCTTGGTTAAATTTATTCTTAAGTATTTTTTGGTTTTGATGCTGTTGGAAATGGGATTTTTTAAAATTTCTTTTTCAGATATTTTATTATTAGTGTATAGAAACTCAACTGATTTCTGTATGTTGATTTTGAATTCTGCAACTATACTGAACTTTTAAATTAGTTCTGACAGGTTTTTTTTGGGTAGAGTCAGATTTTCTATATATAGAATCATATCATCTAAAAACAGATATTTTCACTTTTTTTCCAAATTTAGATGCCTTTTATTTTTCGTCATGCCTAAATTCTCTGGTTAGGACTTTCAATTCTATGCTGAGTAAGAGTAATGAGAGTGGGCACCCAGTCTTGATCCTGAGCCAACTGAAAGAGAAGGCTTTTTCAATGTCTCATTACTGAATATGATGTTAGCTGTGGGCGTGTCATGTATGTACTTTATAATGTGGAGGTTCATTCCTACTACAACCTATTTGCTGAGTTTTTTTTATCATGAATAAATTATGAATTCTTCAAATACATTCTGTATCTGTTAAGGTGATCTTATAATTTTTATCTTTTTTTCTATTAGTGTGGTGTACTACATTGATTGATTTGCAGGTGTTGAATTCTCTTTGCATCTCAGGATAAATCCCACTTGATAGTAGAGTATAATACTCTTAATGTGCTGTTGAATTTGGGTTGCTAATGGTTTGTGGAGATTTTTTTTTCCATCTGTATTTATTAAGTATATTGGCCTTTAATTCTCTTTTCTTGTAGTGTTCTTGTCTGGATTTGGTATCAGAGTAATAGTGCCCTTGAACTGTGAAGTTAGGTTATTTATTTGATATATTTTTTAATGTAAGTATTTATTGTTATTTTGCTTGTTACTACCTTCAGACCCGTTAGTATTTGCTTAATTAGTATTTAGTTGCTCTGATGTTGAATTCATACATATTTACAATTGTTATACCCTCTTGATTAATTGACCTTATTATCATTATAATATGACATTCTTTGTCTTGTACAACAGTTTTTTATTTAAAGTTTATTTTTTTCTGATATAAGTAGAGGTATCACTGCTTTCTTTTGTTTTCTGTTTGCATGGAATATTTTTTCCATCCCTTCACTTTTAGTATGTGTGTATCCTTAAAGCTAAAGTGAGTCTCTTGTGGGCAGTATGCATATAGTTGGTTTTTGGTTTTAATCATTTATTCACCCACTATATGTACTTTGATTGGAGAATTTAGTACATTTACACTTTAAAAATGTTATTGATAGGTATGGACATACTACTGCAATTATGTTGTTTTCTGGCTGTTTTGAAATTTATTTGTTCCTTTCTTTTTTAACTTTCTTTTGTTATTTGATGGCTTTCAATAATGGTATACTTAGGTTCCTTTCTCTTTATGTTTTGTATCCACTTTAGGTTTTTGCTTCATGGTTATCATGAACCTTACATAAAATATTTTATATTTATAACAGTCTGTTAAGTTGATGAAAACATGTTTGAACACATTCTAAATCTCTACATTTTTACCCTTCTCCACCCACGTTTTATGTTTTTGATGTCACTATTTACATCTTATAGTCTCGTGTATTTGTTAACGAATTATTTTATAGTTATTTTTATTTATTTTATATTTATACTAAAGCTATACAGTTAAAACACCACCACATTATAGTATTACAGTATTTTATATTTGTCTATATATTTACTTATATATATGTTGTGTTTTTCCATATGTTTTTATGTTACTTATTAGCATTCTTTCATTTTAGCTTGAAGAATTCCTTTCTGCATTTCTTGTAAGGCAGGTCTAGCGATGATGAACTTCAGCTTTTGTTTGGGAAATTGTTTGAGATCTCTCCTTCATTTCTGAAGGATAACTTTACTGAATAGAGTATACTTACTTGACAATGTTTTTCTCTCATAATTTTGAATATAGGATCCCATCTCCCCTGCCATGGAGTGTTTTTGCTGAGAAATTCACTGATAGACTTAGTGGGTTCCCTTGTAAGTTGCAAGCTTCTTTTTCTGCTTTGTAAGTTTCTTACCTTGTCTTTGATTTTTGACAATTTTTTATAATGAATTTTGGAGAAGAATATTTAAGTTGCATTTTTAAGTTGTTTGGTAATCTATAAGCTTCATTAATTTAAATATCCAGTTTTCTCCCCAGATTTGTAATGTTCTCAGTCATTATTTTATTAACTAAGCTTTCTCTCTCTCTTTTTCTGAGACTCCAATAATTTGCAGATTTTTTCTTTAATAGTTTCCCATAGATCACATAGGCTTTCTTTACTATTTTAAATTCTTTTTTCTCCTCTGTCTAGATAATTTCAAAAATTCTATCTTTTGATTTAGAGATTCTTTCTTATGCTTTATCCATTTTGATGTTAATGCGATCTATTTTATCTTTCATTTCATTCATTTATATTTCATATCCAGAATTTTTGTTTGGTTCTTTTTTTATGATTTCTATCTCTTTGTTAAACTTTTTATTTTATTCATGCGTTGTTTTCTTGATTTCATTGAATCATCATTCATTGTTTTCTTGTAGTTTATTGAACTTTCTTAAAACTGCTATTTTGAATTATTTATTGGGTAATCACAGATCATCATGTCTTTGGGATTAATTACTGGATAATTGTTGTGAGTTTTTGATGGTGTCATGTTTCCTTGATTTTTTATATCCTTTAAAGTCTTACCACATCTCTCTCTTTCCATTTGAAGTAACACCTCTTACAGACATTGCTAACTAACTGACTTTGGGAGAGAAACACCTTCTGTCAACCCTACTAGGAAGTCTGAGGTTTTTCTAGGACCAACTATAAATATACCTGCCTCACACTTCTTACTATCACTTGTAGTAAAATTCTTGAACATTTATGCCTTCTCTTGATCCTGCAACATACCAGACCAGGTGCTGATAGCCTCCCTTTTGCATTCCCAAAGGCAGACCTTATGTCAAGTTTATTGTTTCTCCCTGGTTGGAAGATTTGGGCTAGTTTTCTTCATGTGCTCACTAATCATCCACTAAAGCTCTCTTTTGTTGCCATTGAGAGAGCTCACAAGGAATTGGTCACATGGTGGGAGGTTGTGTGGGTGAGGCACATGGATTACGGGGCTTCTGTGGGCCTATTGAGGAGATCTTCAGCAAGATATTCTCACCATCCCCTGGGCAGGCTTCTTAATGGAGTTTACAATATAGTTAGTGGAATCTCCATTACTTCAATTTCCTCTGAGAGTCCTATCTGCCACTCTCCTAGACTCTTTCTATCATTAGCTCATGACTTAGTACTCTGAAGGGCCTCCTTTCAGTGTCCATGCAGCTGGGGAAGTCAAGTGCTCACACAGTTTCACTTTCCCTGTGGGAGAAATCAGTGGCTGAGACCTTGTCTGTCACTGAGTGTACTGCCTTGGAGGAAGGGTAATGCAGATAAAGTCAAACTGTTCCTCTCTCTCCAATGTGTCCAAAATATATATATTTTCCTGTAACGGTGGAATGGAACTTCACTGGAAACTTGAACTTTCAAAAATACTCTTTTCTGTGGGCAATTGTCTGTAACAATATCCTCCAGAGGCTCCTTAACCATGGCCAAGAGGGGCAGGATCCACAGCTGGGACCATGGTTTCTAGGTTTATAATGCAACACACGAGTGAGTGAGAGTCCTCTTGGGACTCTTGGTGTATAATGCTGAATCCCACAGCTCCCAGAAAGGCACTTTAGTCCATGGGTAAATGCCAAATATTTGTGGTTGAGGGTATTTATGAGTGAGGGACATATTATTTGGCTACATTGATGACACAATTATCGGCTTTCTGTTTTTTTAATGTAGGCATTTATAGCTGTAAATCTCCATCATAGCACGTTTTTTGCTGCTTTCCATAAATTTTGTATGCTGTTTTCATTTTCGTTCATCTCTAAGTCTGGAGCTGAAATAGCCATTGAAGTTCTTGTGTTTTGGGCCAAACGGATAGGACTTTGTGTCTCACATTGATCAATCTTGAGGACGGAGCCCCTCAAGTTTGGCCAAATCAGTTCTTTGCAGCTGAGGAAATCCCTGAAGGGGCTTGTTGATGATGACTATCTGCTGAATTCATTTCCAGCAGCTAGATGGCAAGAGCTTCGTTATAGGGGAGCTGGGACAGAGCCTCTCCATGCCCAAACTCTTTAGGGCTATAACCCTCATTTGTCCAGATACTAAAAAGATGGTATCTGATGGCTGTCCGCTAAGAGTCTCTTTGAGATTTCCTCTCAGCCAAAGAAAGCCTCCTAGGCAAAATTCATGTTTCTTACCTGGGAAAAGCTCACATCTAAAGACCAGTTGTAGTGAGGGAAGAGGTGAATATAATAGTCCAGTCTTCTTGTTTTGAAAATGTCCACTGCAAAGCACTATCCCAGCAGCAGAGATTACCTGGGTTTGTCCAAGGCCTTTTTGTGACTATACCACAGATTAAATCTTTCCTCTCCTAATTCTCTCTTTCTTTATTCCCCTCAAGTATAGATCTGGAGGGCACAGAGCAATAAACATCCTCCAAGCAATCTCTGTCTCATTACTTGTTTCCCAGGAAACCTAATCAAAGAAGTGATGAAAGTCAAATAAGCAACATACAATCTGTACAATAAATTACATGACGAATGTAAGCAACATTGCTACTAAAGCATAGTAAGAGCATTTGACCCAGACCCAGTAGGTTGTGAAGATGCAAAGAGGAGGCCTCAGGGAAGACTCCCACATCGCCCAACTAGAATGGAGCCCTCAACCCACTCTAATTCTGATTATATAATAGTTAAGATTTATATGCATATATGTATTATTAAAACCTAACTATGTTAGCTTAAAAGAGTAAGGGATTATTTCTTCTCATCTATCAAAAAGTTTTCAGATAGATAGTCCAAGGCTGATATGGCAAATTCACGTTGTCATCAGTAACTCAGACTTTTCCTCTATTTCAAGTCTGCCATTCTTAGTATGACTGTTTCACTCGGGCTCGCAGCATAATTGCTGGATTTATAGGTGTTGGTTTTCTTTCTTTACAGGAAGAATTAGAAAGTTAAAAAATGGGAAAGGTCAAAAGGCAAATTGCAAGAAGCAGAAGTCGAATGACTTTATCTCCTTTGAAATGTTTTTATAAACACCTCTCCCAAGCAATATCTGATTATATCTCATTGATCAGCTATTATGGCATACCTAACTGTCAGAGAACCTAGGGAGCAGCTATTTATTTTGCTCCCTCAAACTGAGATTCTCTTAGGAAACCAGAGGAAACATAATATGCAGGTAAAAAGTAGTATCTACAATGGAAAATTACTATAAAAGCAAAACTAAAATAAACCCCAGGAATATTTATCATTATTACTATGGATTATATATAGCTTAGTAAATGTGAAACTTGGTAGTATCATCTTTCCTATTTATGCAATATAATAACAACCAGTTTTCAAATAACATAAAATGTATTATAGTGTCTAGAGAAACTCACTGAGATAGGGAAGGGGCAATTAACATATCTGATGCAAAATCAATTAAATATGCAAAATAAAGAAACTTAAGTTGGTCATGGAAGAGTAATTTTTTTTCTTTCTTGTGTCATATTGGTTTAAATTGCAAAATGTAAAGATCAAGAAAGACTCCAACTTATTGCAATGCTGTTTAAGCAAGACTTTCCATTATACTCACAAACCTAATTCAAGGAACACTTTATTCACACTGTGACTTACATATACAGAATCTCAAAATGATTTATATAGTTAAATAATACAATTACACAGTTAAATAACCACAAAAGGAAAAGAAAATTAAGAGAGCTTTAGGCAAAAGAGAAGAGACTTTCAAGAACTATATGAAAAATAGAAGAAATAGTGTCAATGAGGCAGAAAAATGCAAGAAGTTACTTCCAGATGCCGAGAGCCATAAAGGAAAAGGCTTTTGATCCTATCTCACAGAAATACACCATGGAAGGAAGGGAGAATTAATTTCAGAGAACTGAGGAAATTTGATGAAATAGAAACAAATATTTCTTGAAAAATATTTCTTAGCTACAAGCAGATATAAAAATTTTAAAAAAACATTGAGTATAGAAAAATTGAGATACAGAAATCATTTGATAGTATGTGTGTGTATGGTTCCAAAATTCCTATGACAGAACTAGACACAGTTGTCAAAGCAGAAAATATGAGAACATACTTATATCATAGTCATGACTAGACCAGCAGTATTAGATTACATGAGCCCTCTCCCTCCACCCATCTGTCTTTATACCATGGTGTTTGATGTGTTAGAAATAAATCTGTTATTAAACCTCCTTTTCTTTTATATTTAAGGGAGTTCACACTTTGAAGACCATCCCTGATGCAATATATGCATTGGGGAGATATGCAATATATGTTTGTTGGTTTAATAGGCATTGTTTTGAGCATCCCCACCTCCCACACCCATTCTATCAACTATTATACTTTATATACGTGGAACATTTAGCCATAGTCTACTCTCATAGCTTATGTCGAAGTTATGCCATTTTGAATGGAATTCTGAGGTATAATGAACACAGTACTAGACTTGGAGATAAAAGAAGGGATTTAGTAACTTTGCTCAGCTATTCTAATGTATATTCATCAATGTATTCTTAACTTTTTAGTCTCATTGTCCTCATCTATGAGAGAGGATAACAGTTCAAGGACCACTGAGATAGAAACATTTAGTGAATTTTATGACAGAGGAAAGAGACAAACAAGACATTTAAACAGAAAAAAAATATGGTATCAGCTAAGATAAAAAAAATGGCAGTAGTTTATTCCAACATTGTCAAAAGAATTATATAAACGAATGTGAGTGCTTTGTGAATTTTAAATATATACATCTGAAATAATAAGCTTAGGAAAGTCAGTTCTAGAGGAAATAGAATCAATTATGAGGACCATCTTGGAGATGAGAAAGTACTGTAGCTATTTCTTTCACATTAACTAAATCATCTAGATCTGCTCTAAGAAATCCTCTTTAATATGGGTGTCTTCTGGAAATGTAATATTACATTATCTTATTGTACCCAAGCAATAAGTTGTCTTTGCATACCATTCTTCTACTAGCAGATGCAGTATTTTGAAGATAATCCTTCACTAGGATTAACTGTAGGGTACTAATAATAGACAATGGAACAAATAATTCCTAGAGTAAAATTAATAAACCAGATCATAAAACCCCCAGCTCCTATGACAATATCAGAAATGTGCCTTTAATCCTATTTCTCCTTCTTTTGAAAAATAGGAGTATTCTCATGAGTAATTTCTCCTTTCATGTCCCTCTGGCTACCAATGTGACTCTTTACGTGAAGAACTCCTGAAGCCCAAAATGTACCACTTATGATAAATTATAATCCAAAACTCATAATTTTAGTCACTTTAGGAAGATTTCTTTCACCTCAGTTTGCTGTTCTTGGCTTCCACATGATGTTTTCTTAAAGTCATCATCCAACAGAGTCTGCTTCCTAAAAATGTTACAGTGAGAATAAAGTAGTGATGGATATAAAGAACCAGGAGTCACTATCATTGAAAATTGCTTTAGTCCGTGCAGTTAAGCGAAAACATATGTTGATAGGAGTCATATTTTTCAGTAAAGCATATTCTTGTGGCTTAATTTGTTCTACCAGCCCAATCTCTTCCTCCCACTGTTTCTGTCTAAACACAGTATTCCTTTCTCTCTTTAATTATCCTAATAGCAGCCCTGTAAATAAGCACAATAGCTTAATTGTACTTATTTGTGAGCTACTTGTTTTAGTGTGGTTCTAAATGATTATCTTTTCCAATTATTTTTGTGAAGATACTGCTCATAAAAATAAAAACCAGTAGCTATAGCAGTGAAATGAAAAGCACTTTAAGAAAATATAGAATTGCCTTGTAGGAAGAATAGAAAGAACTTTAGATACCAGCTAGTCCTACCTAGTAAATTATCAACTTCATGTGAGACTGAAGCCCAGGTAAAGGATCAGCCAAAGCATTAATTAGATCTCTAAGAACAGAAGAGTAGGAGAGGCTATGGTTTACTACCCAGATCTGCCTTCCACAACCAAGGCACTCATTTCTCCAGCCACTGGGAGTGTCAGCTGCTGAGAGGTCACAACTGAGCCTGTCTAGGATTTGCCCTTAGAGTAAGGGTGCTGTCTCACCCATGATTACACTCCTCTGGAACACCTCACATCAAAGGATTGGTCTGTGTGGGTGCTTGGCCCCATTGCCTCAACCTGAGACATCTCTTAATGCTAATAAAAGCTGTAAAACTCCTCTTGAGACTGGCAAAGACCTTTGTTGCAAGAGCATCACAATTCAATTTCTCTCTCTACACAATTCTACATCTCTCATTCCACCCAGGAATTATTTCCAGTAGCATCATCCAATAAATGTTCTGCATACAAATTCCCATTCCCACCTCAGAGTTCATTTCCTAGGAAATCCAGTCTGACATACATTTGGACCAATATAACAGTTGTCTAATTGCCAACCTAAGAAACTTAGAAATACTCTAAAGAGCCTGAATTTTTAATCACATTTTAAAGGTCAGGAGATTAAAAGAAAATGATAAAGTGAGTGATTTGAATTCCTAATTAATTATTCCTCAGCATTAAACTAAGAATTATAGTTTCCTTATTGTTGAAAGTTAGACAAAGACTAGTTTCAGAACCCAATCACTTATATTAGGTAAAGATTTATTGAGTTGCCACTACATGTCCCACAATGGAAAGAACTAAGAGTGGTAAGACAAATATGACACAGGCCCTGCCATCAAGGAGGAAATATTTAATCAACTATGTGCAATGAAGTGTGGCAATAAAGCAATAGAGGATAAAAAAATAAAGAGAAAAAAGAAACGGGTGATTATTCTGTTCTGGTGAATCCAAGGGATCTTTACATAGAAGATATTTTAACTGTGACAGCAAAAATTCATAGAGTCCATGAAGTAGGTAATGAAAGGGTGGGAAAAGTAATTCAGGCAACTGTAATGTAACGTACAAAGTCACAGAAACAGCAAAGATGACATTTTTTGGGTGGAGATTTAAGTAATTCAAGATGGTTGACATAGAAGGAGAGAGTGGCAAGACAGAGAATGTGTATAGGCTGGGCGATGAAGTTTCTCTGCCAACCTAGAAATATCCTCTGTAATAATATGATGAGATTTGTGTTTTAGAGAGAGAATTCTGAAAATAGCAGGGAAGATGTATTAGGGAGAAGCAAGACTAGAAAAAAGATAACAAGTTAGGACACTCTAATAATAATACAAATGTGAGATGATGAGAATAGCTGTTGTGATAGAGAAGTGTATACAGAAATAAGAGGAAGTACAAATACCAGGATATGGTGACCAAGTTCCCATGATACAATTCTCCTTTCTGTTGATATTTCATACCTTTTAGCTCCTCTGAGTTAGACAATAGAATTAAGCTATATTTTTCTTTAATATCTGAAGTTAGAAAAACAAGTAGAGACTATGCAATTTTTAAAGAAAGGACTTATGTCTTTTCATAATTAACAATCATGCTGACTTCAAATGATCAAATAGCATGTTATTGTTACTAACTAGCAAGTAACAAAAAGATATATATGAAAATAAATGGAAAATTATAAATGTTAATTATTTTGCTTATATTCCATCAAGATGGACATGCACAAAGATGGGCTTGCACAAATAGGGTAAAACTTAGATTTTATCATTAAAAAAGATCAGGCAACAGTTATACAAAGTAGAATGGTAAAAATGATATACTCTGTTCTTTTAATGTCCTGCTACAAAGTCCAATATCTCTTTCCTTAAAAATATAAACAAATACATTAATTTTCTTGTGTTCTACTTCAAAATACTATTAAAAGAATTGAATATTAATGGGGAGATTGTATGTTTGTCCACACACTTGAGCGTGTGCGTGCATGTGTGTGTGTGTGTGTGTGTGTGTGTGTGTGTGTGTATGAGAGAGAGAGAAAGAAAAAAGATCCATCACCTCAAACTATTAGGTTCTTCCTATTTGGTTCAGAAGCTCTGGCTCACAGCAATGCTATGCATCCAGACATATTTATTAGGAGAAAGGGAAATGTGCTCATATGTGTGACAATTTGAATAAAATTTAAAAGCGGTAATAATATTTAGAAGTAGTCAGTTAAGAATTGTGTGAAAGGTGTTGCAATTGAAGTCTAAAGAAAGTTTCAAATATCCCAAAGATCAACTAAAAGTAACTCATGAAGCAGAAGAAGATGATGAGGAAAACAAGGAGGAAAAAGATAATAATAAATAAAGTCATATAAAATATAATAGACACCAAAATATAAGAGACACCGAATAAAATCATATAAAATAAAATAGACTCCAATTCTTTCTATGTGAATATTTTAGAATAGGAGAAACACCACAAATGAGTCACTTTAGCTTTGAGATGTTGTCTATTGGCCTCATTAAATGTACTCTCAAATTTGGATAATGATCGCATTGTAGTTGCTAAAGACGCTTCAGATTGTGTGACTAGAGTATATAAAACATCAGTGTTTCATGAATATACTTATATATCATTCTAAATGCTTAAAAAATCAAAAGAGGTTCTATTTTCCTCATTCTGTGTACTTTGCTCCTGGTTAACACAATAAAATGTTTTGTGATTTTTACAAAATGTCCTAGATATCCTAGACAATAAATTCTCTCACGTAATTTTTAAAAGCTACAACATTATTGGAAACATATTTATAATTTTGATCAATTAAAAAGGGAAAATTACCTTGATGTTTATAGCTTTAGTAGGATAACATTGCCCTTTGAATAAATTAGATGCCATTATGCCACAGTGCACCTTCATTAAGTTTAAGTCATTATTCTGTATACAGAGAATTAGAATTTTACTTTTGTTCTTAGTTTTGGAAAGGGGTTAATCTGACATGAAAATTATTTTATTTAGTTAGATAAGTGCAAAATTTTATAACTAAAATAATATATCTACTTTAAAAGATATATGAAGATAATGAAGAGCCAATTAGCTATTAAATTCCTATTAAAATCTGTATTTAAAACAATACTTACACTGTTAATTTTGTAATGAAGAATGCCAAAATGTTTTTGAAGCTAAAAAAGTTGAGTTTCATCAAAAATAACAGTGTGTTTTTGTGTCAACATAAGAGCCTGAGAAACAAGGCAAAAAGGAAATAAATCAATGGTTTAAGTCTTTAAGCTATAAAAGATAAATGTCTATGAAGGTTGTTGAGTTAAGGTAGCGAAATCATGAGTGATTTGCCTATTTTTTTCTAAGCTTTTTAAAATTATAATAACAGTGTTTTTGCAAATGTAAGAGAAAAACAAATTTAAAAAAAAGCAACATATTTTAACCCTTTACAAGTAGCTCCAAGCTTAAGACATAAATGTTAATTTAGACCAGACATGTAATAGTAGCCCAGAAGACTTTAGGAAATTCAATCAGCGGGTAAATATTTAGTTGAAATTATTTTTAAGATTGATTTTACTCAGCAAATATGATTTTTGCTTAGTACTCAAGAAACAAAGTGTCCTTCCTCATTGTAGCATATGTATAGCCTGTTTTTTTTTTTTTTATCTCTAAAGTATTATCACAGAACATAGGATTTTTGACACCCAAGCCCACAAGCACTTTCCTTTATAAATCTGAAAAAAAAACTATGAAAGGAGTCACTCTTTAACACCACCCTCATTGGAGTGTTGAAAGCATTTCCCTATGTACAAATAAGCCCAGCTGGAAAGAAACAAGATCCTATACTCGGGTATGTATCCTTGGACATTTCTGACAAGTAGAAACAAATTTAAATGCCAGCAGACCCTGTTTCTACAAACCCACTACATACAAACATTTTAGCTAAAGAAAAAGCTGCACCTCTCCTGAAGTTCTACTTATGCCAGTTACTTTGTTCAACTGCAATTTTTTCTTGAGAAAATATTATCCCTGTAATTCTAATGCTCTGTATTCTAGGGGCAGGTTGTTAAAGTTAAACCATCTGCCTTTCCAGATATTTTTTTGTCATTTCATGGGTCAGAAAATAATAACTTTTTCTTAATTGTACCATTTTTTTGTTTGTTTGTTTACAGCCTTTCAGAAGTGAACACATTGTCCATTGGTCCCATCAGCCATCAATTTAATCTTTACCTTCAGTTATTGCTTCTTACTTACAGAACACAAACATCTATTTCACATGTATTTTCTAAGCGAGTTATAATTATACCCATGGGGAGCTGCATAGTTTCAATTATTAACAATAATGTCCTGAGGGAGAAGGAATTCACTTTTTGAAGTTAGATTATTTATGTTCTCAGTTGCTACCCACACACATTTAGGGGCTGGGTTTTGGGATATATTTTATTTTATTTTTTTTCCTTAAAAAAATTTTGTTGAGCTTAGATTGTCCAAAATGTAGAGCTCAGCAGTTTCAGAAGTTATATTTAATATTCAAAATTCAAAAATAAAAAACACTTATCTTCCTACAAAACAAAGCAATCTTCTTAACAAAGCATATTTCATCAGATATAAATGTGTTTATAATACAGTAATCCTCACCAAAACCATATTGGCTTCATTGTGAGTTACTATTCTGTTCAGCTCTCCCTTCCCCCTCTTTTATGAATAGCACTTTTTAAAAAAATGCATAGCTTATAACTGAAGTTTTCTGTTTGTTATGCAGTTTTTTACTAACAAAGCGAGCAGGCCAAACCCAGAGAAAGTCCTCCTCATAATGGAGATAGCCACTCCTTCCTCTGGAAACACCAAGCTAAGGACATGAATAAACTGAGGGAACATCAGTCTGCTGAGACAAATATCAGTGAATCACTCATTTGGTGACTGGCTCTCTTTCTAACCTCTCACTCTTTCCTGTAAAATAAGAAAGTCATTGTGGCTTCACAGATCCAAATCTACAGTAGAAAAGATAGGCATTATGACCAAGTTGACTGGTCCAAAAATTAACTGAGAAGAGTCAAATGTGATGGTTTTGGGAGCATGATTCATAGATCAATACAGTTTTTAGACTCTAGACACAAAGTACTTCTTTTATCAAGAAGTTGGTACCTGAAAGAGTGACACATGTGATGTCTGTCCAACAAGAAAAAGTGTATCTTTATGTAAAAAGAGTGTTCTTTCCATTTAAAATTAAATTTGGACACACTTGAATGGAGACAAGGAAAGATCAGGAATTATGTAAGATGAGAGAAAATGAGGCAAAACAAAATAAAATATAAAACAAATGTACAAAAAAAATAATAAAGAGAATAGCAAAAACACAATTTCTAACAAAAATATGATTCATTAGGTAAAATGAATTACTTAAAGTATGTCACAGAATTCTAATTGGTGAAGCATTCCATATTTTAAAAACAAAGAAATATCATTTACTTTTTAACCATAGACCACAAAATAAAGTAAAAATATATCTCTTTATAAAATATATAAGGCCTTTTGTTATCTTTCTTTATTCTATTTTTTCTAATCTCATCTCATTGTGTTATAGTCATATAAAATGTATAACCTCCAAATAATGTATTTTGAAATATTGTTCCTTCTGTCTAGAATGCCTTTGCCATCCACCCGCTTACACTTTTGATTTCCCTGCCTGATATACTTCTATTTAATATGAACGTCATTCAAATATTCCTTTGCAAGTTCTTTCTTTATTTACTACTGTAACATATCCTATACACTTTTATAACAGTTTGTGCCACGTTGTCAAATAACTATTGACATTTCTGTGGCATTGCCTAATCTGTGTAAAGCAGGCATCATATTTTGTTTATTTTAGTATTTGTAATATTATACACATATTAAAAACCAAAATCTTTGTGTAAGAGATAAAAATGATTGAAGGATATCTGCTTGGTACTTTTCGCATAATCAGGTTTTAGTAAGAATTATTTTAAATATGTTATTTTACATTCAAAAGCCCATTGGTAAAGAGAAGCCATCTTAAAGATTTCTTCTGAATAAAACTTACAATTATCTTACCAGGAGTATTTCTTAAAATCAACTCTTTTCTAACATAATTGTGAAGCACAAAATTACTGAAATATATGTGTTTTTCTATTAATAATCAAAGCAAATATATTTCTTTAGAAAACATTATTATATATATATCACTTAGTAGTTTTTAATTTAGATACTACAGATATACTGCAGTGCTTTGGTTGTCATTAATAAACCATTTATAAAATGCTAATATAATAGAAATACTGGTGTTGCAATTTTATTCAATAGTGAACACTTTGTCAGATATAACAGTTATCATCTTTTTATCAGATGAAAAAGATTTGAAAACCTAATCTGCCAGTTTGCCACCCAAACTGGCACACAAATGTTTATAAAGCTCTATTCAATCATAACACCAGGTGAAAAGTTAACTGGCACTGTATTCCTATCTTCTTTGTAGAATGTGGTTGTGCAGAGAGGTTATTTGGGAGGGTTGGGGGAAAAAGGAAATAAATCTAGGCATATTACATGTGATGTTTAGTTGTAAAAATCCAGAAGAGATGGCCAGTGGATAATTGGGAAGCACAAATATCATGAAGACTGAATGAATGAAAGGTCTTTCTACTTCAGAGTGTACAGAAAGACTATCATCTGGGTCAAATTATACTTGGGTTGTTTTATACTTTTGGGGATCTACTCTGCTGTTCTTGTGATCACATAGAGTCAGTGTTCCAAAAACAATTTTTAAAAATCTCTTTCAATAGAATCAAAATTAACACTTTAAAAATAACCAATAGGTGTTGGAGTTAGGGAAGGGATAAATAGCTGGAGCAAAAAGAATTTTTAGGGAGGTGAAAATACTCTGTATGCTACCACAGGGATGGATGAAAGTCATTATACATTTATCCAGACCCATACAATGTACAACACCAAGAGTGAATTGTATTGTAAACTATGGACTTCAGATGATTTGTTATATCAATGTAGGTTTATCAGTTGTAACAAATGTACCACTTATATGGAGATGTTAATAACGGGAGAGTTTATGGGTGTGGAGAGCAGGGGCTTTGTATGGGAAATCTCTGAATCTTTCCTTCTGTTTTGCCATACATTAAGCTGCTTAAAAAATAAAATCTCAGTGTTATTAAAGATTAAAAAAAGAACCATCTACACAGAAGCCTTTCAAATGGAAATAAACCCATGAAAGACAGTTTTATACATCTAGTTTTGTGAGCAATCTCTGTGTCCATTCCAATTTGGACTCCAATAAATAAGATTTAATTAATCTCCAGAAGTAATTAGAATCTACTGAAGAGCCACCAATAAATTAAGCATTTCTATCTGACTTTACCTGTTCCCTATCATGACAATTTAAATCTAAAATCAGCTGACGCAGCTGAAGAATAACTTCTCAATTATTCTAGTTTTAGAACATATTATCCATCCATATTTCACAGCATTAACTTTGCTGTGAATCTAATTTCCTATAATTTCTAAAATTGAAGAATGTTTTTGTAGACTAATAGAAATCAGGGAGGTCCATGCTAAATATTCCAAACTAATATAGAGTGAAAATGTTTTATTCTTGTTTTATTATTTATACTATAAAGTATCAATGATATAGGAAAACAAATAATGAACTTTCTTTCAAAATCTCTTTCTTTACTTAAAGTTTTCGAACGCTTCCAAGAATTTTTTCTTTATTAAACATATCAAAAATAGCAGCAAGATTGTTCTTAAGCAAATGCTCAATTTAAGGACTGTATCCAATGATTTCTCCTTAAACTTCTGACCCCGTGAAGGAAGCAGGGCCTCTTTCCAACAGGAGAGTTTACTTTTTTGTTATTCTTGCATGGGGGAGCACTGGGAACAGGAATAAAAGCAGGCTTCATCCCATTTCTCTTTCTGTGGGCAAAAGGCCAGAAAGTCAGCATGCCTCCATGTTTAAAAGAGCTGAAACTGTTACAAAACATGTTTCCACCTTTTTACCCTTTTTGGGTTGAATACAAGGTGGATTGTCTGCTTTGGCGGCTCCCAAAGTTAGTTACAAAAAGATACAAGAAGGCTCAGAAAATTCTCACTATGTAGAATGACATTCTTAACTATGGGGACTGAAAGTTACACTGTAGAAACAGGCAAGATTTAATAAGTTAAAACTCCAAATTTCAAGGAAATAGTGTTTTCTGGAAAGGTAATGGGTAAAATAGATCTTCACTATATTAAGCTTACCCAAAAGTATACTACATGGGCTCTGGCCACCTTTCCTCCATTCTGCTGGATTGTAAAATGAACTTTTCACCAGCTCTAATGGCAGATTTTAAGTATGACTCAGTTAAACAGAATATCATTTGTCTGGTTTTGTTTCTCCAAAAGCAAATTGACCTTTGTACATACAAGTAAATTACAAGAGCATCCAGTCAACAGGAATTCATCAATACCTACAGATGATTCAGATTCCTTATACAGACATACCTCATTTTATTGAGTTTTGCTTTATTGTGCTTTGCAGATTTTTTTTTTATTTTTTACTTTTTTACAGTTTAACGTTTTGTGGCAAACCTTGTCAAGCAAGTCCATTAGTGTCAATTTCCCAACAGCATTTGCTCACTTTATGTCTCTGTGTCACATTTTGGTGATTCTCTTAATATTTTAAACTTTTTCATTATTATTATATTTTCATTATTATTTGCTTTTTTCATTATTATTATTTCATTTTTATTTGTTAAGGTGATCTATTATAAGTGATCTCAATGTTACTGTTATCATTGTTTTGAGGTTCCATGAACTATGACCTTATAAAATGCTAAACTTAATCAATAAATGTTGTATATGTTCTGACTGCTCTACTGACTGGCTGTCCCCCCATCTCTCTCTCTTGCCTCAGGCCTCCCTATTCCCTGAGACACAATAATATTGAAATTAGGCCAATTAATACCCGTACAATGACCTCTAACTGTTCAAGTGAAAAGAAGAGTTCCACGTCTCTAACTTTAAATCAAAAGCTAAAAATGATTAAGCTTAAGTGAGAAAGGCATGTCAAAAGCTAAGAAAGGCCAGAAGCTAGATCTTTTGTGTAAAATAGACAAATTGTGAATGCAAAGAAAAAAAGTTCCTGAGAGAAATTAAAAGTGCTACTCCAGTGAACACAGGAATGATAAGAAAGCGACACAGCCTTACTGCTAATGTGGAGAAAGTTTTAGTGGTCTGGTTAGAAGAAGAAACCAGTCACAATATTTCCTTAAGCCAAAGCCTAAACCAGAGGAAGACCTAACTCTCTTAAATTCTATAAAGGCTGGGGGAGGTAAAGAAGCTGCTAAAGGAAAGTTTGAATCTAGTAGATGTTGGTTCATGAAATTTAAGGAAAGAGATATGTCCATAACACAAAGGTGCAAGGTGAAGCAGCAAGTGATGCTTTTGAAGCTGCAGCAAGTTATCTAGAAGATCTAGCTAAGATAAGTAAAGAAGGTGGCTCTACTAAACAACAGATTTTCAGTATAAGTGAACAATTTTATATTGGAAAAAGATACCATCTACGATTTTCATAGCTAAACAAGAAAAGTCGATGCCTGGCTTCAAAGCTTCAAAGCCCAAGCTGATTCTCTCATTAGGGGCTAACGCAGCTGGTGACTTTAAGTTGAAGCCAATGTTTATACAGCATTCCAAAAATGCTAGAACCCCTAAGAATTATGCTAAATCTACTCTTCCTGTGCTCTATCAATAAAAAATAAAACCTGGATGACAGCACATCTATTTACAACATGGTTTACTGAATATTTAAGTCCACTGTAGAGACCAACTGCTCAGAAAACAAAACAAAACAAAACAAAACAAAACAAAACAAAACAAAACAAAACAAAACAAAAACATTTCTTTTAAGATATTTCTGCTTATTGACAATGCACCGGGTTTCCTAAGATGTACAAGATTAATGTTGTTTTCACGCCTGCTAACACATCATCTCTTTTACAGCCCATAGATCAAGAAGTAATTTTGACTTTCAAATCTTATTATTTAAGAAATACATTTTATAAGGCTATAGCTGCCATAGATAGTGATTTTTTCTGATGGATCTGGGGAAAGTAAACTGAAAGCCTTCTGGAAAGGATTCAGCATTCTAGATATCATTAAGAACACTTGAAGAATCAAAATATCAACATTAACAGGAGTTTAAAAGAAGTTGATTCCAACCTTCATAGATGATTTTGAGGACTTCAAGACTTCAGTGGAGGAAGTAATTGCAGATGTGGTGGAAATAGCGAGAGAACTAGAATTACATGCACATCCTGAAGATGTGACTGAGTTACTGCATTCTCATGATAAAACTTGAACGGATGAGGAATTGCTTCTTAAAATTAGCAAAGAAAGTGATTTCATGAGAAAAATCTAATCCTGGTGAAGATACTATGAAGATATTGAAATGACAACAAAGGATTTAGAGTGTTAAGTAAACTTAGTTGATAAAGCAGCCACAGTGTTTGAGAGGACTGACTTCAGTTTTGACAGAAGTTCCGTTGTGGGTAAAATGCTATTAAACAGCATCACATGCTACAGAGAAATTACTTGTGAAAGGGAGAGTCGATTGATGCAGCAAACTTTATTGTTGTTTTAAGTATTTGCTGCATACACCCCAACCTTCAGCAACCACCACCCTAATCAGTCTGCAGCCATCAATATCAAGGCAAAATCCTCAACCAGCAAAAATATTTTGACTTGCTGAAGGGTCAGATGATGAATAGGATTTAGCATTTTAATTAAGGTATATACAGTGTTTCTTTAGACACTATATTATTGCACATTTAATAGACTACGGGATAGTGTGAACAGAACTTCTATGTACACTGGGAAGCCAAAGAAATTGAGCGATTCACTTTATTGCTGTATTCGCTTTATTCTAGTGGTCTAAAAGCGAACTCGCAATATCTCCAAGGCATGCCTGTATAGCAATTTCTTATAAAATAAGACCCATTTTTTTGGTATATTATATGCCTTACTAATTTCCACAGTCTTTGGTTTCTGTGGAATTAATTTCTTTATGCTGCAGTACAACAAAAAAGAGACATTAAATTATAATTGTTCAAATTAGAAAAGCAGGAAATAAAGTTAAAATTTCCAGATCTGAATGACCTAGTGGCCATACTGGCATATGATAAAATGTATTGGGATCATAAGATAGACATGAGTATGATAAAAATGAATTTCAAGATATCAAGAAATAAAAGTGAATAAAATCTTTAAATGAGTGATTCAAAAGATAATGCATTAACACTAAATTTTCTCATCTTATTTCATAAAAATCTCATATATTAACAATTTTAATGCCATAGCCATTCCTTTTCATATATTCTAGTCCTCACTTTTCTGTTGACAAATTACATAATATTCTTCCAATCACTTATTTTATCGTCCTTCCTCAGATGTCTATTCATATCTATTTAATGGTTATATATCTTTAAAAACTTGTCATTTTCTAACCTTGCTTCAGGATTGCCTCTGGCTAAAATTAGCTTAGTCTTGTCTCACCTCAGCTCAGTTAAATTAAACCTGGTGTGGAAGTTTCACCAATACACTGAGCATAAGCTGAAATTTTACTTGGGAAAAATAGAAGAAAATATTCAAGTTTGATTTACCAAATAACATAGTTTAAGGTCAAAATATTTCCTGGTTTTAGCATAATTCTAGATTCTGGAAATATAAATTTCTTTGTTTTATAATTGTTAATGTTCAAAACATAAAACAATGGGATAAGAAAAAAATGATGTAAGAGAGAGCTTTTTAAGCTTTGCTTCTGAAGTATATTTGGGCAACCTTCCCAGTTTGTCAAGGATTGGAGGATTTTTCAACAGTGACATTTATCAGTGAACCCCAGAAAGTTCCAGGCAAGCCAGGAAAGATTCAGTTACTCTAGTTTGTATATACATGTGTGTGCATATTTGTGTTTGTATGTTTAGTCAGGGAGGATGGCTGGGATATTTTAGTTGAGTTTTGGAGAAGTATAGCTTGAAGTGGCACAAGGAAAATAAGAACTTTCTTAAAACTAAAAAATAAAGACTCAAAGTTAGCTTTAAAAGCCATGCAACCTTGTATTCTATACTACATCTGTTATCATTTTAATATAAAACCATGGTTTATATGTAGTGATGAAAATTCTCCCTTTTCACTTCCAGACTTCAAGTGAAAGTGGTGTTTCACATTTATCATGTTGCTTCAAATACTCTCTTGGCACAGGGCCATATATCTTGGCAGATTTAGAGAATTACCAGTTATATTTCTAAACTTTAATAAAATATAGACTTCTAAACTATTGAAATATATATAATAACATATTGTATTTGTTTTGAAACATAACATATATGAAAAGTGCTCAAAATATAAATACACAGCTCAAAAGATCATCTTAATTGGGCTACTGTCATCCTGGCAGAGAAATAAAACGTCAACAATATCTCATGAGTCTACCTCATGCCTCCTCCTAAACATTACCCCTTTTCCTCAAATGTAAACCACTATCTTGATTTTAATGACAGTTATTTGTGTTTCTTATTCTTTTCTTTAATCATGAATTATACATCCCTATACATTTCTAAACACTACTGTTTCATTTTACCTCTTTTGAGCTTTTATAAATGGTACCAAAATGATGCATTTTGTGTATCTGGCATCTTTGAAACTACAGATCAAGTTTGGAATAATTGATCTTTATAAGACTGATTACTCAAACCTATAAATATGGTATGTCTCTTCATTTTGTTAGTTTTTTATTTAATTTTTCTCTATAATTTTATAGTAATATAATAAAACATTTTTTATATAACGACCTTGAATATCTTTGGTTAGGGTAATATTTGGTGTGTCATATTTATGCTGTTAGGTGACATGTTTACATTTTATTTCCTGTTTGCTGGTGCTCATAGAAATATAGTTGATTTTTATATTTTTACTTAGTATCCAGCAGCCTTGTAAAACTATTTTTAATTCTTATAATTATCCATATATTCCTTTGAATTTTTAAACATACAGAAACATACATAGAAAAGTAACATATACACAGTCTATTGTCAAAATATTCACATAATTTTTACCTTTCTAATATTCATAACTTTAATCTCACTGTATATGCTGATATATAATTACCGATATTCTAGGATTTAAATCAAAAGTATTACAATTTCCTTCCAATCTGTGCTACTTCTTGTGTATTTCTTTGTCTTTCCTTTCTTACATTCTTGGATACTTTTTGATTCCTATTAAAGAAATCTTTGCCTATTTCAATAGTGTAAGTGAGTTTTCTATATGTTTCTTCTACAAATTTAACTCATTGTTAGGACTATGATCCGTTTCAAGTGAATATTTGTGTATCCTGTGAAGTAAGGATCGAAGCTCGTTATGTTACATATGGATATCAAATTCTCTAACACCATTTGTAGAAAAGACCAGTCTTCTTCACTAACTTAATGTGGCACTTTTGTCTAAAATCGATGACCATGACAGTCATGCCTATTACTGGCCTATTCTGCTTAAATAATTTATATTTGTTTCTTGTCTTGATTAGTGCAGATTTATAGTAAATGTTGAAATTGGATAGTAAAAGTTCCTCTAAATATGCTCACATTTTTCAAAAGTGTTTTATCTATTCTCAGGCATTTTGCCATTTTATATGTATTTTAATAAACTTTCAACTTATTTAAAAAACTTTAAGATTTTGATTGGGGTAGGATAAATATATAAATCAATTTGAGAAGATTTAATTTTAACACTATTAAGTCCTTTAATCCATCATCACGCACATCTCTCTATGTATTTAGATCTACTTAAAATTCCATTTCAAGTGCTTTACAGTTTTTATAGAACAGTTTTTTATTCCAAGTAATATTTTGATGGAATCATGAATGAAAATTTTTATTTTATTTTCTCAGTTTTCATTGCTAGAACATAGAAATACAATTGATTTTTATGTATCGACTTTGTGTCTTGGAACCTTGCTAAAGTCACTGTCAGTGCTGAGCTGATCAAGAAGGGAAGGTTCGATGGTGAGAAGCCCAGTTGAGAATGAAACGGCAGACACCAACTTTATTGTGGGGAGCACAGTATTGCATGCACTTCTCCTGCTCCTTTTCTTGTGTTCCACTTCTGCTCTGCAGGAGACTGCATGGTTCCACACATAGCGGCACACAATAGTGGCATTCAGCCACACATGTGTGATACAACAAGCTGAAGTATGTTTACATATTTTAGACCTAGGTGCCCTACTACATTAATGTAACATTCTAAATCCAGGGTCCTATTCCTAGCCATGAGTCTGGATCACAGCCAGACCTAGAACCTGCCAGGCCTGGGACCCATAGTCACCTAATAGTTCTATTAACTTTATTCTGATTTCTCTTAGTCTTCCATATATTACATTATGTCTTAAATAATTTTTCCCAACTTATAATAGCTAGTGACGTTAAACATTTTTTCACATGTCTATTGGCTGTTTGTGTGTCTTCTTGGGCAAGTGAACAAATGAAGCCTAAAGTCAACAGAAGGAAGGAAATAATAAAAATTAGAGCAGAATTAAATGAAACAAAACAAAAGACAATAGAAAAATTAATGCAACAAAGAGCTGGTTCTTTGAGAAGATTAAGAAAATTCATACCCCCCTGGTTAGACTCACCAAGGTAAAAGGAGAAAAGATACGAATAAACAAAATCAGAAGAGAAGTTACTATGACAGATACCACAGAAATACAAAGTATCATACAAGAAACTATGAAAGATTATATGCCACAAAATTTAGTAACTTAGATGAAGTGAACAAATTCTTAGAATATACAAACTTCCTAGACTGAATCACGAAGAACTGGAAACTCTAAATAGACTAATCAACAGTAAGGAAATTGAAACAATCAACAAAAACCTCCCAAAAGGTCCAGAACCAGATGGCTTTACTGGTTAATTCTACCAAACATTTAAAGATGATTTAATACCTGTTCTTCTCAAACTCTTCCAAAAAATTGAAGAAGAGGCAATACTTCCTAATTTATTTTGTAAAGCCTACATTACCCTGATACCAAAGCCTAGTAAAGATAACACACACACAAAAAGAAAACTATAGACCATAATCTTGATGAATACAAATGCAAAAATTCTAAACAAAATATTAGCAAATCAAATACAATACATTAAAAAGATTATATATCAAGTTCAAGTTGGGTTTAATTCCATGGACACAAGTATAGTCCAACATACTCAAATCAATCGATGTAATATACCACATAAACAAGATAAAGGACAAAAATCATATGATTATATCGACAGATGCAGAAAACACATTTGACAAGATACAACATCCATTTATGATTAAAACATCTAATAAAATGGGTATAGAAGGAAAGTACATTAACATAAAAAAGGCCATTTATGACAAGCCCTAAAATGGGTATAGAAGGAAAGTACCTTAACATAAAAAAGGCCATTTATAACAAACACTAAGTAATATCATATTTAATTTTCACCAACAGAAACAGGAATTAGAATTCTATATCTGGCTAAAATGTCTGTCAAGAATAAGGCAAATTAACAATTTTTTTAAGATAAAGAAAAATTTTGTTGCTAGCAGACTTATATAGCAAGAACTGACAAAGAATGTTTTCTTGAGGTGAGGATAAAAGATAACATAAAAATTTGAATCTAGACCGAGAATAAAGAAACAGCAAGTAAATGACAATTTTTCCCTTTTTCTCTCCCAAATTTATTATAAAATGTATAGTTTTTAAAATTAAAATTTTAATAATATCTTATGGAATGCATAACATATAGTTGTGTTCTATTAAAACTATAATATAAAAGGGGAAGTTGATACAGTTATTTAAGTTTAAACATTTTTATATTTTGTAACTTTATATGTATTTTTTAGACTGTTAAAGGTATATATATAATTTTAAATATATATATGTGTATGTATGTATATACGTGTGTATCTATATACACATATATATTCAATCATATGAAAATAATACACAAAAGAATAGCCAAAAAGTCAGCAGAAAAATTAAAACTGAAAGAGAATTCTAAAAATATTTAAGTAATTTTGTAAAAAAATTAGGAAAGGAGAAACAGAGGATAAATGCAATAGAGAAAAGAAAGTCTCTTCAATAAATGGCGCTGGGAAAATTGGAAAGCCACATGCAAAAGAATAATACTAGATTACCTTTTGCCACCAAAATTAACTTAAAATGGATCAAAGACCTAAATATAAAACCTGAAACAATAAATTGCATAGAAAACATAGGTACTAAACTCATGGACCTTGAATTTAGAGACAATTTTATGAATTTGACCTCAAAGGCAAAGGAAGTAAAAGCAAAAGTAAATAAATGAGACCATATCAAACTAAAAAGCTCTGCATAGTAAAATAATCAATAAAACAAAGAGATAACCAACTGAATGAGAGAATATATTTGCAAACAGCACCTCCACTAAGAGGCTAATATCCAAAATATGTATGTAACAACAACAAAAAAAACAAATAATCCAATTAAAAAATGGACAGAGAACCTGAAAAGACACTTCTCCCAAGAAGACATACAAAATGGCCGGCAGACATAAGAGATGCTCAACTTTACTGGCTGTTAGGGAAATGCGAATCAAAACCACAATAAGATACCACCTCACACCTGTTAGAATGGCTCTCATCAACATAAAAAGTAATAACAAGTGTTGGAGAGATTGTAGGGGTAAAGGAACCCTCATACACTTCTGGAGGAAATGTAAATTGGTACAGCCACTATGGAAAATAGTATGGAGGTTCCTCAAAAATTTAAGAATAGAATTACATATGACTCAGCAATCCTTCTTCTGGATATCTACCTCCAAAAGTTGAAAATATTTATCCGTAAAGATATATGCACCCCAATGTTCATCGTGGCATTATGCATAGTGACCAAAACATGGAAACAATCAAAATGTCCTTCAGTAGGGGATTGAATAAAGAAGATGTGGTACATACATACAATAAAATATTACTTGGCTTTAAGAAAAGATAAAATACTGCCATCTATGACAATATGGATGGATCTTGAGATTGCCATACTAAGTGAAATAAATCAAAAAAGGGGAGAACCATAGAATTTCACTTAAATGTGGGATATAAAACTAAAAGCAACAAATGAACAGGACAAACAAACAGAGACTCATGGACACAACAGTTTAGCGGTTATCAAAGGGAAAGGGGAAAGGGGAGGCGGTAGATAAGGGGAAGGAGGGATCAAAAATATAGTGAAGAAAGGAAATTTGACTCTAGGTGATGAACACACAATGCAATATACATATGATGTATTGTTGAATTAACTGTATACTTGAAACCTATATAATTTTATTAAACAATGTCACTCTATTAAGTTTAATTTTATATATATAATTCTAGGTTAACAGATTTTTTTTAATTCAGCACTTTAAAGACAAATTTTTAGTCTTTTTTGAGTGATGTTCATAGTGTGTGATGTTAAGTTAGCCCTGAATTGAGTCACTGTTTTCCTGCACAGAATGTTTTATTTCCCTGCTGCATTTGATGTCTTTGGCTTTTAAAAGTTTGACTATGATATACTTCAGCTTGGGATCCTTTTTTTTTAATTTTATTCTTTTTAATGTTCATTTAGTTTAGAACTTTATATCTCCAAGTTTCTGAAGTTCATCAGATTTGGAAATTTTTCAGCCATTATTTCTTTAAATATTTTTTCTACCTCATTCTCCTTCTTTCTGATATTTTAATTATATCTTCATTTAATAATTTGGTATCACCTAAGAGGTTTCTGAAGCTCGGTTCATTTTTTTAAAAACCTTGTTTCCTGTCTGTTCTCTATTTTGAAAAACTTGTGGTGATTCCATATTTAAATTCATTTACTTTTTTTATCTGTCATGTTCATTTGGTTGTTATGTCCATCCGGTTGTTATGTCCATCATTCAAATTTTATTTTATATATTGTATTTTTTAATCTAATATTCCCTTTTGGTTCATTTTTATGGTTTCTAATTCCTTACTGATATTTCCATTTGTTAGAAACATGTTTTCTTTTACTTCATTAATGATAGTTATAATAACTTTTAAAAATTTGAGTCTCCTAGTGCAAAGATTTGCTCCATTCTAGTACAAATATTTAGAAATCAATTGCTTTTCTTTGTACTTAAAATTGTATTTTATTTTATTGATTAATCCTATGTCAGAAAATTTTGTACTTTAACCTGGACATTATTATATAAAAATGCAGAGATTCAAGATTTTATTTTATGCCATTGAGTATTTTTGTTTGTTTTGTTTTATGATATAATTTTTTGGCTGAGCTTAAACTAAAATGCTTTGTTTAATATGCAACAGCTCTGGGCTTTGTTCAGATAGTTTTTCTTTAATTGAACTTCTTTGCATTTGTTCTGTACATGCATGTTTTGAGGGTCAGTCAGAGATATGGATAGACAGAATTGTGGATTCTTCTCTCTAGCTCTCTCCTGAAATCCCTATATTCTTTCCAATATTCATGGCTTCCTGGCCTCACTTTTCTGATTTCCCAGCAGAAATTTGGCAAAATATTTTTCAGGAGCACACCTCCAACTCCTACCCCTCCCACCACTACTCTTTTGCCTTTTGTAAAGACTGCAATCATCCACAGTCTAAAAGCTACAGGGAAGAGAACTTACTTGATAGTCCTTGCCTCTCCCAAGTGAATGTGCACTCCCCACAAGGTTTGATTTCCCTTTGTTCACATGCCCACTTATGTGGGGCAACAGCACTGATCTCATTTCAGATTTCTCTCTTCTCTTTGTATTACTTGCTTCATTTTGTACATCATAAACTGCACGAAATAATGTTATAATTTAAGTTTTTCAATAGTTACATGTTTTATAAAAAATTTAGAGGAAAAAAGCCAATATAAATTGACTTTTGGATTTACCCGGATTGGGGCCTGCAACATAATTTGTAGACCAAGAGAAAATGAAAACGTGGTACTCCATGTTCAAAAAGTAAAAGAAACTTTTCCTTTCCACCAAAATCCCCTTCCTAAACTGTCATGGTGTTTTTATTTGCTATTTAGTGGCACACTCTCTTTGGCTTAGAGATATTCATGGGGTGAATACAGACATTTACGGATGCCCTACCTCTTCCTCCAACTCAGTGTGCAGGGCACAAGCACCTGCCCTGAACTCCCTGACCACCTACAACCAGGCCAACAATGAGAGTATAGGATAGCAGTGGTTCCTAGGCATGGATGGGGAAACAGGCAGCTGAAACCTCATCCTGGGGTAGTATTAGAGGTAAGACCAAGTGAGAGCTGAGGCTCCAAGTATACAGGACATGCTTCATTGTCCCATTGGACTTCACATACAAAGACAAGTAAATTCAAAGTTAAAATTATTAAGAATTTCAAGGTGGTGACCACAGAGCATTAAATCTCAAGCATAGGGCCTCCTTCTAAACACATGGTCCTATGCAACTGCATTTGTCTCATGCCCATGAATCCAACCCTATCCCACATATTTTCTATTTCTGATGTTCTTCATTCTTTTTTGAATAATTAATTTTTCATCTAGTATGATTTCGTTCGTCCTGAAGAACTTCCTTCAGAATTTCTTATTGGCAACTGATTTTCTTTCTTAACAGCAAAGCTCTCTGTCTCTATTCTTTCAAATCAATGTGAACTCCCAACCAGAATCCAATGACTCCTCACTTCCCAGTACTTCCAGGTGGTTGCTTTTTGTACTATGTCTAGGTCATTGTTTTATTTCAGTGGAAGATCATCTGGAAAAGTTTTAGTCAGTCAGTCCTATAAGCAGACCTTGGTCATTTTTTATTACTTGGTCCAATTTTTTAGATTACCTCAGTAAGTAAGAATGTCAGTGTAAATTACATGGTTTTGTATTTTCAGAATTTGAAGACTGAACAACAAACAAAATCATTGTAAAAATTACTTTCCTTCCACAGAATAATAATTATCTGTTTTTTTTCTTTTTTTTTTTCCTACCATAGAGCGTTTCTTTTGAGGGACTATTTCTTCATATTCTCAATCTTCTTTAGGTCAACACTAAACTTATTTTCTAGACACTATGGTAATTGAGTGACTCAAGCCTGGTTAATCATATTTCCCCAATCTCCTGGCTATACCCATTGATCAAATTGAGGCAATTGGAGAAAAAATTATTTTATAGCAGGATGAATAGCTGAAAAATTAATATATGTCCCTACCGATAGCCCTTGGTGAGGGTCCACCTAAGAATGATGTCAGCAAAAAGGTCGATAGTGCATTACATAGTTTTTTATTGTAAAAAAACCTTCATTCAGGAAATGATAAATTTATGTTATTATTTGAACCCATGCTACAGCTGTGCCAGAGCCAACAACATAGCTCAAACTTTTCAGATATGTGAACAAACAGATTTACTTGATTTATTTGTTTAAAACAGAAACATTTAGGTTTTGTTACTTAAAAGAAAATGAGCTCTGACTAACGTATTTTTTCCACTGGTCAATACATGTGATAAGTTGTACTTCAAGCTGAGAGATAAAATCATGACAACTAGGTTTCCAAGGAACATTTTAAAAATTTTGTTCTTGTATACATATTTTAATGAAATAATACAGTATATGCAAATTTGTAACCTATTTATTTATCTAATATACTGTAGATATTTTATAGTATATATTTTTCTAATGGTAAATCAGATCAAGCTTTTGGTATCTTCTTCCTTCCTGATAAGCATAAATTAGCATCCATGCTATAGAAAGCAGTAGAAGTTTTGATGAAATACTATGATACTACAGATTCATAAGCATAATGATGCAATATTATTAATATTCTTGTAAAGTATAAACATACCTTAATTGATTCAAGCTATTCTTTATAGAAAACTAGATGTACAGTATCCTTTGGAAAGTAATAGTTTCCCTTGTCTTAATAGATAATGCAAAACTATTTCCTATTGGTGTTCAGAGCATAAAACACACATAGTTTTCTTTCTAAGCTAGTATTTTAAAATTTGTATATGATGTCAACTAAATGTTTCATTTAAATATTGATCCTATCTGTTATACTTTACTGTTGTCTAATAAGTAAAATGTATTTTTTCTAGAAGTAAAGTTTAAGTTAAACCATTTCAACCCCATGCAGGTATTCTGGATAACCATGAATGATTTTTTTAAAAGCACAAAAATTAGCACATTGTGGCATTCCAAATTAAATACAACAATTGGCAAAGTAACCGGAAAAGTAAGAATTGCCATAGGAATATTGACTCATTAACTCAGCAAAGTTCTGAATATTAAAATGTTTATTCTTTTAAAAAGTCAACCAAAGTTTAACTTCCTTTTCGAGCTGAGCAAACTGTCTTTAATAAAACTTTTCTGTCTTCAATCAAAACAAATAAAACAAAAGAAGAAGGAAAAAATGTTGAAATTAGAGGGAACTTCCCCAACTCTAGGTTATTTATGGAAAACCCACCAGTAACACTATATTTAACAATGAATGACTGAATACTTTCCCTTAACATTGGGATCAAGACAAAGATGCCTGTTCTCACCAATTCTATTTAATATTGCATCAGTGGTTCTAGCCAAGGAAATTACACAAGAAAAATAACTAAAAGACATTTAGATTAGAAAGATAAAAGTAAAACAATCTCCACTTGTGAAAGACAATCATATATATAGAAAATCTCAAGGTATATACACACATATGAACACACACATGCACATACACAATGAGAACTAATGAGTCCAGCAAAGTTGAAGAATACAGGATCAATATACAAATATCAACTGTATTTCTATATTGTAGCAAGAAATGATTTGAACATAAAATTAATAGAATAATTCTATTTACAATGGCATCAAAAGGAATAATTCTCTTAGGAATAAATTTAATAAAAATAGTACAAAATGTACTTAAAACTATAAAATATTATTGAAGGAATTAAAGAGGACAAAAATTAATGAATACACATTCCATGTTCATAGATAAAAAGACTTAATTAATATTGTTAAGATGGCAATACTTCCAAAATTTATCTACAAATTCAACACAATTTCTATCAAAATACCAACTAGCATTTTGCAAGAATTGACTATCCGATCTTAAAATTTATTTTAAATTGCAACAAACCCCAAATACCCACAATAATCTTGGAAAAGAACAAATTTGCAAGATTAATACTTCTTCATTTTAAGATTATGACAAAGATAATCAAAACTGTGTGTAACTTAAATAAGGATAGATATATTGACCAATGAATTAGAGTCATGAGTCTAAAAATAAACCCTCAAATTTATGTTTAATTGATTTTCAACGAGGGTATTAAGCCTTCCAATGGAAAAAGAGTAAACTTTTCAACAGATGATACTGAGACAACTTGATATACACATGCAAAACAATGAAGTTTTGCAATGAAACAATCAACTTCAGATTATGTATAAATGTTGATTCAAAATGGATCCAATTCCTAAATGTAAAAGCTAAAAACATATAACTCTTAGAAGGTATAGGATTAAAACTTTTTAACCTTGGAATAAGCAATGGTTTATTAGATGTAACTCAAAAATCACAGGTGACAAAAAGAAAACAGAAATACTGGACTTCATCAAAATTAAAAACTTTATGGTTCAAAAGCCTCTATTAAGAAAATAAAAAGACAACTCACACAATAGATGAAGATATTTTACAAATCAAATGTCTGGTAAGAGATTTATATCTTGAATATATAAGAAACACTTAACACTCAAAAATAAAAAATAAATAACCCAATTTTTTTAAAAATTAATTGTTTATCTATTAAGTATAGTTGATATGAAAAGTTATATTAGTTTCAAGTGTACAATATTGTAATTTTGACATTTTTATAGCTTACAATGTGATCATCCACTAATTGTAGTAATCATGTGTCACTATAGAAACTTATCACAAATTATTGAATATATTTCCCTTCACTTTTTTTACCCATCCTCCCATTCCACTTCCCTCTGGCAGCCATCTCTTTGGTCTCTGTTTCTCTGAGTCTTGTTTTGTTTGTTCATTAGTTTTGTTTTTTAATATTCCACATGTAAGTTATATCAAATGGTATTTGTCTCTCTCTGTCTGACTTATTGCATGTAGCATAAAACCTTAGAAATCCACCCATGTTATCGCAAATGGCAAGATATCATTATTTTTATGGCTGAGTAATGTTTCATTGTATATATACCACTCTTCTTTATCCATTTATCTATTCATGGACACTTGGGTTGCTTCCATATCTTGGCTAGTGTAAATATTGCTTCAATGAACGTAGGGTGCATATATCTTTTTTGAATTTCAAATTAATATTTTTTTGATAAATACCCAAAAATGAAATTGCTTGGTTCATATGGCAGATATATTTTTAGTTTTTTTGAGAAATCTCCATACTGTTTTCCATAGTGGTTGAACCAATTTAGAGTCCCATGAACAATACACAAGAGTTCCCTTTTTTACACATCCTCATAAACATATGTTATTTATTGAATTTTTGATAATAGTTATTCTGACTAGTTTGAGGTGTTATCTCATTATGGTTTTGATTTGCATTTCCTTGATGATTAGTGATGTCGAGCATTTTTTCATATCTCTGTTGGCCATCTGCATGTCTTCTTTGCAGAAATGTCTTTTCATGTCTTCTGCCCAAATTTTGATTGGAATGTCGTTCTTTTCTGTTAAATTGAGTTTTAAGAGTTTTTAAAATATATTTTGGAAATTAATCCCTTATTGGATATATCGTTTGTATATTTATTCTCCCATTCAATAGTTTGATAACCCAATTTATAATGTTCAAAATCCAATTAAAAATATCTAAAAATTTAGATATTTCTTCAGAAAAGATACATATATGGCTAATAAGCATATGAAAAGGTGCTCAATATCATTAGTCATTTTATTTTATTTACTTTTTTATTAGTCACTTTAGAAATGCAAATAAACACCACAGGGAAATACCATTTTACACTCTTTGGAATGACTATAACCAAAAAGATGGATGATAATACATGTTGGCAAGGATACAGAGAAATTGGAACCCTCATACATTGTTGGTGAGAATGAAAAATGTTGTAACAGTTTTAGAAAACAGTTAAGAGGTTCCTGGAAAAGTTAAACATAAAGTTATCTTATGACCTATGACTACTCTTAGGTATGTACTCAAGAGAATTGAAACCAAAACCTTGTACACAAACATTCATAGCAACAATATTCATAATAGTCAAAAAGTGGGAACGATCATCCACAAACCGATGAATACAAAGAATGTGGTATATCCATACAACAGAGCATTATTCATTCATGAAGAGAAATGAAGTACTGATACATGCTACAACATGGATCAAACTTGAAAACAGGCTAAATGAAAGAAGCTTTACACAAAAGGCCACAGATAGCTTGATTCCATTTATATGAAATGCCCTGAATAGGTAATTCCATATAGACAGAAAGTAAATTAGTGATTTCCAGCAGCTGCAAGCAAGGAATTGAAGGAGAATGACTGCTAATGGGTACAGGGACTCTTCAGGGATTAAATAATTATTCTGTAATTAGATAGTGGTGTTGGGTGCATAACATTTTGGATATAATAAAAACCACAAAATTGTGTTCTTTAAAAGAGTAAAGTTTATGGTACGTAAATTATACCTCAGGAAAGGTTTTTTTTTAAAAAAAAAAAAAGAACAGAAAAAAAATGATGAGATTAAAGAATTCCATTCTGATCTGATCTTTATATAAGTATAGAACAGAGTAATTTTTAAATGAGAATTCTTTCTCTAGGTATCTGAAAGTATTGTATACCTCTTTTATATTTGTGGTAGAGATACTGGTTGTTCACCAAACTCATTTCCTTTTATTTTTGTACGAAAAACCCAACCGTGCGGATGAGTACTGACCAGTTATGGAAAGAAAGCATCAATATGTATATTTTTCCAGTCTGGCTCAGATAAACCTCACATACAAATCTTCAATAGCCTTTCCTATTCATCTGTTTCATACACACAAGCAAAAAGAAAGCTATATGCTGAGGATGGCATAGATACAAGGAAAGAGACTGGCTTTATGAAACAGATACTAGAAGAGAGTCTGTCAGACAATCATTAACATCTTTTGGTACCTAAGAGACAAACTTTTACTATCTGATGTCTCTCAAATGTTGAGGTTTATCTGTTCCTCCAGAAAGATTTTTTATAAAAACTATTCAACTGTTCTTGCTAGGTAGATTCCAAAATTAGTAAACCAATTATGAGAAAATTAAAATAGGGACAACTATTTTGCTTCAGGTAACAGAGATTGTATTCCAGAAAAAATACAACTGACTCTCTAAATAGTCATAAAAGTGTCACCTAGCATTTACTATATAAACAAAACAAAATAGTTGAACATTTAAATATGGAGTTTATAATTTAATTTTTTTGGAAAAAACTTTTATTTTTAGTAGTATAATTGAATGTAAATAACCATTTATTTTTCTCTTTTATTTGCAATAACTAATAGCAATATAAAATTTTTTATCACCTTAATTTCCTAAAGAGGATAATCATGAAAACCTTAATATAAAAATACGTGAAGCTAGTTTTACAATTTTTTTCTATTAAATTATTTGTTTCCTCAAAATTTACAGGTTATATATTTAGTTCAGTAAGTTCGGCCTACAAAAACCAAAGATAAATTGCTATAGCTATAACTATTTTCTTCTTACAGACAATTTAAAAAATTACCATTTATTATTCTAATTACTTAAAATTACTCTGAAATCCTTCAAAAGTAAATTGCATTATTATAATAGAAAATTATATTTCAAATTTAAAAAGGGATATTTCACTCAGAGATTTCTATGGTTTACATTTGACTTATTTGAGTATTAAACTGATAACCTAAATCATACATCATATGTTATAAAAATTAAGGTCCATTTGCCTAATTTTGCTCAGCTATTTTGTTTGGTTATCATTAAGCTATTAAATATTATTTTGCAATCTCAAAGAAGGATACATCATTTTAAGGGTGAGTAAAGAAACTTGACACAGCTATTTCGATGCAGCTTTATTGATACTTTAAAAAGTAGCCATGTGAAAAGCAGAAAGTGTTTTTTTCTTTGTGTTTAACAATTATAATGTAGATGCATCAATATTCCCTGATCTGCGTCCTATCACTGGCTCTTCCCTTTAACCCTAAGTCTTAAGATTGAAACTTAAGTATTGATTTAGAGTTGTGTTCAACATTAGGCTGAAGATCAGGGATGGTATAAAGATGTGATTTACTCACATTTCTTGGTAATAAAAATGCCAAAAATATAGTGGCAAACTTATGGACAAGCCCATCCATTAAGAATCTATACTTTTCAAACTTATCCCAAAACAAATTACTTTGCACCACCTCAACGTCACCATTTTTACTTTAGTTTTTATAATTTCTTTCCTGAACTACTATAAAACACCTTGATTGTCTTTCTTCAATTTTACCACCTACAGTAAGTCAATATAGAGAATCCTCTGAAACATAAATTAATCCCACTCTCTCTAGTACTCAAAGCATCCCTGACTTCCTGTAGACATAAAGTTCAAAGTCTGAATTTCGGGCTTTAGTGATTACATAGTAGGGCCCTGACTATACCTCCGACTTTATCACCTATAACTCTTTTCCTCCTTTACTCTATAAAAGCCAAACTGGCCTCCTCACTCTTTTTTTTTGTTTTTGTTTCTGTTTTGTTTTGTGACCTGCTTTATTGATGCATACATGACACACTACAAAAATATACATTTTAATGAGATTTAGTGAATTTATACAATTGTGCAACTATCAACACAGCCAAAACTTAAAATAATTTCTTCCAAAAAAATTATTTTGTGCCTATTTGAAGTCAACCCCTACTCCCACCCACAGTTCCAGGAAACCAGTGATTTGTTTATGCAACTATAGTTTTGTCCTTTCTTATAATCAAATATAAATAGAATCATACAATATATTTCCCTTTTGTATCTGGCTTCTTTTATTTAGCATAATGGTTTTGAGGCCTACCTATGTTGTAGTATGTTACAGTAGTCAATTCCTTTGTATTGTTGACAGTATTCCTTTTTATAGCTATACTACATTTTGTGTTTCCATTCCATTTCATAGACATTTGCATTTTCTCTAATTTTGATTCTTTTGAATAATACTGCTATGAACATTAATGCTCAAGTTGATGGGTGAATATATATTTTCTGTTTCCTTTATATATAACTAAGAATGATATTATTGTGTCATAAGTGTATGTTCAACTTCTAAGAAACTACCAAAGTGTTTTCCAAAGTAACTGCATCATTTTAAGTACCCATTAGCAACATATAAGGGTCTACTTTTTCCACAGCCTCATACTTGGTATTGTCAGTTGTTTTTATTATAACCATTCTAGTAAGTATATATGCAATCTCATTATAGTTTAATTTGCTTTTCCCTAATGATTAATTATGTTTAAATTTTCTGTTCAGTTATCATTCCTATATCTTTTTGGTAGAGTGTCTTAAATATTTCGCACTTTTTAAAAAATTGGTTTGTCTTCTTACTAACATAATTGTTCTTTGTATGTTCTGGATATATTTCCTTTAACAGATACATAATTTGCAATTATTTTCTCCTAATCTGAGCTTCTTACATTTTATTAGATGTACTTTTCATTTCGATGAAGTTTTAACTCCTTTTTGAGTCAACAAAATAGACTTTAACTTTCTTATTCTTCTTTTTGCTAGGAATGTTCTGTACCCAGTTCTCACTCTCTCATTTCCTTCAGGACTTGGTTCAAATGTCACCTTCACAGAAAGTTTTTCTTTGTCTGATATCCCTTCATGGTGGTCTTGTGCTGTTTGAGAAAGATGCATTGGTCTGCCTACTCCCTGGCTATCCTTTGGGTGGGTGGGCCATGAGATTAGTTCTGGGCAAAGAGTTATAAGTGGAAGAGAGATGAGTCGCACTTCTTTCTGGTTCAAGTCCCTCAAGAAATCAATTTTCCCTTTAGAGCAATGATCAGCAGCAAGCAAGATGGTATCTGATTCTTCAGCTTGGGTCACTAAATGTTTCCAATAAGCAGAGCTCTGTGCCAACCCACAAGGTACATATAACAGTATTAGGAAACTTACATTTTTAAAGCTATAAATCTGAATATTTATTTGCTATGGCAGCATATTCCAATTGATATGTTTTCCTAAAGAACTTTTCTATAGAAATTCTCTATCCATTTATCCAGCTTTATTTTTTTCTGCATAGCATTAGTACCTAGCATATATCTGCCTGGGGGCTCACATGATGTAGTTTTGTTCACTGTTACATTCTCACACCTAGAACAGAGTCTTGCAAATAATAAGGACTTATAAAATATCTGTTAAATGAATGAATATGGCCCACATCAAGAGAGATGTGCCAAATGGGCATATCAAAATATTACAATTCTTTAAAATAGTATCTGAGAATGTTGCCAGGTTTTGTTTTAGCTATTTATTAAAAGCAGCAAAGTTTGAAGAGACTCATAACTGAATGTCCATTGCTAAAATTTCCTACCTTTGATAAAACTTGTAAATAAAACATTAAATCAATTAAGAATTGTTTAATTCATCTAAGACTACTACTCTACACAAGGTATACTCTGCTTATTAAGCAGAGAACTTGAGCCAATGCTTTCAAATGTAAATACATGTTGGTCTTGCATTATCTTTAAAATCTTTAATCTTTTCATTAAGAGAGTATATCCTTAGTTATATATGGTAAGGTACATTATTTTACCTTGCTGTCTCAGCATCTTTTCTTTTTTTTTTAATCTTGGTTCTTTATGGTCTACTGATTCCCATCTGTGTCCCATGTTAATTGATCATGTCAGCTATTCTTTATCCTTTCATTATAATGGGAGACTTGTTTGAATTGGAGAAGAAACATAAACGTTGCTGCTCTATAGAGTTAAAACCCCAGCCCTATGGCTATTCCTACCTTAGCTACCCAGGATGCTCCATCCTTGAGGTCTGTATACTCTGCCTAGAAAAATCTCCTCCCAGATACTTTGGCTCACTTTATATTCTTCATATCTTGGCTTAACTGTGCCCTTCATATGCAAGCAATCCTGATCACTCTATGCAAAATTAAAAATCATCTTCACTCCTAGCATGACCTATAACTCCACTTCCTTGTTTTGTTTATCTCTTTATTGTTTATTACCATCTGTCATGCTATTTTTTACTTATTTGTTTATTCTGTCATCATGTAGAGAGAAAGCTATATGACTTTACGATTTTCTCTCTTTTTAAAACTCTTGTATTCTCTAGGCCTACATTATTGCACAGTGGACAATGAATAAGTATGTTGAGTGGATGAACTGACTTATTCAAATAAGGACTGAGATTTCCGTGAAGGGGTAGGCAGAAAAGATAGGGACTGAAGGCTTTCCACAATGATGTCCAGACAATACATATAAGTTTACTAGACTGTGGTACCCTGACAGAGGAAAAACTGCAGAGTATACTGAGAGAAAATTCATCATAAGGAGGGATATAGTGAAAAGGCCTGAAAACATGATTCACTGCCATAGACTGAGATTAACTGTGAATGATAGTCCTGCTCCAGCATAGAATCCACCAACCCTTGGGCAAAGTAGTAGTACTACTTTGTTGTAAGAGTTGTTGAAAAGATTTGTTGAAAGAACTGCATCATACCTGTATCTATAACACTTCAAGCATTTATGAAACTTTGCTTTGAGAGTTGAAGCCTTCCCTTCACTGTGGTAAAGCAATTATGAGCGAGTCAGGCCTTCATGTCCACAGGTGACAGCTGATGACAATGACAGGTAGCTGAATTTAAGCTCTGCCAGCACCAGCTCTCAAAGGATGCAGCAGATTTATAGTTCACTACCACTTGGGGTTGGGCTCATAAAAACAGGAATGTTATGGCTGGAAGCGGCATTTCTATGAAATTGAGATTGCAAAGTATACACCTGACTAACTGTGAAAGTGCCAGAAAAAAATTTATCACTGACCACTGGCACATTGAGTTTTGAGTTATTTGTGCAAGTCCTTAAGGAAGAGTAACAACAAAGGCAAGTTTTTTCTCCATTTCTCAGCAGTACCAATACAAATATATGTGATTAAAGCACAACAATCTACTTCTGGTTCCACTAGCATTAGGCCTGGTTTATTTCAAGTAATACCCATATGTAGAAGGTGAGGATGTATGTGGTAGTATTAGCAATGTTGATGGCGACAATGTTCTAGGTGAGCAAGCACCTCTGCGGAAATGTTAGGGACTTTCTGAAATGACTATTTACACTCAGCAATGAACAACAATCTGAACAGAACTCTGGGCACTTGAGATTCCTGAAATTACTTGGGGTGAATGGAGAAACCCAGTACCTTGTAAAAAAATAGTCAATATTCCTTCAATCATGGAGAAAGTGTCAAAGAACTTTTACTATTTGGGGACCAAAATTGTAAACACCAACCAGCAAAGATGGATACTTGAAAAAAATGACAGTAAATTTTCAGGAATCTATACTTTATATGTTTATTATTTATAGTTTCAATTTAGAGTTTTTGTTAAATGAATTCCTTTAACCTGGCTGCTACCAATGCTGTTTCTACTTCACACATCTAGGCAATGTTAAATCTTAGGGAAGCTATGCTCTTAAATTTTGTGCTGGAAAATATATGTCGTTCCTGTCTGTTTTCCTAAGAATGGTGCAAAATGTTTCCTGCTGTGTCTTAAGGGGTGGTGGTGGGCAGCTTTAAAACCACTCTGGAGTTTTAGGTTGGAAAACTAAAGCTTCTAGGCAGGTAACATTATTTAGTCTTCCTCATCGAACAGAAATTATTAGTGTGATAGATTCTATGTCACACACTATTAAATAATTTCACTATGTGTAACAGTCCTTAATTTGTTTTCTAGTTAATCATTTAATCCTCACTATGTTTGTTATACTGGCATGGAAGAATGGAAAGTAATATTATTACTACTTCTTCTCTCATTATAGATTTATCTCCATGCTGAAAATTACATTACTGCTAATAGCAATTATGCCAATAAAAAGCTAAATATACTCAATACACAGTATCTTTATATGGGTATTCCACCTTGAATGTAATCTGAAGTGAGTTTTAACCATTCAACCAACCTTTTTTATTTCTTGGAGTATACAGCTTATGTCCTATTTCTCCCTGTTCTATCCCTATCCGTATAAACTTAGCCTCTTGAGAATTAGGCCAAGAGTAAACTTGAAGTTATTTGGAATTGGAATGGAACACAAGTGTAGACAACAGAAGGTCACATGATTGGGTAAATCCAAAGGTTATTCCAAAATATCTAGAGTCTGAAATGAGAGAGTTTAATGTAGTCACCAAGTCTGACAAAAGAGAATCTAGTATTTTCAATCACAGGATTGAGCCTCTTTAATCAGTGAGATATTTTAACTTAGAAATTAGAAGAAAATGTTGAAGAATGGAGATCATGAAACAAAAGCCTAGGACCTCATCTAGCTGGCAGCTTTCACTTAAAAGATAAGTTAAGACATGGTGCATAAATGGACTGGCCAGATGCAAAGTTAACGGCAACAGGCATATATAGTTAGATATCTTTATACAGCCATTTGATGCAGTAACATCAAAATGTGAACATGCTTGTTTTAATCATGAAAAATGTATGCAAACAATTATTCCTGATTACCTTGGCTTCATTTCTAAAAGTGAAAAGAGTAAGCCAGATATGGGAAGATGTTAGGAAATAAGGTAAGAAATGGAGTTAATAATGAAAAAGAAGGAATGTCTATTCATTCACATTTTTCATTTATTCAGCAATTATCTTTTGAATGTCTATCATTATCAAGTAAAGGCATCTGTTCATACTTTATTTTGTTTTGTTTTTATTAAACTGAAGAAGGAGGCGAGAAACAACTAAAGCTTTATATTTTTGCGTAACCAAATTATTCTGCCCTAAAGAAAGTCAGTTGATGCTGAATAATTTAAAATAATCATACTTTAGTCCTGGCATGTACTTAGTTCAATTCCAAGTATCACCTAAATTCTTATCCCCAGCTGTTGTCATTTTACCAAATTAGACTGTTTACTTCTACAATATATTCACTATGTTGATAATGAGATGAGAGGGGACTTTGCAAAAGTAAATAATTAGTTCCACAGTTCACATCATCTTTTAAAAATATAACTACAGAGGTGCAGCCAGCATTAAAAGTCACCAAATACCATCACTCAAGAATACTTAAATTGGCACTTGGATGTGACATTAGCCCTTCTCTATGGTTTAAATTTCATAGAATGATTAAAGGAGGAGGGAGCTTCTCAGCAAGCTAGATTGCTGCTTTCATCCCAGTTAGATTGCTGCTTTTATCCCAGTCATTTCATAATAGTCCATTATAATAAATTCACAGAAAAGATTCACAAGAGATGCACAGCAGCAGTCTTTCAACTTAAAAAGCTCCAATTTAAAAAAAATTCTACCTTATTAGAGATAATAGAATTATGTTTTCGTCAAACATTACAAAACTGTATAGTTTGGATTAATAAAATAACAACTAATTTCTTGCCAAGTAGTTCCACTCTTAAGGTTTCAAATAAAACATGCTTTCAAAAGGAGAATGGTCTCATCTGTGATTCTAATTCATTTAATGTTAATTAACCTAAAAGTTGAATTATAGGACACATATGCTGTTCATGAGATCATCTGATGTCTCTATTCCTCATAATCATGACTATTTATTTTGTGTGTATAAGGCTAATTTTATTTCGTACTGATAGTTACAGAACATATTTGATGTCTTTAGTGCTTAAAGAAAGGTCTAAATTTTGATAGTTCTCATTTGGACCAATTACAACACAGGGATTGGTTATCTTGGAAGTTTTTGAAACCTTATTACAAAGTTACAGAAATTATTAATTTGTGCTGAGTATTTTTTCCTGAAAGAGTATATGGATTATTGAATAGAATCAATGGAGGTACTAACCTTGAGTCAGTGATCTCTATTATCAGCATCTCTTTTGAACAGGTTCAAAAATATTGTGTTGTCAATGAATATAGTGTGTCATCTAATTTATAAAGATAACAATATTGCGTAGTCACATAGTTTCTCAATAAATTACTTCTATAGTTATAAAGGAAAAATCTAGATAGTTATAAACCAAAATATTAATAGGGATTGTTTCTGGATGGCTTATCTTTGCTTTCTCTATTTTCTCTTTTTTGTTTGTTTCTAAATTGAATATGCATAACATAAATAATAAATTTAAAATTTGAAACTCATCTAGTCACCTACACATTAAAACAGTCTCAGAGAAACTAGTTAAAAGATTCTGATAAGTACTTTAGAAAACAAGAAACAGATAAATACAAATAAAATTCCTCATATTTTCTACTGGCTGATGTCATTTTAATAGCCTGGTAAATGAAGAAAATTAAAATGCTTCAAATTTACTTAAAAAGTGTAAAATATGAAAATGGAAAATAATTTTATCAAAAAGGTGATACAACAGTAAGGGATATGTCATGTTTATAGGTACTTGATATTTGTAAGTTCGGTTTTAATACCATTCAAACTTTGTTGCGTTATAACGTGAACCCTTATGTCTTCTGAACTCAGAATTCAGAATCTTGCACCGGCAAACAAATGAACATATCAGGATTTACCTTTGCATTTTGCTGTATTATTTTTTTAAGCGAATATAAAACAACAGAAATGATTTTGTTGTGCTAGTGGTAAAAAACATGTTTTTTAAACTTAATATAATTGAGATAATGGTTGCAATCATTTCACACTTTATGAAAATCATAAAGTGTGAAAAAACTTTGGTTGTAAGACTTAAGCTTGTCAAAAGTGGATTTAAATGTGAATTAAAAGAACACAATTAAAGCATAGGTATGAAAGCCTGTATGTATCAGCAAAGATCCTTAGAAATGAGGTATAATTAAGGAAATTATAATATTTTTAGTCAGCTCAGTAAAGAATCTTTTGTATAACATATAAATATATTTCCTGACATATTTAAATTTCTCTTACATTTGCAAATAGGCTCATGGAAATTTTGCTATACTGAGTGTGATGAACATTAAATTATCCCACCGCTATCTTGTAAGTTAGATATTATTTTCTCAGTTTCACAGATAAAGGAACTGAAGAGACTTACTCAAGACACACAGCAATGGACAGCATGAGTCGAATCTTTGTCTTTCTGATGCTAACAACCAGATTTTCTCCATTATCCCATTCTTTCTTAAAACAACAATAACAACAAAAGCAAACAAACAAAAAAAAACACTAAAAACATTAACTTCAGATCCAAATTTCAAGAGTCTAGCCAATCTCAAAAAAAATCAGTGAAATTAGGAGTGAACACATTGAATGTCAAATCTGAAGAAATCTTGGAAGTTATCTAATCCACATATCTCATTTTGCGACTCAAGAATTAGAAGATCAAAGGATATAAAGGATAGGGTCACATCTTTTGACTATTAATCTAACCTGTTAATAGCAACTGGTTGGATTTTCACCAGCACAAAAGTGCAATTAGAATGAGATATTCTTTCAAGTCTTTATTTCCTTCTTTTCTACTTGCTTCCATCCTTTACATCCAGGAAATCCAGCATTTGTTGTCAATTAGGCTCACCAGCAGTGTACCATGGGATCCCTGCTGGACCACTCACTCTTATTAGTGGATAGCAGGGAGCTGTGGATGCCTGGGAAGGCATTTTAACCTTTGCCCTGCCAGGATACAAGCAAAATCTATTCACCCCACCACAGTGATCCCTGATATTAAGCACATATGCACATCAAGGTTATGATGCCATGGTAACCAGTGGGTGATGAAGTCATTAAGAATACAGACTAATAGTTGGAGCTTCTGCACATATTTATGGCTGCCAGCTAAGAAATGCAAATACTGATTTACAAACACTACCTACAGCTATTAGAAGTCATCAGGATGTACATTTTAGATGGAGATGAAAAAGACCCGTCAGTTTGCAGTTTTAGGAATAATTGACAAGTTATCCTTTGTATGTATTCTGATTTTTGCTACTTGTGCTCTGCACAACATTTGGACATTCTTGTGTAATGATATTTAGGTGTGCATGTTATGGGATAAATGTATTTACAATTTGTTCTCCGTGTCTATATATATAGCACATAAAATATATGTATACTCAGAAATATTAAATTTTAGATTATTTAACCTATGAACATTTTAATTTATTGCTTTTGAAGTTGACATAAAAGGAAGTAAAATATTGACTAAAATGTATCCAATCTAATAAAGTCAAACTATAATTAATATTAGTTTGATGCAATGATTTTTTAATGTAATGATTTTTTAAAAATTATTTTTTGTAATGATTTTTTAAAAATTATTTTTTGTCTCATAAATTTATTTTTGACATTCATGGTGAGGCACACCCTTGATCTTGATTATAAAACATGATATGTGTGCAGTATGACCATGTAAACAAATACTCATTTTCTCCCCATTTGCATATATCTGTGTAGGTATATATATGAATAATTATTTAAACTGTTAGTTGGATTGAATACATTTATATATAAAATAATTTTGCATATCTTTTTTTAGCTTTATTGACATAAATATATGTATTTAAGGTGTACAACGTGATGGTTTGACATACATAATACATTGTGAAATGATTACCACAATTAAACTAATTAACACATCCATCATGTAACATAGTTATCTTTTTTCTTTTTTTCTGTTAGTGAGAACTTTTAAGATAAACTCAATAAATTTCAAATATACAATACGATGTTCTTAACTATTGTCACCGAGCTGTAAATTACATTTCCAGGACTTATTCATTTTGTAACTGAAAGTTTATATTCTTTGACTAAACTCTTCTCATCTTCCCCACTTCCCAGCCCCTAGTAACAACCATTCTGTTCACTGTTTTTAGGTTTAATGTTTTTATATTCCACATATAATCATACAGTATTTGTCTTTCTCTGTTTGGCTTATTTCTTTAGCAATATGTCCTCCAGCTTCATCTATGTTGTGACAAATGGAAGGATTTCTTTTTTTTCTTTTTTTGTGTAGCCAAATAATATTCAGTTATAATATTCAGTTATATATATATATATATATATATATATATATATATATATATATATATCTCACCTTTTCTTTATACATTCATCTGTTGATGAACACTTAAGTAACTTTTATTTTTATATCTTGGCTATTGTTAATAACAATATGATAGTTCTAATTTTAATTTTTTAAGACGTTCCATATTGTTTTTCCATAGTGATGTACCAACTTACATTCCCACAGTGTGCAAGGGTTCTCTTTTCTCCACATCCTCCCCAACACTTGTTATCTCTTGCCTTTTTGATAATAGTCATTCTAACAGGTGGCATCTCATTGTGGTTTGATTTTTATTTCCCTGATAATTAGTAATATTGAGAACATTTTCATGTATCTATTGGCCATATGTTAAGTCCTCTTTGGGGGACATGTTTATTCAGGTCCTTGCCTATTTTTAAAATTAGGTTTTTTTGGGTTTTCGCTATTGAGTTGTATGAGTTCCTTATATATTTTGGGTATTAATTCCATGTCAGATATATGGTTTGAAAATATTTTCTTTCATTTCATAGGATGCCTTTTCATTTTGTTAACTGATTCCTTTGCTGTGCATTAGCCATTTAGTTTGATATCCCATGTGTGTTTTTTTTTTTATTGCCTGTGCTTTTGATGTCATAGCCAAGAAATCATGCCAAGACTACTCAACGTCAAAGAGATTTTCTCTTATGATGTTTTCTTTATAATAGCTTAACAAAATAAAAGAAGTTTGAAGATAAAGAAGCCAAACATAGAGATATATTTTAAAATCTTAATAGTTTTCAGAAGTATTCTGTTTATGGCCTTATCATTTGAGGGAAAAAAGTAACACATTAGAGATTCTCCCACCACCTTTTAAAATGATATCTAAAGAATCTCTAAAAACACTCATAATTCTTTTTGGAATAAAGTAAAAATAATGAATAAATATATGAATATAATAGTTGGCATGGTTATCAGATTAATTGGATACTTATTCATCTCTAAGAGAAAAACCAAAGGATAGAATCCTATTTACTAAAAAATATTTATTATTAAAAAATATATAGTCTCAATAAAATTATCACTGCCAGAGATAAAGCTTGCTAAAACTATGCTAAAACTTTGTAACTTTGTTAACTATTTGCCATTTTCTAAATTGATTATATAAATAAATTACCAAAAATATACCAGTGGATCTATCAATGTTTTGTTCTGTGAAAAGTAAATAACCTCTAGGCCCATAATGATGAACTTTTAATGATCTAAGGCAGTTTAGTAAGCCCTGAATTTAAATTCTCACATCTGCATTGAGTAGTTGTATAAATGTTTGAGATAAAACATTCACTTTTGAGAAAAGTTTGGTCTTGTTTTAGACATATCTATTGCCCATACCTACACATATTTTAGGTGGTCTCTTCATCATAACATAAACCAATGCTGTCATTTTAATATCAACTTCTTAAAATAAATCATCCTCTTTAACCAATTTCTCTTTAGGCCAGTGCCAAAGAATTCAACAATGCAATGACTGACATTCATCACATGCTCTCTCTGATATTTGAGAGATCTCATCTAAAAGATATGTTATATTTCCATTTCTCTAGGCCAGAGCTGTATTACTATATTATTACATCTGGTATGTATTATCTTGCCCTCCCTCCAAAAAGTTATACCTTCACAGTTAAGATGTAAAACTATGTCTTAAGCTTTCCTTTTATTCTATTTCACTAGAAACATCAATTTAAAGTGTTCATAACTTTTGCAATCCTGCTGTCAAAGATGTTTGGGTATTAAATTGTGTTATTTGTTGTAGAACCAGACATATGATTGATTTCTCTTGAAATTTAGTATTAGGAAAAATTTTATCCCTGCAAATGAAATTGTATCTCTTTATTATATAAGAACTATATGCAGCGTGTGTGTGTGTGTGTGTGTGTGTGTGTGTGTGTGTGTGTTCTTCTTTTGCCTACCATAATTTTGAAGGCAAAATTTGATACTTAATAAACATAACTGACTATTCTGGGTTAGGGGTAAAATAATCTTTCTTCTCTTTCTAAAGCAGTGCTCTCTGACATTTCTGGACTTAGTAACCCTTTGAGAACATGATTAGTTATAAAGCCACTTCCCAAACTAATGAGTACATACACATCGAATTTAGCATAAATTTTCAGAGATTTCAAGAATACTAACTGTGAACACTAGGTTAAGAACTCCTCTTTTAAAGTATTTTTGACCTGCCTTTTGTTTTTGAAACCTTCACAGTATTGTTTTTTGTCCATGAAGTTATTTAGAACTTTTTTAGTAGAAAACAAAGTATGTTATAAATTAATTTAATGTTAATAAAATAAACTAAAATATTAATATAAGAATAAAGAAATAAATAATACCAATAATTTATTAAGATCTAATTAATCTCGAACAACATTAATAAATTAAAGTCTAATTTATAGCATTTTTTTCCTCCCTTCTTTTTTGTTAAGAGTGGGCAATGGATGGTTAGGCAAAGAAATAAACAGTAACCCAAGGTTTATATACTGCATCTTAAATTTCTACATGATATCTCTTGACACCCCTCATTCAAACCTTATTTCAAGCCTCAAAATTCTGGTTATGCCACACAGCAGGCCTTGGATTCCTTGATTATTCACTGTGCACCTTAATTTGGCTGGACTCTAAGAATCATTTCCCAGAGCCCATGCTTAGAAAACCAATGCTTGTTTATAAACTGCAATTGAAATGTAGAGAACAATTTCCTTGAAATTATCATAGTGTTATTTGTCATTCTGTCCAATACATTGCAATGTTCTAACATAGCAGGTATTTATTACAACCCTCTACTCAGCAGGAAGTGTTGTGGCAAGTGGTGTTTTCTCTTTTTAAAGCATCTCCCTGATTTAAATATTTCATTTAGAGTCATATTTACATTTTGGGGGAACTTAAAAAATATAATTTGCCATTTTGGATTTAAGAAGAGAAGAAAAATTAAAATTCAATGAGAAAACAAAACCCATAAAACAAAAAGGCTACCCACTCCATTCATAACATTTGCAACACAGTTTGTGAGGACTCAATAAGAGAGCACAAAATAGATTCTTGAAGCATTATTCATATATTAAAATCTCCTTTATTCATCTCTGCATATCCTACACAAAGAAAATAAAACGAAAACTTCTATAACTCTTTTTTTAGTCGTAATTTTTATCACCATATGGTATAGAGTTATTATTTATATCCTTGAATTCTACCCTAAATGTTGTAAAGTAAACCCCCAATAGAGACTGATCACTTAATAAAGGTGCTCCAGGGTCTTACTATATTAGTTTCCTACGGCTATTGTAAAAAAAGCTTCAAAAAACTAGAGATTTAAAACAGTAGAAATTTATTTTCTCACAGTTCTGAAGGCCAGAATTTTAAAATCAAGGTGTCAGTGGGGTTGGTTCCCTCTGGAAGCTCTGAGGGAGAATCTGCTCCCTGCCTTTCTTCTAACTCCTGGTGGTTGAGGTCAAAACTTGGTGTTTCTTGGCTTGGGGCTGGATACCTTTAATGTCTACCTCTATCTTAATATGACCAACTCTGTGTGTCTGTGTGCTTCAAATCTACCTTTCATTTATTTTATAAGAATCCTGTCACTGAATTTAAGGCCCACTGGAATCCAGGATGATCTAATCTCAAGATCCTTTCATTACAAATACCAAAATCTTTACTCCAAATAAGGTCACATTCTGAGGCTCTGAGTGGACATGAATTTGAGGGAGAGTATTCAAATCACTACACCCACCTTAGAAATTGCCTCTAAAATATAATTTAGTATCACCTGTTCTTTTTCTTTCTGTTGCTGTTGTTGCTTACATCAGACACTGTTGTAATGGTTAACTTTTAAAATAGCCTTTATTTTTCACTTCAAAATCCTCTAAAATGCCATTTTTAAAAAGGTATTTAATTTTGTTCTTATTACCAAAGCAAAAAATGTTCATTGTAGAAAACACAAAAAAGAAAATAAAAATCACTTGTAATATCAGAGCTAAAGATTTTTAATATATTAAGGTAAATGCTTTTACTAGTTTGCGCAAACATCTATATCTATGTCTTATAAGGTTGAAATCATACTGAGCATATTTTTTACATAATAATTTAGATTATCCTAAATATCATTCCACTTTACAACAATAATATGCAGTATTTATGTCATACTTAGTTAATACAAACTTTAACAGTCTATAAGCAATCTTTCAGTATCCTTACCTAAGGGAACTGACTATAGAGGGAAGAGGACCCCAGGAGAAAAAAATTTTAGGGCATATCATCTGAGTACAGGAGCTGAAGGGCATAACAGGAGTTTAGACATGAAGCCTATCACCCATGTAAAGGATGCACTAGGGAGTTCCTAATAAAGGGTCCCTCAGAGGAGTTAACCTAAATATATCATAAGACATATATCATATGAGCACCAACTACACACAAAGGTGCCTACTACAAAATTCCAATATAACCAGTATTGCCTTTTCCCGATAATATTCTTTATTCTTTCCCAGTCTTGGAGTAGTCAGAAATAGTCCTGCAAAAGTAGACAAATTAGAAAAGATAGCATTCTTTTTATCATTCTGAGTGAGAGAGTAGGGGAAGACCAAATGGAATTGGTGAGAGGGGTAAAAGGTTGACTTTTATATAAAACTAGATTTTTTGTTACATATAAATGAGATGACTTTAGTTCTATCATTGATCACAAAGTATTGAGTTCTGCTAGAGATTTTTCTAAAGGATAGAAAGGAAAAATAAAGTAGAAGCTATTGAAAGCATTATGGTATAAAATATTTCTAATCATATTCTGATTTCAGCTTTTTTTAATAAACAATTAATACTTATGTTTTTACTTATGTCTCTTCTTACTTCTAGATGAATCATAGAATCAATATGCAAAATTTCAAAGAGTTCTATTGGAGTTTTGACAATTATTTTTTACTTTAAGATTGTTTCTAAAATTTATAAAGAATTAAATTATCTACAATATGATAATTACCATAAACTAGTTATACCTCTTAACTCTTCTCTAACATAATGCTCATACATTGTTTGGGTCCAAACTTTTAAAACATTCACCATTCTTTAGAATAAGTTTCATTGCTATAAATGTTCTATCACCAAAGTTGTGTTACATTCTTTCTGATTGTTGGTTTACATAAGCTTATTATTTTTTTAAAAAGTCAATGAAGAATACAGAAATATTTTTCAGACTAGATTTAATCCATTTTTCAACTAATACTTATTTTGTGCTCACTCTCATTGTATGATTAGATTTTTGTGGATCCAAACATGAAAAAATTTCTACTCTAAAAAATTTATAATTTAATAAAGGAAGAGTGAATAATCTGTATATGAACAACTACATGTGATAGAGAAGAAATCAAGTACAATCATATGAAAACAAAGTTTCATAAACAAGAAGAGAATAAGCAATTAATTTTCATGAAGGCAATTTAGGAAATTCAAGAAGATGAGGTAGCTATATTCAGAAACTATTAAAATGGAATTTTTAGTCTTCTAGATAACCAACAACTTGACAGATATTAATATTTACATTCTCTCTGCCACTGTGATTAACAAACATCCTGGAAATTGTAATTTTAAAAAGTATATATATAATCCCTAATATACAGCATATTTCCTCTGGAGGTATCTCTTTTGCACCATATGTTTATTCTTTGTTTGATTAAACCTTTATGTTTCATGATGAATCATTAGTTTTGATATTTAGCTTGAGCCTAGATTAGTAGATAGAATAAATGTTTCCTCCAACATTACTTTGTAAAATAAATAATTTTTACATAGTTTCATTTGGAGAAATGAAACACAGTGTACATTACTCCCAAAGCAGTGAAAATAATGCTTCTGTGTACCTCGATGTTTTCAGAAGATATTAAGGATGCCGAAGCTATTTTTAAGGCCATCTATTACTGCTTTTGAATGCAGTTCAGAATCTCTACACATACAGTCTACTAAGAAATAAAGTTCTCAGTCACAAAAACTGGTAAACTTCTTGAAAGAGAAGAATATTTATTGGTGAGGAATGTTAAAATGTTAAAAATGTGACCCCATTATGGTGACATTTTTCACCTTTGAAGCGACCTCTACAACACTGTCGGAGGTCAAATTTTCTTAGAATAAGTAACGTATTCCAATAGATAAATCTGAATTTACAAAACACATTCATCAGGAGGTTATTATTCACACTATAAATGATTCACTGCAGGGTTTCTTTAAGACTCTAGTAGTGATTTTAAGTAATTGTTTACAGTTCATTAACTACTTCATAGAAAAGCTAGAGGAAATAGAGAGTCTCAATGCTAAAAAATTCTGAAGATTCACCATAAATTTAAAAATATATGTTTTTTGGAATTGGAAGGGACTAAAAGAATTAGGTAGAAGCATTTTATTTTTGAGATAAGAAGCTAAGAGAAGGTACAGTTGCCCTATATCATCCAGCTACCTACCTGAATTGGCAAAGAAAAAAACTCAGCTTTTCTAAGCCACAATCTAAAAGTCCTTCTGTTATACCAAAGCCTGTTAGGTATGGTTCGGTTTGCGAAAATGTGATCACGCAGTGACTTTTCTGGATAGATAAAGGTAAAGATATATAAAAATTTATTTCACTCACTTTCAACTATTAATGAAGAACTGTCAATTTTATCACATGCTTTATCGGATCAAAATCTAGGGACAAGAAGTAGAGCAGAAGGAATGCATAAAGGCCATTTGACAGTTTAGAATTAAAGCACTTCTTCCAAAATATAAAAAAATAAAATCAATTGAGAAACTAAGAGGTAGTCCAAGGGATTAAAATAGACCATTCTATAATTGAACTTCTGTATTACAGGTAGGATTCTCCAGGAAACGAGCCTGAGATTGACTTTCTTGTTTAGAATATTTTAGGGTGTACTCCTGGAATCAACTCTAGGGGAAGAACGGAGAAGGAACCAAGATCAGTCTTGAATATACATGAATGTTCATATACTGCATTTCTTAATTATACATTTGTGTTGACATTTACATAATTCACTTTCAAATAACCATTTATTTGTTTTATTTTTTTATTTTTTGAGTTGTGAATGTTTTTATTGGGATATAAGGGATGGGTTGGAAAATGTCACTGTGGGTGGTTATGTCCCACCAAGGTACTGTCCATTCTAATCTCCCTGGGATAGCTTCTGGAGCTTTTTCTTTTTCTTGGAGCTGTCACTCTTGCTACCAGCAGCTTCTTCAGGTTCACTGCTGAGCAGCTCCTCCATAAAAGAGAATTTCTTCTTTCTCTTGTGGACACTTTTGTTTCCTGCCTCTTCAGGATCACTAACTGGTTCCTCTTTGGGGAGACTTCCATTGCCAACTGTTTCTTCTAAATCACTACTAATCAGCTCCTCCTTGGAAAAAGATTTCTTTTTCTTGGGTTTGGCTAAAGAGACAAGTGGGTCTTCCATTCCATTCTCCTGAGAAGCCTCCTAGAGCTTTTGTTTTTTCTTCTTTTGAGATCTTTCACTTACCTCCTCACACTCTTCTGGCATATTACTGTTTTCTGGGGATGCAAGAGCAATGGCAGCCAACTATATTTTTTTCCTTTCTTCAAATGCTTCTTCTCCTGTTTCTCCAGCTTCCTAGTAATCTCAGCTGCCACTTCCTCTGCCTGAACCATGGCTTCCTTCATGACCTCCAGAGTCTTTCATGGAATCATTCCGGTCTCATAGAGAGATAGCCGCTCTACAACTTGTTTTCGAATCTTCTCTCCAAATACACTTGTGGGCACCTCAGAGAAGCAATCAATTTGTGAGGCAATACTGCATTTGTTTGCCAGGTATTGGGAGGTGTGGCCTTTGGTCTTGGCAGCTGCTTGGCCAATGAAGTTGGAATGGAAAATCAGTCCATATTTTGGGGTGTTATCCTTTGTTTTCAGGGTTCTAGAAACTCAGCTCCTTTTGCTGGGCCCGGGGAATTACTCAGACAACAGGACTGGCCATCACCCCCATTCAAATAACCATTTAAACTCTTCCTGAGGATATTATTATCATCCATTCAACATAATTCAATGGACTTTATTTTTATTTAATATTGTATCTTATATGTTTGGGACAGTGGCCAGCACATAGTAGATATTCAATAAATTAATAATGACTTTTCACTTGTTTACATCTGTGTCTGTACCTCTGAAACTAGATTTTCAGTTTCCTAAAGGTAATGATCATATTTTATACTTCTCAGCCCAATGTCTTAAATATAGTAAGTGTTCAGTAATACTTATTTTTTGATAAAGAACTTTGAAGAGCTATGTTATACTACTTTCTAATACCTGTTGAGCTACAGGTAAGCACATGTCTCTGTAGATTCATGATGAGAGCTAATCAGAAATATTGGTTACCAAGTTTAGCCAGGGTTTCTTAATGGATGATGCAAAGTAGAGCATGGAAACACTGCATTGTGAAAAGTCCTAATTCACATAAAATAAAAGTACAAAAGTAAAATATAAGTCAATTAAATATTCAATTTTATGCATTTTTGTTTGTTCTGTTTCAGATTCTCAAAGATGTATTGGTTTTGATTTGAGTGTACACTAATTGACTCTTTATATATCTTTCTGGCAGCCTTTACACAGAAGCTCTCTTGTTCTTGTATTAGTTGTTGCTCTATTTATCAGGAGAGTCTGTTGGGCCAATAAAATTATATATCTTTTATTCTTATGAATATATAAATGGTATATTACCATATAGAAGTTGAGTAAAGACTAAAAACATGGGAAAATATAGCAAGCAATAGAAGGTCTATATTATTCTTCAATGGAAATGTAGCTCCTCTTTATCTACAATTCTCTAAATAAAGAACAGAAAAATAGTTAATATATAGGAGAGAAGCTTCATTAGTCTTTTTTTTTTCATTAATGTTACTCATATTCTGATATAATGGTAAAATAGAAGGAATCATAATAAAATTTTTAAAAATAAATTGTTTTACTTAAATAAAAACATTAAGGCCCATAATTCTATTTTAAAATAGTGCTCTATGCAGATATTATTATTTTGCAATTTTATTATTTAACCAAATAATTGAGAAAAATACTAAAATATATAGAACAAAAAGTAACCAATTAACAATCAGTAAAGTGCATATTTTGAAAAGTGATGCAAGTGATGAGATAATTTTAATTTTTAGGATGTTTCAAAAAGGTGGCAGTTGGCAAACTTAAACTCAAGGAGTAAGTGAAGAATTCTGTAAAATACACAATTTCAGGAAGTAATTGAGTGAAAGAAAATATTTTATTGAGCTACAAGGAAAGAGTGTTTACTAGAGATGTTAAATTCAAAGAGCCTTTGACATAGGCATGAGATGAATAAATTAAGGCAATGTAGAGCAAATGTTCTTGTGAAGAGTAGAATGATTTATGTACAAGAAATAAAAGAGGAAAAATAAGTAAAGTGATCATGGTTTTGTTTAACACTGAACTCTTGGCACCCTAGAAACACCTAAAGGTTATATATGTAATGCATTTGCATCAACACTTATGTATAGCATGGAGTGGCAATTGGGAAAATATTTACAGAGTAAAATAATAATAGAGACCATTTATTGAGCTTTATCTTGTGTAATTCCCATTGTAACCTTATGATCTCCATTTTACAGGTAAAGGACATAAGGGACAGAGTGATTAACAAAGTCCCCAATAGTCTGAAAATGAAAGGATCAGAATTTCACTCCAAGTATAACACCAAGATTGGCGTCTAGATGACTTCATATTTCAGGCCAACGAGTTTAGTTATATTTAATTTTTTTAAGAAACAAGAAGCCTTTGCAGATTTTTGAGTAGGTTCTAGGGTTCTCTTATCAGTAGTTGTGCCTCATTATGATCCTGGGTAACTTAATTATGGTAGCATCAAAACAGCTTTCTAGAATCCCCTCCTGAAATAGGATATGAACACTTTAACCTACCAAATAAATGTATTTGGAAGATTTAGAAGAAATAGAAAGACTTTTCCACCTAAACCACTGCTATTGCAATTAAAAATGTTTGTCCAAAGAAGCCCCCTTCTTTTATCTCCCTGTGGTCTATCACTGTTACCCATATTCACTGAAAAGCCCAATGTCACCCATAGTGTTGACTAACTTCTCCCTTTATGCCAATGCCAACAGTTCAAAATAATGTCTTAATTATGCAGAATTGGCATATCATTATGAAAATCCATAAACAAAATATTTAATAATAAAATATATTAGTTATTGGTTTTCATTGGGCTACTCTTTCCAATAAAGGAGGAAAAATTTCCAGATTAACATTTGAAAGAAATATTTGTTAAGCCAACTTTGAATCTAGACTCCCTCCACCCAACAGTTAAGTGGAGAATATGACTCCACAATTATAACTGAAGCCATACTCAACAGTTTATAATCCCTCTTTCGATTCCAGCAGTCAAGGTGGAATAACAGGGACCAGATTTACCCTCTCATCTGAAAATTCTTTTAAAAGATGGGCAAAATATATGAAAATAAAGGTCATTCACAACACTGTACATCAAGCAACAAAGAACAACAATCCCTTAGAGATTAAAAAAATAAATAAATGAGATGAGTCCTGTCATTGGCCTCAGTTTATTGCATGATGAGTTTTCACACAGGGATGGAAAACCCAAATCCCCCTGAGTTGAAGAGGCAGATGAGATTCTGGGGCAGCCAACAAATTATCTGCCTACAATGATATAACCCCATAGAACCCTCCCACTGAGGCTGGTATTTCTACTTTTGCTACAAATACTAATCTTTAACCCATTACGTGTTTTTGTGTCAATCCCAGGAGACAGTGTTGCGACTTCTAGAAGCCGGCAAGGCAATCAATTCCTGTTTCTTTCCACACTGGACCAGAATTTTTGGCCTGCACACTTTTTTTTTTTTAATTTTTGATATCTTCCCCACATAAGAAAAATATGTGAATTCTGGGTAGCCAAAATATCAAGTGTCCCCTGCAAGCATGAAAATACAGCAGACACTACTAAATGCTTCCTATGGGGAAGCACTAGGTCATTTGCATAGATGACATTGAACCCATTCAACAATACCATGAGATAAGTATTATTATTTTTTATTATTATTATTATTTTTTTTTAGTTTTACAAAGCAAAAGTTTTAGACAAGTCAGATAATTCGTACCTGTGCAGTGAGGGTGAATTCTGGATTTGATATGGTAATGCTCCCTAAATTGGACTATTATCCATTGTACATACCACCTCTCAAAACAACTGTACCATTGGTTACATAGTTGACAAGGAGAAGAAATATGGCTCTATCAGCCCAAATATATTTTCATCCCTGGAAAAACAATTAAACAAATAAAAACCAACTTTCCTACTAATACTTTTAATTCTTGCAGTACTTGACCTAATACTTTACATGTAATATGTACTCATAAATTTTTCCACAAATATTTATTAAATTTAGAATGCATAATAATCTAATAAAGACACAATTGAAAATAAATAATTTCTTATTCTTCAAAAAATCCTCCCCCTTAACTAATGTTTACTGAAGTATGTTGGTCACCCCCAACAAAAGACTTATCCCTGATAAAACCTTAGGAACAAGTTAGAAGCATAAAATCAACTGTATTCTTATTCTCAAGTCAAATAGAATGTCAACCTGAAGAAAAGACACAATTCTAAATAGCTTTGGAATGTGACTGTGGTCACTTAAACCATCTCTTGAGTATCACTAGTATTACAGAGAAAAAAAAAACATGCAGCTGGTAGAGGTATAATAAAGGGAATGTATGACAAAAGAGTTGTGTGGAGGATGAATAGCAAGGGCCACCTAGTCCCAGTGTGACAATCAGAAAGGATAGTGCAGTACAGATCAAGTCCCTGCAGGTTAATAAAAGAAACAGAAAAGCCTGGAGGGGAAAAGGTAGCAGAACTGACAAAAAGGTTGAATGATGAAAAGTAGAGAAATGCTGAGAGGGCATCACATCTCTCTAGGAGGCCACAAAAAAAGATGACTAGTAGATACTTGATCACAGTCTATAACTTCGAGTTAAAAATATAAATGAAGTAAGGGAGTTATTCACATTCTCCTAATATAGTAGGGAAAAGATCAATGCCCTGCAGTTAAAAAAAAAAAAGTACTTTGAATTTATATTTGGGTAAAAAAATTTTTTAATACTTTGAACAATTGGACAATAGGCTTAACTACCAAAGGAAGTCCATGAATTGATCTTCCAATAGACACCCTATGAAAGGTCAGAGAAGACATCAGCCAGACCTAAGAACTAAGTTGCCATCACAGTGGTAAGAGTAGACGAGATCATCTTTTTTCAAATAACAAAGATTCCATGACTTTTTTAAAAGAATTCCAAACATTCCTTTAAAAAAAATCCAAACATTTGTTTGATCAAACATAGTAACTCCTTTGGTGCATTTTGAAGCTCAGTAGTTCACAATGTAAGGTCAACTTTAAATGAGTACGAATATTATGTGACCAAGTATTGGGTATTTGGTTTATATCTACAAAATGGATTGTTTTTAGTGAAGACTGATTCTCTATAAATATAGTAATCATGTATGTTAGTTTATTATAGCTCATTTAAATATATGCTAATCATTCATATCAATGTAATAATATGATTGAATTCCATTATATATTCCTACCTACTCATTATCTACTCCCTTTTGAAACAACTGGTTTATTTCATAATTTCTTGGGCAAAGAAACTTTATTAAATACTACTTGTCAACACAGTTGCTGGTAATTTCATTTAAATTCTGAATGCATGGTAGATTTAAAAAATATATGAACTAGAAATGGGTGAATCAAAAGTTCCCGTCACCTGTTTTGTCAGTCTCAAATGAAATGCATGCATATGAAGTTTGGTTATATAAAAAGTCTTCATATCCATGATATATTTTAGGCAGAAATTTATATAATTCCAATGTATGTTTTTATCAGAGTCCCTAATTTTTATTTGTTTTATGAAAACAAAACAAAACCGTAACTACTTGCTTCCTTTCTCATAAGATGCAGCTTTTGAAAATTCTCCTTTGTCTACCTATTAATTACCTAGTATAGCCTGTACACAATAATAACTGATAATAATAAGCATCTTTCTATGTAAAAGACATATAAAATTAATCTACAAAATACTCATGTGAGTGAATTAGTATTATTTTCCTGATTTTATAACTAAAAAATTTGATGCTAAGAGTTTATAATTTATCTAATATCTTATAGTTATTTTAATAACAGGGTCAGAACTTGAATTCAGGTCTATCTGATGCCAGTGTTCATGTTTTTAAATAACCTCTTATATTGTTTTATATGTGTGTCATAGATACTTGTAACCCCTACAACGTGAAATATATTTGATTAATTTTTATTTTCTTCTACTAAAGTAGTAAACTAATTTTAGAAAATCTCTTGGCTCTGTTTTTAACTTCCATCCTCTCCCTATCTTTGACTAGATCCCACATGCTTGGCCAGGAATTATATAATTGCATATGGCTTTGGAGGGCTAATGTTATTATTTCAAATCCTCATTCCTTGTGGCCTTCGAGAAACTGGGCAGATTTCTAAACTGTATTGAGTGAAAACATCCTAATAGAAAAAAATGAGGCTGTAGATGCTCCCACTTTTCAGGTATTATTGTGACAATTGAATGAGATAATCTATGCAGTGCAGACTGTAGACATTCAATAAATACTAATTCTCCACTTACCATCTATCCCAACATAGCCTATTACAACAAAAACTTTAACTAGATCTACGGGAACTGTCTAATGAAATAAATTTTAACGAATATGTATCAGCACATGATACTACCATGTGTTAAGTCTAGCCTGGATCGTCGTCAGCAGGGTTAGATGTTGGTCTATTAACAACAAAGAATACCAAGTCTCTACTCTAAAGTGGTTCCAAGTCTAGTGGGGAAGACAGATAATGTAAACAGATAATTATACAGCAATGTGTTCTGTGAGACAATAATTTATGTGTGCAGTGTTACTGGAACAAAGAGAAAGGAACAATTAACTGTTCAAGGACAGAGTAACCTGAGATAGACTAATTTAGAGGAACAATTAATAGAACACTCATAATTTCCTAAAGTTTAGGTAATATGTCTTGTGAGATCATTAGACAAATACAAAAAGCCCAGAATTTTTCATAAAGTAGACTATAACTAGCTTTTACTGTAGTACAAAGGCTCAGAAGCAAGAGAGCATTCTTCTTTAGTATTAATTTAGTATTAATTTTATAATGTAACTTACAGGCAAATAATTCTTGTGTATGTAGAAAAAAAATCTTAAAAATGGTTATTGAACCTGCCAGATGAAAGTCCAATGCTGCTGACTTAAAGCACCAAACCCCTCATCAGAGAACAATGCCTTTGACTACACTCTTAGAGAATAGATCCAATGAGTCTTATTTTCATGAAATGTTTCAAATTTTGTCTTGCTGCCACTATTGATTTTTTTATCAGAATTCTTATGTAAAAAAGTAAATGTAGATATCATCAACCAAGGAAAGGGAGGAGTTTTCCCATGAACAAGAGAACAAATTTTAAATATCTTAATAGTAAAAGAAAGTGGTATGATACTGTCACTAGGCTTCATAGTGTTTACATAGATTCACCTCAGTTTTTTCTGGGTTTATCTTTTGTACATTTAGAGAGCATTGCATGAAATTAAACAAATGTCTAAAGAGTACTGAGGAAAATTATGTTTTCTTCCAAATTTTAAATCATATAGAAAGATAATTGGGAGAAAAAATGTCTCGATAGCCTTCATTTTCCATCTCTCTTGCCTGTTTTTCCATCTGTGAAATAAGGTGGTTTGATCACCATTTTGATTCTATAATTTATTTCTATGTATAGGAACTGAGGCTTTTAACATCACCATCTACACTGTCTGCTTTTGAAGAACCATAGTGGCACGTTTTGCCATGAGAACAAAATAATTAAAAAAAAAAAATCTTGCAATAATTTGAGCTTTTTCCACAAATTGGTAATCAAGCCTTTAAAAATTTTTTATTGATTTAAAGTAGATAATTTGTTTAAAAATGCAAGGCTGCATCTGTATGTTACAGATGCTGATGAGTTACTAAGGTGATTTATAAAATGTATTTTTAGCAGTTACCAATTATTGAATGCTTATTATGTGCTAGGAATTGCTAATCCTAATACATATATATATATATATATATATATATATATATATATATATATATATATATATATACTTCATCCCACAGCAGCCTTATTATGTCTTTATTATAAGATGATGAAACTAAGACTTAGAGAATGAAAATGAGTTTTCCAAGGACGCGGAACTGATATATGTTCATGGCAAGATATACACCCAAATCTTTTTGATTCTGCATTTCAATCCTTTGTTCTTAGCCATGACGTATCTGATGTAGCCCTAATAGCAAGCTTTCATTCTTTGTAGTTCTGTATTATTTGAATGTTGCCCTAATATGCTTATTAACATTGTGAACAGGAAAAATTATGAATAGTTCTATAATTTAAAGTTATGATACTGCATGTCTAATGACTCAATAAAGGCCTGGTTTTACCACCATAATGTTGTTTATCACAAGTAAGAAGCACCTGAAATATGGCAAATTCATAATGGCCACATAATATGCACATTTGCCAAATTGTTGGATTTTAAAATTTTAACAACGGAAAAGAAAAATATGAGAAAATTTACTCGGACTCTAGTCATGTTATTCATGTAAGTAGAAAAATAGGTATGAGTTTATAAGCACAAGCCACATTCACTTAATAACATGGCAATAAAATCCAACCAAACTATTACCTATGGAAGATGAGTGCTCCAGTGACTAATGACTAGCATTGGCCTTCCATTCAAGTATATTCATTGTACACTCCATAGCTAATGGTGATGCCGATATCTGTTTCCACAAATGAGTGGTCTTATTGAAGAAGAAGAAGAAGAAGAAGAAGAAGAAGAAGAAGAAGAAGAAGAAGAAGAAGAAGAAGAAGAAGAAGAAGAAGAGAGAGGAGAAGAAGAGAGGAGAAGAAGAGGGAGGAGAAGAAGAAGAAGAAGAAGAAGAAGAAGAAGAAGAAGAAGAAGAAGAAGAAGAAGAAGAAGAAGAAGAAGAAGAAGAAGAAGAAGAAGAAGGAGGGGCCAATGAAACTAATCCTGGCCCTCCAGTACTCTGAGAAACAATTTTCTCCTGAGGATGATAATGGAAGAGGTGGCGGCTGTATGATATTCCCAGACCTGCCCACCCAAGGATGAGTGGCTTATTAAAAAATTATTTTTGACTTGTATTAACATAAATTAGCAGTAGAAAACATAATCCACCACAAAGTACAAATTTTTGTTCAAATAATTCTATTAGTATAATTATCTTTTTTGAGGAAATTAAATGTACATTATTATACTTGATGTACCACAAATTATAGAAGCAAAAAATTTCACTTACAAGGTTCTGCAGTTCTCAAGTAATTAGCCATATTGCACCCAGGAAACTAAAATTAAATACATAAATTAAACCAGTAGGGGAGATAATAACATTGTAAAAGGGGTCTGAATATAGTACAGCATGTCATACCTGAGGCTCAGCCTTAGAAAAGCCACCCTAGGCTTGGTTGCACAAAAATCAAACTAGATTTCCTCCCACAGACCTGAGTTTGTTACTGAAGCAATCACTTGGCACTCCACTAAAAGAAAATTCTACCTCTGATGAAACAGTATTTATGCAAATAGGTCTCTTTTGCCTACTTTCTGAACATTGTTCAGTCCCTTAATCTCTGTGATACTCAAGGTGTGAATTCAGCAGCAAGATGTTACATAAATTCAAAGTTATAGCTAATATTCTTTCCAATTTATACTAATGAAATGTTCAGCTCTTACTTCTCTAAAGACACACACATGGAGACATAACAAGGACATTCACTATCCTTTTTACTGGACGTAGTTTGGGGTTGAACTAATAATATTGATATTAGCTACTTTTAGTGATAATTGTTCTCCGTTTCACAGGCTTAGGAACTACTCTTTCTACTAGCTAATGTTACTTAGTTGGATGGAAAGATCAGTCTGACACTAAGCTTAAAAGCAAAAAAAATAAAAAGAAACTTGAAATCCTCATAACAGTCATTCCTCTCTGCATATAGTCATTATTTCTGCTCTATGTTGTTATTCCTGTTTGAATCCCAGATACAGAGTGAGATTCTTTTTAAACACAAACTCTGCTGACTCCAAAGATAAACTAGAACATGAGGGGATGGGATTATCCTGCTAGTAATCTTAGTACCAGAGCCTTGTCCAATATTCCTCATATATACCTGAACATCCAATCCATAAATGTTCATTTTAACCACATGATCTTTAAATATAAACTCTGCATTACTAGAGCAGAAGAGATTTTAGGGTATAAGTTACTTACCATCAAATAAATAATTTTATCATAGTTTAATTTAAAACCCATGAAATGGGCACAAAAATGTAAAGATCTTTGTATGGCATTTTAATTTCCACCAGAGAAGTAGTTTGGGGTTGATATTTCTAGATCTGCTCACCCAGGTTTGAGCACCCTTCACTGAGGAGTAAAAAACAACTAAATGGCTTTACCTAGCCATTAGCATTAGTTAGCCTTCGTCTTTGGCTAGTGTTAGCACAATGAGTACTTGGTAACAAATATGGAAGCTTGGTATGGGCCCAACATCATGGGTCCACACTTACCTGATGTCAACTGGCCAGCTACAGAGACCATTGGTGAGTAATTGATACACCACTTTCACTTAAGGTGACCAACCAGCCAATTGATTGTAAATTGATTTTCTTGGACACCTTATATACGAGAAGGGTCAGAGATTCATTTTGACTAGAATTGATATATATTATAAATATTCTGCCTATGGATTTACCTACTTTGTCCACAGAAATACTGTTTCAGAGTATTTAATCCAATGACATGAAATCCTATATAACATATTATTGCTTTAATAGAGACATATTTTATAGCAAAGGATATTTGGAAGTTGTCATATAACCACAGTGTCCATTTGTCTTATCACATATTGTATCACCCAAAGCCTATTAAACTAGAGAATAGAATTTGAAGGCACAGCTGAAGTACTAGCTTGAAGACGATATGTTGCAAGGATAAGCACTACCCTGTAGGATGTAGTATGTACTCAAAATCAATGATCTTTTTATGGTGCAGTGTCCTCAATATGTAGGAGCTAGAGAACAAATTATGTAATCAGAAATGACCCCATTTACCATCACTCTCAGTGATTTACTTGAGAAATTTGCACTTCCCACCCTACAACTCAAGGTTTTGTGAATTTCAAGATCTTGACATCCAAAATAAGAATGATTCCCTCAGAAAACTGCAATAATAATCTCATCAAATTTCAAGCTATGACTATCACCTGAGTACTTTAAGTTCTATGCTGAGACACCAGCATGCAGGAAGAGAAGTCACTACATGGCAGGTGTAATTGACACTGTCCATCTGAAGCAGGTAGAGCTGTTGTTGCACAATGAATGATGGGAAGACTCTGATAGCTGGATGGTCCAACTGAGTGTTTTTTTTTTTTTAAATTCCTTTCCTCCAATAAATTGTATATAAACAGTGACCAGGGCTAAGATCCCTCGTGGATTATAGTATGAATGAGCTAACCATAATAAGAGAATTCTAGAATGGAGACTAGAGAAATCATGAATCACAATTTCACTGTTAGTCTCATAGTAGCTACAGCTTCAGAGGCTTTAATTTGTGCCCTAATAGTCCTCTTGTGAATTTCTCCTATGAAAAGAAGCCCACCAGAATCCTGAAATAGCTGCTCCCAGAAATAATACAAATGGGTGGATCCAAATAGTGCAAGGGATAGACCACAGTGGATACTGTGGTATGCTCAAATTGCCCAGCCTCCTCTGAATTGAAGCATTCATTCCCCTCAAACTGCTGGAAGTGATGCAGGGCTATAAAAACCTAGCCTCCTTTCTCTAATTTGGTACAATTGTAAAGGTCATCCTACTTCAGAACTACTTGTGGGCTCAGGCGAGGACTTTGTTGTGATTCCATCAAAGTTTAGTTTCTTCCTCTGATTATTCCTGGTTCCTTTAGTCTCTCACAGGGTTTATTTAGAGAAAAAAAAAAAAAGTGCGCACAAATATTCATCTCAGAGTCTGCTTTCCAGGGAAACTTACCTATGGGAATACTACAGGAAACATACCAAAATTGATATTAATTTCATAGATTTGAAACAATTTAGCACAAAGGAAGTAACTTAAAATAACAGAAATTTAATCTCTTAGAGTTCTGGAGGTTTTAAATCCAAAATTGAGATGCTATTAGGGTTGGTTACTACTGGACATTGTAAAGGAGAATCTGTCCCATGTTTCTCTCCTAGCTTCTGGTGATTGTTGGCAATTCTTGACATTCCTTAGCTTGTAGATATGTGACTCCAGTATCTGGCTCCATCTTCACATGGCAGTCTCTTTTCTGTGTTTCTGTGTCTAACTTTCCTTCTTCTTATAAGGACACAAGCTTTTTGACTGAAGCCCATCCTAATCCAATATAAACTCATCTTAACCTGATTGATTCTAAGAAGGTTCTATTTCCAAATGAAGTCACATCCTAAATGTCCAAATGATGTAAAGCGGGGAGGGCACTAGTCGACTCATTACACTGCAACAGACTAAAAGAGAAAAAATATATGATAATCTCCAGCAAGAGAGGAAAATTATTTAACTAATTAAATACCCATTCCTGATTTAAAAAAAAAAAGATTCAGTTAACTCAAAGTAGAAGGTAACTTCTTTGAGGTCAAATAATGTAAAACTTATGGCTAATGTCATATTTAATAATGACATGTTTAATGTTTTTTTCTGAAAATGGGAAACAAGACAAAAATGTTAATTTCACTAACTTCCAGCATTGTTTAATAGGAAAATGTAAAACTCCCTTTATTAAAAGGCAACCTCATCGTTTCCATAGAAAATCATAGGAAATCTACAAAATATGACTAGTACTAATGAGTGAATATAGCAAAGTTGACAGATGTAAAGTCAATATAGGAAATTCATTTGTATTTCTACATAGTCCCAGAAAAATATTAAAAAGTAAAATTAAATTTAAAACACTATCATTTACAATAAAACAAAATATTTAGAAATAAATTTTACATCAAACTGAAAAATAATACATCTAACATATATAAAAGAAGACCTAAATAAATATAGAAATTTATCATGTTATAAATTAAAATATGTAGTTAGTTAAACTGTAAATTCTCCCCTAAATAATATTTATAATCCCAAATAATATACCTTTTGTTTTGTTTTTTTTTCCAGAAAAAGTAATAAGGTCATTGTAATAAAGTCGGAGGACTCCCACTACTTTATGTAAAATCCTCCTGTGAATCTATGAGCAATCAAGATAGCATGCAACTGGACAGAGAGATCAATGGGACAAAAGAGAGGTTATAGAAATCAATTCATACAGATGCCAAATTATTCTGTGGGAAAATGAAAGTTTTCTTCAATAAAACATTTCTTAATGACTGTATAAACTTTTGAAATAAAATTAACTTGAGCTTTATATCTCATATCATACACAAAAATTATTTCAACAGAGATAGGTCTAAATCCAAAAGCAAAAATTAAGTCACAAAAGGACATGATATAATATATTAGGTGTCTGATGCAAGCAAGAGATGTAGTAGGTAAATATTTCTTGGACTGAGCACAAAAAGAAAATAATGATAAACTGGATTTTATGAAAAGTAAAATTTTCCTTCTTCAAAAATCATCATTAAAAAAATAAGTTATCCAGAAACTGAGTAAAACATATGCCCAATATATATATGGAGAAAGGACTTATACTAGAGTGTATAAAGAACTGTTATAAGTCAATAACAGAAGTATAAAGAAGCAAAAAATATTTATAAATTATTTAAATAGAAACTTTATAAAAGAAGATCTAGAAAGTTATTTTTTAAAGTTATCAACAAGACAAGTAATAACAAGTGTTGGAGAGGTTGTAGGGGAAAAGGAACCCTCATATTCTGCTGGGGGGAGTGTAAACTGGTATAGCCACTGTGGAAAATAGTATGGAGTTTCCTCAAAAAATTTAAGAATAGAATTATCATATGACCCAGCAATTCCTCTTCTGGTTATCTACCTTAAATTTTTGAAAACATCTATCTGTAAAGGTATATGCACCCAATGTTCATTGCAGCATTATTCATGGTGGACAAGACATGGAAACAACTGAAGTGTCCTTTGATAGATGATTGGATAAAGAATATGTGGTATATATATACAATGGAATATTACTCAGTCACAAGAAAAGATGAAATACTGCCATGGATGAAACTTGAGATAATCATGCTGAGCAAAATAAGTCAGATAGAAAAAGTTGAGAACCATATAATTTCACTCGTGTGTGGGATATAAAACTGAAAGCAACAAATAAATAAGACAAACAGAGACTCATGGAGATAGATAACAGTTTAGTGGTTACCAGAGGGAATGTGGGGGTGCAGGGAAGATAGGTAAAGATAAAGGGGGTCAAATATACAGTGACAGAAGGAGATTTAACTTTGGGTGGTGAACACACAATGCAATATACAGATGATGCATTATTAAATTATACACTTGCAGCCTATGTAATTTAATAACCAATGTCACCCCAATAAATTTAATAAAAATAAATAAATATGTAGTATCTAGTGGAAAAAATTTATAAAAATTGTTCAACATCATTAATGATCAGGGTAATAAAAGTCATTAAAGATCACAAAAATACAAACACAAGAAGATTCATTCATTAGGATGGAAAAAAATTAAGACTGACAACAGCAAATATTGATGAAGATGAAAACTGAAAAATGGTACAATCACTTTGAAATATTGTTTGGTATATTTTTATAAAGTTAAACATAACTGACCCTATGATATTTACTAACCAGAGAGAAATTAAAAACGTATCCATAAAAAGAATTATACAAAAGTGGTTATAGCTGCTCTATTTATAATCTACAGTAACCATGACAGTGTGGAGTTAGTGTAAGAGTAGACAAATAATTCAATGAATAGTCAATTGATTATCTAAGACAAGTCTTTTCAACAAATAATGCCAGAACCTCAGAAATACATTCATAATAGCTTGTGTGTGAAAATAACTCAAATTCCTACCAAAAGAAGATAAATCAATTGTCATATATACTGGAATTCTACTCAACAATTTTAAAAAAAATAAATTTTTGTTACAGGTAAAAACATGGATGACTCTCAAAAATATTATTTTGAGTAAAATAAGTCATGGACAAAAGATGAATAATATATGACATCATTTACAAGAAGTACAAAAATAGGCAAAAGTAATCGATCATTTTAGAAATGAGAACTGTTGCCTACGCAGTGTGGGAGTGGAGGCGGACTGAAAAGGCACAAAAAGGAAATTCCTGGTTTCATGGAAATAATCTATATCTCAATTGAGATGTTTGTTACATGGATATATGTTGATCAAAATTCTAAATTATCCATTTAAGATCTTTGCATTTTACTGTATGTAAATATTATTTCTCAATGAAATAAAATGAAATAAATAAAAAATATTTTAACTCTGGGAAGCTAATTACAACAATAGAAAAATTTCAGATTATACCAAAGCAGTCATTAAGTGGAAGAGAGGCATTTTAAATAAAAATAATAAATAGATTTCAAGACTTTTACAAATAATCTAAATAATGAAAGGATGAATCATGAGACAATAATTTAAATTTCTTGATGATTTGACATGAAAACTGTATCGATGAATGGTAACATAATATGCCTCAGCAAGAGCAACAATGACACTGATGGCAGAGTGGTTTATGAAAGTTGTGAATTTGAGTATTTAAGATCAGTTATTGCACAGAAGTTACTTTAAATTCCCTGTTCACACTTGATAGATAATTCAAATAGGCTTTCTTTCTCAGATTTGAAAAAAGTCCTGAAATATTGTATGACATTATCAGTAATGAATTATAAAACTGAAAGATACTTTTTAAAAGTATCAATAATAAAGAACAATTTCAGATCAATCTTGCTAGAGGTAAGACAATTATCTTTCTATTCTCCATAGAAGATGATATTATAAAATATTTACCATATGAAAAAGCAATCAAAAGGTATGCTGCCAAAACTGTAAGAAAATGTTTATAGATATCTGTCAAGATTTTTATTAATGAATATATTAGATTATTATTCCGAATTTTGTAATAATTGCGGTATATTTAAGCATTCTAAAATTTGTAACATTTTATGATTTCTCATTTTAAATAAATACTAATTTCTCCAAAAAAAGGTATAATTATAATTTTGTAACCTTTTTTCTTAAGAAGGGCACACAAAATGATGTGAGATTTAATCTCCACGAAATCTGGTTCTGGCCCTTCTACAACCCCAAAAATGTCCCACCCTTACATTCCTAGGATACTGTGGCATCCTTGTTTTTCATCATTTCCACCTTCAGCTTCACCCCTCCCAGCTACACTTCTCCACTACTTCCCTATTGCATAAATAGATTAATTTTACTTGAAACACTTGCACCTAAAGTTCAAGAAAGGATTTAGTTTCCCTGTCAGCTCTTTTTCCTCCAAATGCATAATCCACATTATATCTTGTTACAATTGAATCAACTCTGACGTTGTTTATATTCTTATCTCTAAATCTCTGTAAATAGGACTTCTATTTATAGGAAAAGAATTACAACACAGACTACATATTACAAGATAATCCATAATTTATTTAATACTCTTATGGCTGAATAAATATTGAAATACAAATAATTATAATAATATTTTATGATGTATCTCAAATCCAAAGAGAAAAGAGAGAAAAGTGCAGAGATCAGTTCTAAATGTGTTTCTCTCTTTTTTTTTTTCCCTGGATCTTATAAAACTCACAATAGGCAGCAGACAGTTAACATTTGCAAGATAGTATTTTTGCCATGGGTGAATAGAAGATTAAATTACTGTTATCTTGGCTTGGTTGTCAGAGAAATTTAAAAATGAAGACTTGAATTATTATGCAGTTATTTAAAATGATGTTTACATTAGAAAATTACAATGACAGAAAATATTTAAAATATATTAAATGGTAGTTACAAAATAGTTTGTACAGTATGATACTGTTGATTATTTTTAAAACACTATATATATATATATATATATATATATATATATATATATATACACATGAATGCAAAAGTCTAGAAGTAAATGTTAGTGAAAGATACCTCTAGGTGCTATGACTGCCAAGTTTTTTCTCCTTGTGTTTGTTCATAATTACCTTGCTTCTACAACTACTTTTCATTTTATAATAAAGTTTTAAAAATAATGCTTCTAAAAAAGATATTATAACATGGAAATCATTCACAATATAATAAAGAAAAATAGGATAAAAATCATATATACACAATGAGCTCAGGATATAAATACTTCTCTATGTATATATATATATATATATACATATGTGTATATATGTGTATACACACACACAGAAATGCATTTTACTTAAGTGTTTTTTAATGTATACAAAATAGCATTTACATTTACTGGGAAAAGATCAGAAGGCAGAATAGCAAAAAGTTAACAGAGGTTCTTTCTAGAAATTGAATGTATGGGTAAGATGTTTTTTCTCTTTTATACTTTTTATATTCAAATTTTTCTATAATTAATATATACTACTTTTAATTGAAGAAACAAGAAAGAGTCCAAAAATGTATCAGAAAACAATTTTTCTTTTGTTTTGTAACAATACTTCCTAGAAATACTGCATAAAGCCAGACTTTTCCTACCTCAAGATGAGTTTTCCTCAAATTTTGGATAAATCTTCCATCCTCATTCAGAGAGTAAAAAAGAACGAACCTCATCTATAAACAGTTTTCAGCCCAAATATGGATATGAACAAATGGAGAAAAATTAGGAGAGTTTGGGAAAGTGAAAAATGCAGCATGAAAACAAAGCAAATGACCAGATAAGCAAATGTATTTATTAAGATTTACAATTAGGTCAGCAAGCTCAAGAGTAATTATGGTTGGACTTTGCAATGTTGTAGAAGATGCCTAAGTGAGTCCAACACACACAACCTGAACAAAGACATTGCAAGAAGCCATTATCAGCTCAGCCATTACAATCAACAAAAACTGAAACATATACATATACACGCACACATAAAAGGCCATGAATCATAAACCCAGTTCCTGAAACATGGATTGACTGGAACACGGGAATTGACAAATTATTTTTAAAAAGGCAGAGGGGTGGGATGGTGGAGTGATGTCAGGTATTCCTGGTAAATTAAACTTACACAGAGAATGTTTAATAATAATGATACTCACTCTTAAATAAAGATGTTAACTCTTTAAATTATGTTTGATTTCTAATTTCCTCTGTATTTTGCTTGAGTTATTCCTAGATATCTTTGTTCAAATTTGATAAATACAAATTGGTATGGTTTACTAAAAACATACTTCACCTGAGAAGATATTAAAAACTATTATTAACATACCCATGTTCAAGTCAGAATCAATTCTTCCTCATTAAATTTGATTGCAACTCAACCTACCCTTTGTGGATAGAAACTAGGCTAAGGGTGGTTTTATATATATTTATAAATATTTATATATGTGTGCATATATATGTGTGTGTGTGTGTGTGTGTGTGTAACAAAAATCTGTGGAAAGCCTGCATGTCAATGTTCTCTGAATAGTACTTCTTGACACATGACACATTTACTAATCTCTGCATACTTTGAACATTATTGGTACAAAAGTATTTACTTCATCTAACTAGATTGAATTGAGATTGTTATGTACTATAAAATTACCAAAAGCTTCCCAGTTTTCAGCTGCACTTCATCCCTGAGTTAGGAAGACTCTCTGGAACCAGATCCCTGGGACCATTCACATATTCTCTCTTAGAGGAGGCTCCTATCAGCAGTGCTAAATTACATGTAATTTTCAAGGCTGGGCACCAGTCCATGGGGAAACTGGACCAATATTACCACTGAACTTTCAGAGGATAATAGCTTCTGTTTATTTCTAACTTATATTAACTCTTCGAATCAGCGATTCACCTCTGGAAAGCCTTTTTAAAAATTCGCATTAACCATTTAACCCTTCACAAAATAAGAGTCTAATCTCTTTTTAAATATGCTGTATACATTAATATATTTGATATTTCAAGTAAGTAGGAAAGAACTAATCCCAGGGTGGCAGAAATGTTGCACATATGGACTGAGTGCAATAGCTTTTTGTTTTGTTCAAACAGGTTACCTCATGTAGCGTAATCTCCATCTGCAAATTGAGGAGATGGCAGAAATGAGGTGGAATTTGAAAAAGACATGTAATGAGTACGGCAGATAATGTTTACTACAGGGATATAGGCAAGAGGGCAGGCAGGTGTTAAAATGAGCCATTATCTAGAATAGTTAGTTACTTGAACACTTTTGTGATTTTTTTTTCTCATTGTCATATACCGGCAAACTACGTCATTGGGGGAGCAAATAACAGACTCCTTTCCTTGATTTTTAAAATTTCTTTTATCTGATTTAAATAAGAGAGGTAAAACATGAGAAAAGAACTCTCATAGCTTTTGGTACATACTTTCATGTTATTCTTCCAGATGATAATGAACTGTTACATTAACACTCATTTCATTCATTGGCTCAATCCTATCCATCCAGTAATTCAATTCAGCAGGGAAAAAGTCATAGTCAAGGTATTTATAGCCCTCACAGAGTTTATATCTTAATGGAGGATATAAAGGAGTGAAAAGCTGGTGCAGCACATTAAGCCCCGTGATAACAGAATTTGAGACTTGACAAACGTGAGAGGCTTTCCAGAAGAAACAGTCTTGAAGGTGAGTGGATTTAGTCATGTATGCTTGGCAGAAAAAAAGAGACTTGTCCCCTGTGCCTCCCTGTCAGGTATTACGTAGCTCAGTCAATTTCTGATATATCCATCTCAAAAAATCTATAGTCCTCTGTTGATTTTTTTGATGTTCCTCATCAATAGACAGTCAGCAGACAATTTGGTAATCTTATTGATGCAACTGAATAGTCCTCTAGAGAGCATCCAATTATACACAGAGGAAATGTTTTAATACATTAGAGTCTCCAAAATGTAAAAGGGCAGATGACAATGTGAACTCTCTGGTGCTTCTTCCCTATTCACATTTGCTATTTACTCTCATTTTATCAGAAGTGGATAGAGCTACATGATACCCTGCTTCATAAAGTTGCTCATCCTTGATATAGATATTATACTAATACCATTCTCTAGATAAAGAAGTGCACAGGGTCAAGAATAATAAAGGCATAAAGTCAGGATGTATTTTAATTCCTGGTCCTCAAGAATTCCATTAAGCTATATGGTTTCCCACAACCATGATTTTACCAATCAATTACACTAATAGTCTAAAGGAAAAAACCAAACTACATTAAAGAAATAAATAAGTGTTTCTATTTAAAAGAATGAAATGAGTAACCTTAAAAACAGAAACTATTATATATGAAAGTATGTGTTTCAGAGATTTTTGCAGTATTTTGTAAATATGAAAATATTACATTTCTCCTCAAATAATAACATCGTAGGTACTTAATAAATCCACATTAGAAAAGATAGGTGGAAAGATAAGTAATGAATGCATTTATTTAATGTCTATTGAATATTATATTCCAAGTACTGTTTCATATATATCTGCTAATCCCCTAAGGTGCCTACCCCCAAGAAAAGATTTCTGTGGCCTGTGAGAGGAACAAGATGGCCAGTGTGCCTAAAATATGCTGGGAAATAATACCGAATGAGCTTGATAATACAAATAGTTCTCAGATAACATGTGCTCTTATAAACCATGGTACTTGGCTCATTTTAAGAATTGAACACTAACATAATTTATGTTTTTAAAAATATTATTCAGATCATTGTCAGGTTTGCAGAGGACAAGTATGAAAATTGGGAGACTAGCCAAGAGTCTTGCCAGTGGAGGTATTGGTGACTGAGACTATGGTAGTATCTGAGTAGATGAAAAAGAGAACAGCTGATTGACAGCATGTGAAAGATTAAGAGAAGATAAACCAAGGGATTTAGTATGTGATTAGATGATGATATCATTTACTGAGCTCAAAAATACAGAGCCCAGCATACTTGGGGGAAATCAAGGTTCAATTTTGGCCATCTTATTTCTGCAATGTCTGTTATACATCTGAGATGGGGCAGTTTGCTATGAAAGAGCAGAGAAATAGAAAGACAGCTAAAGTAGGATTGTTGGGTCAAGAGAGTTTCTTGTTTTGCATGTGATTGTTGTTATTGTTGTTTCTATGTGCTTAACAGGGCATAATACTAAAGCATGTGTGTATATTCCTGGGAATCATACAGGAGAGGTGAAAGATGTCCTGGTTTCAGGATTCAGGTAAAAGGATCAATGCAAGTATGAAGTTTCTGATAAGAACAAGGGTACAGGGTGTAGGATACAAGGGAATAGGTTGGCCCAGGATAGAAACAGGGACTCTCTTTCCACTGTAAAAAGTCGGGGGAAAAAGTGTATGGTACAGATGCAGAGTACAGGTGTCTCCTCTAACAGTTTTTAAGTATAGTGAATTCCGAGGTGTAGGACCTTGGGTGAGGTGAAGTGAGGTATCTTGTGTGAGCAGGACTAGCTGCATAAATTATAGAGGTCAAGTGCAAAATAAAATGCAAGAACTCTTGTTGAAAAGTCAGGAAAAAAGTACTAAAAGTATTAAATATAAAATTTCTTCTGCCATCTCTCTCTCTCGTCTTGCCGTTATGTGTGTTCTTTGTCATTTACTGTCAGTCTAAGAAATATTAAAAAAATAAATTATTAGCATAAATTTAATCATTAAGTTTTATATAATACAATATTAGTCTTAAGTGGAAATATAAGACATAAACTCATTTGAAGAAGTACCAAAATTATACAGTTTGTATCTCATGGCTAATCCCTAGAGGATGCCTCAAGCTGGCAAGAATAGACAATGAAATCTAGATTCAGGAAGGTTGGAAGTTAGAAACGATGGCCCTGCCAGGCATGGAATCAGCAGGGGGCATGCTCCCTTGGAAACTGGGGTCCTCCTGGGGCCAGCACAAACTGTTACTTGTTGCTAAGGGCCTCTACTTGCTACTCAAGGAGCGCTGGGCAACCCTTCTTGCCAGCTGCTAGACTGGCACTCTGCACCTAACTGGGGCTAAGGTGGGCTACAGGAATGTCAAGCCAGATATCTTTTTTTTCCACAGGTCTGCCACTCCCCAAACCATGGTGAATGGGCAATACCCATGGTCTTTAAAATTCTACACATGCCAGGATGCATCTTCAGTACTCAGAATGCACTGGATTGGGGGCAGGTTAGGAGATTTCTCCCACTCATATATAGTCTCAGCCTGGCCTGACCATGTTCTGAATACAGGTAAAATTGCCAGCCTAAGGTGGGACAATTGTCACCATATCCCACCCTAAGCCCTTGTATGGGGAAAAGGACAACAATAAATGAGAGCCTTCCCCAACTAACACAACCCAGTCACTATCCTAGAGAAAGAGAGAGCAACAGCCTTCCTAGAGTGGGAATAATAGGCAGAGTATGAGGTGTCAGGGACAGCAGGTGGCCTAGAACATTCCCAGGAGGCAAGGAAATGGGCAGAAGGCAGGATTATGCATAAGCAAGACTCTAAATCTCTGGTAATTATTATCTCATACAACTTCACTTATAAAACATAAGATCTAAGATGACATTATTAAGACAGCAACCACAGACAATCACAGATCATTAAACTAAAGGGGGTGCGATGGTTCTGAGCATAGGGCTTTGTATGTTTGCACTGGTTGTGTATCGTGAAGATGATCCTGTGTGGAAGGGTTTGAAAGAGATCATTCAGCTAGGTGTAGGTTACATTGGCTTACTCCTTCTAAACCCAAACCCATTAGCGTATCTTAATTGGGAGATATTTCTTCATGAAGCTCTCGTGTTTCTGCATATCTTGCAATCAGAAGCACTCATTGATTTCAGGTCAAGACTATCTTTTCAAAGATGTTTGTATAGTGAACAGCCTTGAAAGGTAAAAATAGTAACTTTAGTCAAAGCAATGAGGAAGCATGCTTTTACCCATTATAAAAGATCTCAGCTTTCTCAGGCTTCCTCTTCTGTAAGCAGTTCATAATGTGTGCAGCTGTCATATAGCCCTCCTCATGTCTCCCTGTGAAAATTGGATTTTAGAGAACTGGCAAAAAATTAAAATAATAAAATAAAATAAAATAAAATAAAATGCTGATACGCTGGCTACCAATTAGTCTGTCATTCATCTCTGACTCAAGACTCTCATGTCTTTTAACACCATTCATTAAAGTTTTGCAGGCTAACTTGTTGGCTTGTAAGTAAAGTAAAAATCCAACTTATCGATACTTTTTGCTTTAATTATGTTCTCTCTGATCAAGACTTTCCAGGAATAATTCAATTTGCAAAACACTCTAAAATTCAGGACATTATCATTCCCATGTTAGCAGATACAGTAAATACACTATCTGGTAAAAAGCAGCATCTGGCTTTTTTTTAAAAAAAAAAACAGTGATTTCACAAAGTGTGCTTTATTGGATCATAATCGATAGTACATACACACACATAAAGTCATCTAGGGTGATATAAGTTCAAAGCAATGTTGCTTTACTACAAAAATTCTAAGATCCTCTAATAAAGAAGTCTACAAATTTTTTCTTTGTACACCACCAAAATTAATTTTGAGCACATATCCCCAAAATGTATGTACTCATCTATAAATTTAATAATCGCACTATTGTGCTAACGTTATATACATTATAAGATACACGAACATAAACAAATTTAAAATATTATAAAAATGAATATTTAAAGATGTTTTCAAGTTTCTCTCCTACCTCGTACTGAATTTCTTGTGCACTCTATGATATAGACACATCCCTTTTAGAGACCACTGCTTTAATGTCTTGATATACATTAGAAATCTGAAAAAGAGAGATACCATGTGCAGAGTTTCTTGAACACATGTGACCATGGACTTTTCTTTTTAGTCCTAGTGAATCTTCTAAGATGAATATTTCTTAAAAATATTGCTGTATTCTTCAGTTTGCAGACTCCAGAGTTGTAAAAATCTCTGATGGCCCAGAGCAGTTTTATTTATTTCAATTGAGTTTGCATGACTTTATTGAGCAGTGTAGTCTCCAGCTTACCAAATCTTCAGTACTTCTGTTTGCATTACAAATCTCCTTTACTCACTTATCTATCTAACTTATAAAGTTATTTTAGTTTTTGATTCCCACTTAGATTGGTTTTAAATACCACACGAAATTTAGTGAAAAGCTTCGTAGCCTTAGACGAGCATAATTTCTTCAGAATGAGCAGATATTTTTGGCCAAGAATAAGTTGGTGATAGTTTGCTTGAATTGGACCTAAACCAAATGGTTATGCAAGGTGAGAGAATCTTTAATTCCTCTCGCCACTATAGTTTTTGGATCACTTGTGCCAAAAGAAATGATCTCCAGATTATTTATTATTTTCACATTTAAAAGGATTATAGCTTCAGCCCATGGCCAAGTTTGAGGAAGATAGGTTGTTGGCTGATACAATAATTAAAGAATAAGAAACATTCATTTGTTATTTCTCTTTTTTCACCAACCCCATCAGCTAGATTCACATATTTCACACAAATTAAATATTTTAAGTTTAATTCAAAGTTATCTTATTGGATTTTAAATCAGCTAGAAGGCAAAAGATAATTTAAATATTTCTGAAATTCTTATAATGAAGGTAAATTAAACATTGCAGAGTGTGACAATTATATTGATTGAGTGTAATTTGCATTGCTTCTGTGAACCAGCAAAGGAAATGGGAGAAGAGACAAAGAAATTATGTAAACAACAAATTTAGTGCCTTCTTTCACTTAAAACATCTTCAAATATTATCCAGGAAAGGGAGATATTTTGCAAGCATTTGTGCCAACTAAAATTGTACTGACATTTGTTCTATTCCCACAGGGAAAGAATAGATGAGACAGTAATTGATTTCTTCCAAGAGGAACCATCGTCCATGACTCTCACTGTTCTTATACATCATTAGTCAAGCCAAAGAAAGTTTCTTAATGAAATTTCTAGATTCTCTTGAATCTAAAACAAAAAAGTATTTCTAGATGTTTCGATTGTTACATTTCAAAATTATATGATATCTTATGTTTTTGTTATTTCAACTAACTGATAGAGATAATGCATTAACATGAAATTTAATTAAAAATTGGGAAGTAATAGTGGACAGAATCCAAATAGAAGGTCTAGTGAATAAGGTATTGAGAAGAAAATATTTTGTCATAGGTATAACACAGTCATAATAATGCAATTTAATTACCCTACAGAGGGCAATATATTGGAGACAGATAAAAAATAAGATATTTAAATGGTTGAGCCACAGAGGGTAAGGTAGACATAAAAATTGTCCATCATAAGTGTTTTTAGTTCATATCCAAATTCCTCTCTTAAATTTTTAATAGTTAAGAAGGACATTTTCTAATTTAACCTTGCAATTGAACTGAAAATCTATGGTAAACAACAGAAAGGAGCCAGAGGCAGAGAGGATGATAAACATTGAGTCTCATATTAAACAAACAAACAAACAAACAAAATAACGGTTCCTATTACACTCAGTAGGACCTCAGAAAGCAGTGTGAAATCTTACCATCTTATCAGAGTTCACTCTCTGTCATCTGTATGTCTGCATGTGTGTGTATATATAAAGTATATATGTGTTTATAATACATATAAAATTATGTATTCCATCACATTGTATTTTCGTGGGCTGTTACTTTTGGCAAGCTTAGATGATCTAGGATAGAGAATTATATAACAAAGAACCACTTGTCTAAAACAAAGTACAAACACAGGGGATAGAAGCAAGGTATCAGTTGAACAGTACAACTTTTCTATCCCTCGTTATCGATGGTATAACCAACATTTTAAAAGATTAAAGATCTATTTATTGAAATGTAGAACATTGACTCTCTCTGTTTTTGCTTCATGTTTGCCAAGGTGGTGACTAAATTAATAATTTGATTGCAAGATATGAAGTTTATTAATAACATGGGAGAAGCAAATAAGCAGAAAGAGTTTACTGAACAGCGATAATGGTAGTTAGAAGCAAATATTAAAATCACGTCCTTTGCATAACTAAATTCAGTGTTGAATGTATGGAAACAGAAGAAACTAATAACATATTTGCTTGACCTTCTTAAAGTGAGGAAACTACAAAGTTATGTAAATACTTCTGAAGCTATGTAAATACTTTGGAAGTGAGGAGGGCAGGTGAAGTTAGGACAATGGGCTCATAATTAAGCTGACATAAAGAATCGCCAGTGGAAATAATGCAATTCTAAAAATCATTAACAAAAATGACTGGGCATCCAAAGAGTAATGTACATTGATTCAAATACTGAATACCTTGAGTTGAATTTCTAACTTTTGTTTCTTAAAGAAACATCAGACCTTATTATACCAATGTTGATTTTTCTCTTTTCCCTATTCCATAGCCACAAGCATAGGTTCTACTCATACTATCAGAATCCATGTTCAACAACTATAATCCATGAATTTGACAACATTGGTCCTATGTTTCCTTATTTGAATGAGCATATGAGTAACCTAAACTCTGATCACTGTCAATACAGAATGGTCATATTTACCTAAGCAGTACTAACTTTATTTAATCTCATCATAACCACTTTTCTGCTGATGAATTAAATAGCAAAATGTTGTTTCAGGTTGTATGTTAAGGCTGTGCCCTAGAGAGAAAATCAAGAATCAGCTTAGTCGACAGAGTTGCATTTCCTAGCCTACGTTCGATTGAATGTGTTCTGTCCACGAAGTGCTTTGGAGCAAAGATGGTAGGTGATATATAATAACTAAATAGAATTATATTGGGGTACTTAGGGAGGGAAACAAAAGAAACATGACCATTTATTGATATTGCCATCATGCTGTTCTAAGGAAAACTTATACAAAATATGAGCAGATTCAATTATTCATTGTTTTTTAACATAAGCAAAAAACAATCACTTGTGGAAATATCTTTTTAAAATATTTATTTGATCATCAAGTTTTGCATCGAAAGTACCCAAATTCATTAATTACTTTTACTTCAGTTTTTATGCCATTTAATCTTTTCTATTAATACTTTAAAATCTCCTAATTATTTCCTTTCAACAAATTTAAATTGCTTCTAACAATATTGATAAACTTAAAAAATACCAGAAGAAATAAGCCGATGATACCAACCACCCTAAAAAATTATTAGAGATGATAATAAATTATTGTTTAAACCACTAAGTTTTTGGATGGTCTTTATATCTTAAAAACTAGCATAGGAAAATAATAAAATTTTTGAAATTTGTTCAAATTTTTAAAATTTTCCCATATTGATAACAAAATGTGACCACAAAAAAAATGTTGGAGTTCAGTCTCCCATGAAATATTGATAGAAAAATCACACACGCACACATGCACACACACGATATTGTCAAATAGAAGTCGTATATTAAAGAATTATAAATACAAACAAGAATAGTTCATCCCAGCAAAGTATAGTGCAATGCTAGGAACATTATGAGTTATAATATTTTCTCACAAATAATCAGAGGTAATAAACTGAAACAACTTTTAGGGAGGTAATATGTCACTATCAAAATTTAACATACTTATGCTAGTTTATCTATCTAGTAATTCCATTATTAGGTATTTGTCTGATGGAAAGATTGAAATAAAAATATAGCCTAATATCCACAATATAGATGAATGATTGTAGCATTGTATATAATAGTTAAAAACTGAAAAATAAATGTAAATACCTATATATAAAAAAGAGTTGCACGATTTATAGAAAAGAATTCTTATTAGAAGTTTAAAATACAAATTAGATAAGTGCTTATATCTCTAAAATGTATTAACTGGGATAAAAAATGTATGCTATAAAACACTATAGAATACACTTCTGGTCAAGATAGTGGGTTAAGTAAATGTGGTGATTGCCCCCTCTCACAACTACATCTGAATTATAACTAAACTACAGAATAGCTGTCATTGGGAGTCCCCTGAAGTCTAGCAGAAAGAAAGTCAATTGGAGACACAGAAGAGGCCACCTCAAGAATGGTAGGAGAGGCAGAGATGCAGAATGGGCCGGTCCCACAACCTTGTGCGGTGGTTGAGAATTAGGAGGGATTTCTAGGCTGCAGAGGTCCTCCTGGTGGAGAGAGGGGTCCCAGCCCCACGCCAGGCTCCCCAGCCCAGGATTCTAGGTCCAAAAAGAGAGGTCCCCGCAATTTCTGGCTATGAAAATTAGCAAAGATTGTAGCTGAATGAGACAGAGGGCAGCTGGAGTCACAGACATTCCTCTTAAGGAGTTGATGAGAACACGTACTCGTTGATGAACTTACTCTGAACTACAGCACTGGAGTAGCAGTTTGAAGGCACCAGGGACAAATGGGGCAAGGGCTGGAAGGGCAGCTTTCACCCAGAAAGAAGTACTGGCAGAAACCATTGTTTCTTTGTAGAACCTACCCCCTCCTGCTTCCCAGCATGTATGTCTAAGTCTCCATCAACCTGGTTAACACTAGTCATCCTGGTAATTCCCTGAGACCCAGCCCTACCCAACTTGCTGACCTACTCAAGCTACTTTCAGTGGCTTTTCTGTCCAAAGTCCAGTTTTGGCTCATGCTTCAGACTTTCCTCAAATCTACCAAAAGTTAACAAAACTTAAACAAGCAGTATCTGGCCTTGAGTGCCCTGTACCTCTTCTTGAGCAGCCCGAAGCCCGGCACTAGCAGCAGCCAGCCTTGGTTCATGGCAAACCTCTCAAGACACCTCCAAGGCCAGCTCTGGTAGCAGCCATCTTCAGATTGCTTGCTGACTTTTGCCAAGTGGCCCCAGTCAGGGGATAGGCTGCAGCTGAACATGGCCCCAGGGCCGGCATGCCTGGTTGCCTTTTTCAGACCAAGCTGGAGCACCACCCAGGCTGTATTTGAGGATGACACCCAAAGGCAGACTAGGAAGGCACTATAGTTCTGCTAAATTAAATCCTGCTACATAAGGTCAGTCCCTCACTGGCTAGTCCTCATAACCAATCAGCCTACAGGTCAATCCCTCTCATTGACATGCAAACAGCAACCAAGGCTCAACTACAACAGGAGAGAACACTCAACCCATACAAAGGACACACCTGGAGCACCTGGCTCAGGTGACCAAGGAAGACTGAACCACTGGGTCCCCACAGGACACCTCCTAAATAAGGCCACTCTATGAAGACTGTGAGACATAGCAGCCCTATCTAATACATAGAAGCAAATGCAGGGTGGCAGCCAAAATGGAGAGACAAAGAAACATGTTTCAATTGAAAGAACAGAGCAAAGCTCCAGAAAAGGAACTAAACAAAACGGAGACAAACAATCTACCAGATGCTCAATTCAAAACATTGATTATAAGGATGCACAATGAACTTAAAGGAAGAGTAGAAGAACTCAGTAAGAATTTTAACAAAGAGATAGAAAACATAAAAATAAAGACAAAAAATGTAGAAAAGAACCAGTCAGAAATGAAGAATACAATAACTAAAATAAAGAATACATTAGAGGAAATCAACAATAGATTAGATGAAACAGAGAATCAAATCAGTGATTTAGAACACTGGTCCCTAACCTTTTTGGCATCAGAGATCAGTGCTCTTATGAGACTCTAATGCCTGATGATCTGAGGTAGAGCTGAGGCAATGATGCTAGTGCTGGGGAGATGCTGCAAATACAAGTGAAGCTTCACTCACTCGACTGCCAGTCACCTCCTGCTGTGTGGCCCGGTTCCTTACAGGCTATGGACTAGTACCATGGCCCAGAGACTGAGGACTCCTGATTTGGAATATAAAGTAGCAGGAAACACCAAATCACAAAAGCAACAAGAAAAAAGAATCTACAAAAGTGAGGGTAATTTAAGGATAAACGTTAAGCATACCGACATTCGCATTATAAGGATAACAGAAGGAGAAGAGAGACAGCAAGGAATTGAAAACCTATTTAAAGAAATAATGATGGAAAAATTTTCTAACCTAGTGAAGGAAATACACATACAAGCCCAAGAAGTGCAGAGAGTCTCAAACAAGATGAACCCAAGCAGGTTAACAATGAAATACATCATAATTAAAATGCCAAAAGTTAAAGACAAAGAGAGAATCTTAAAAGCAACAAGAAAAAGCAATTAGTTATCTACAAGGGTAACTACATAGATTATCAGCTGATTTCTCAACAGAAACATTACAGGCTAGAAGACTGGCACAAAATATTCAGTGATGAAAAGCAAGGACCTGCAAAGCTATCACTTATAATCAAAGGACAGATAAAGAGCTTCTCAGACAAGAAAAAGCTAAAGGAGTTCATCAACACCAAATGAATATTAAAAGAAATGTTAGAGGTACTTCTTTACATGGTGGAGAAGAAGGAGGAGGAGGAGAAAGAGGAGAAAGAGGAGGAGGAGGAGGATGAAGAAGAAGAAGAAGAAGAAGAAGAAGAAGGAAGAAGAAGGAGAAGAAGAAGAAGAAGAAGAAAAAAGAAGAAGAAGAAGAAAAGAAAAGAAGAAGAAGAAGAAGAAGAAAAGAAGAAGAAGAAAAGAAGAAGAAAGAAGAAGAAGAAGAAGAAGAAGAAGAAGAAAAAGAAGAAGAAGAAGATTAAAAATATGAATAATAAGATGGCAATAACTACCTATCTATCAACTATTACTTTCAATGAAAATGGATTAAACATTCCACTCAAAAGACATAGGGTGGCTGAATGGTTAAGAAAACAAAACCCTTACATGTGCTGCCTACAAGACACTCACTTCCAATTGAAAGACACCTACAGACTGAAAGTAAAGAGATGAAAAATGTTATTTCACGAAAATGGAAACAAATAAACAAATGCTGGAGTAGTAATACTTATACCAGACAAAATAGACTTTAAAACAAAGGCTATATAAAGAGACAAAGAAGGATCCAGTAATCTATTTATCTGAGCAAACTCAAAACACTTCTTCGAAGAGACATGTGACTCCATATGTTCATTGCCGCATTATTTACAATAGTCAATATATGGAGGCAACCTGGGTGTCCATTACTAGATGAATGAATAAAAAAGAGGTGGTACATATATATAGTAAAATATTACTCAGCCATAAGAAAGAATGAAATCTTAACATCTGCAACAAAATGTATGGACCTAGAGGGCATTGTGCTGAGTAAGCCAAAGAAAGACAAATGTCATGTGATTTCACTTACATGTGTAATCCAAAGAACAAAATAAACAAATAAACAAAACAGAAACAAACACATAGATTCAGAGAACATTTTGATGGTTGCCAGATGGAAGGGGGGTTGTGTGGGTAGATGAGAAAAAGGAAGGGATTAAGAAGTACAAATTGGTAGTTATAATAGAGGCATGAGGATATAAAGTATAGTTTAGCTAAGGAATATAGTCAATAATATTGTCAATAATGATGTCAGGTAGGTACTAGATTTATCACGGTGATCACTTCATAAGTTATATAAATGTCTAATCACTATGTTGTACACCTGAAACTAATAGAATATTGTATGTTGACTGTAATTGAAAAAATAAAAAATATATTAATAAAACACTATAGAATAAAACAAGTTGTTGATAGTATCTGCAGAAAAGATATATGTGCCTTTTCTTGAACTTGTGTATAAAATCTTAAGAAGCATACATAAGAAACCGTTAAAGCTATTAGAGTAAGTAACTTGGTGACCGGGATGGGAAAAGAGGAAAAGTAGAGAGAAATTTATTATTCATATTAGATATTTCTAGTATTTGTTTTAATTGTTATAGGCATAAATTACTTTATCAATAAGTATCAATAAATACATATATCAACGTAATATGTATATCTATATATATGACATGTTTATTTATTGTTCTCAGCACTTTCTGATGTACTTACTTTTTTCCCTCATAAACCTCTTGTCATCATTGCAGACAGGTAGTCAAGAGTTTTTCACAGTATCTCTTTTTAAATAAAATTTAACAATTTTTTATTAAATCTCTTAACTGTTAAAAGAGGGTCAATGTAAATCTGTGTACTTTTGAAACATTTTACTTCTAGAAATATTATCTAAGGAAATGTTTGGTAAATGATAGTTTTATCAATTAGTGGATGGGGAAATCTATCAGGTAGAAATCAACATTTTATTAAAAATGTATTAAGTAGAATAGAATTAATAGAATAGAATAGAAGTAAAATTGAAAAAAATCAAAGTTCAGCAGATGTATAAATAATGAGTAGTATATTGGGTAAATTTCATGTGTATGTGTATATATTTGGGGGCATGCATGGATTTTGATGAAGACTCATGTTTTTAAGATTTTTCCCTTTAGATAATGAACCATCAACCAAGAACGTACAGCTACTTTGCCATAGATTATGATTATTGGCTGGGTAGGTGGTACCACCCTATGTTCTGTTTGCTTTGTACATTTCAGTGCTACAATACTTGGTGCTAACTGAGAACCTAAAACTCTAGCAATAACAAAAAAGATTAATAACTTCCCAATTCATAAATTTTGGAGCCCTTTACAGAATTGAAGTCATAAGAAAACTAGATAAGCTGTATTCCATAAGGTAACAAGCCTCTTTGAGAAGCAGTACACATGGTTTCATTTCACAGCAAGACAGGAAGAGAGGAAGAAGGAAGACTTCATAGAAGAAAATAAGAAGAAAGCAACTGAAATTTAACAAAGTAATGAAGACTAAGTATGAGCCAATATAACAGTTTAGAACACTTGGGAACCCCAGATACAAGTGAGGCCTCCATGGGGTCCTCACGGAAAATTGGGAGCAAGGCAGAATTGTCGATGCCACCTAGATGATGTGTATATCCAGAGCTGGCCTACATTTGGGAGTGGAGCAGCAGAGCCTGGAGGTGGCATTCATGTTTCATGACAAAACAACTTGGTGATCTTCTGCACTGCAGGACAGGCACAAAATCTTCCCATATCTTGAAACCTTCTCTCGTGCAAGACAAAATCTGTCTGCTGTTAGGGAAGAAGCAGAATACTTCCCATTACCAGGACTTATCGTGGCACCCACCTGGCAAGTGCAATTGCCACTGGGCTAGGCCAGTGCTAACAGAGGCAAAAGCCATCTGCCAGTGAGAGAGAGGCCCGAATATCTAAATATGCTCAAGATCCTGCACCGACAGAGGCAGAGTTCACGGCAATGGAGGAAGAGAAAAGGGGCTCAGGGAACATTCTTAAGTAGGGAGAATTGGTTAATTGTCTCTAGGGAAGGAGCAGGAATGCATTACACTTTACTTGAAATGTAATAATATTTGAAAGTAGACTCATGAATTCAAAGTTTATATTTAAATACTAGAGCATGTTTTCTCGATCCTGGCACTATTGACATTTTGAGGCAGAAATTTTTATTTGTTGCACTGTAGATGTTTGGCCTCTGCTGGCTGTATACCAGTAGCATCTCTTGGTGGTAACAGCCCAAAGAGGTCTCCAGTATTGTGAAATGTTCACAAATATTAAGAACCACTGGTCTAGATCAATGATGGATGGCTAGATAGACACATAGATAGATAAATAGATAGATAGGGTTTAATCATAAGTTAGTATAGGAGATAAAACTGAATTATAAAAAATAATCAATTTTTAAAGAGGCAAGAAAGGGGAAAAAAAAAGAAGGACTAGATGGGCAAAATAGAAAATAAATAACTATACAGTACACTGAAATGATCTAAGCACCCCAAATAAAAGTTAAGAATTGTATTCCCATTTAATCTCAAAGCACCTTTCAAATTTGACATTTTGGGTATCTCAGATGTTAGTGAAGATGTGGTGATACCTGACCCTCATTCCCGAACTCCCTGTTTTCCCCCTTTTATAGGTCCCCATCTCACAGTAACCACTTTAGTTATCTTACTTTTTAAAGTAGATCACTTAACTCTTCACCAAAAATTCAGGGCTTAATATTATCCATCAAAAAAAAAGTCGTTTATTTGTGTGTGTTTTGTTAACAGGTGCTTTACTTACTCTGGGTTCTCTTAAAATGAACTTGAATATTTCATCATCTGCTTTTTCCACAGGCTCCATACAAAGCTTCAGGAGGGCAGGCCTTCTAGTTTATTTTGTTCAGTAACAATGTTCAAGTTGTAAGTACAGTGCCTGGAACCCAGAACTCAAGGAAAAATATTTGTTGAAAAATGAATGAATGAATGAATGAATGAATGGATGAATAAATAAAAAGTAGCAGTAATAGGTATTTATTTTCCCTTGAATTTAAACTACCACTTCTCAAAGGAAAAGATTTCACCTCTCATTTTTATTGTTTTTGTTATCATTTTTATCCCCATCACAGATATAACAAGGATTAATTTATTAACATATTATTTTTGAGTAGAAATTATTACCCAAAACACAATTATAATTGCCAAGAAAGAATTTTTTTTTAATTTAGTAGACAAGACTCCTGCTCTCTAAGAGATTAAAACTTATTCATGGGATATAAAAACTGAATATATCTAGAGAATAGCTACAATTCAATTTGTCAGTCAGTAGAAAACAATCTACTATAAAAATGAAAGGCATGATGTGAGCGGTATAAGAAGTGAATCCAGGGAGAAAGTTATTTTTTTAATAAAATATTGAATTAGATGCTGGAACATGGATTGTTGGCTCATGGGAAAAAAAAGGACATTTTTCAAAGATTAAAAAGCTGATGCTAAACATAAGAAAAAATGAATAAATTTTGTTAAAATGGAACAAAATATTAGGGATGAAAAACAAAATATGAAAGTGTAAGATAAATGATAGAAGTTCAATGCTTAGGTGAGAATATGAGGAAATTTGCCAATAAATCCAAATACATGGACTAAGAATTCATAATGCAATTAACAATATCTCCTAAACTGTTTAATAAACATCATTAATATTCTTCTTAAATATATAGCTTTGGGGCACAGTAAGCTAATCCATTGGTATATTCTTCTACCCCAAGCAAATGGCAGTGGACACAGATGACAGGATGAAGGTTACCAGAGAGAAAGAAGGGTAGAGGAAGATGAAATGGGTAAAGGGGGTCAAATATGTGGTGACAGAGGGAGACTAGACTATGGTGGTGAGCATACAATGCAATATACAATTCTACACTTGAAACGTATATAATGGTATTAACTAATGTCACCCCAATAAATTTAATTTTAAAAAGTGAAATTCTAAAAGAAAAACACAGCTCAAAACTATGATAACTCTGTAAACAAGATATGTAATATAATTACACATTACTGAGTTAGAGCAAACCATGTGTAGGAATACTGGACTCCAGTTCAGAAATATGCAGTGACAGATGGGAATTTAGCTCCTATAGAGTAATAGGTGCTAAGTCCTGCATACAGGACAGGAAATCAGATGTCATAGTTTAACAGGTCGAGATTTGAAGGAAACCTGCTTGAATTTAAACCCTGAATCTACTGTTAACTAACTAGGTGTGACCCTGGGCAAAACGGAGAAGTTAATAACTACCTCATAGGATTGGATTGTGTTAAGATAAAGCACTCAGAAGAGTACTTGAAAATCTAGTATGTATGTTAGAACTTATTCTTTCTCATCTATTTAAAGATGAAACTCTAGCATTGCTCTAACTCGTATCACAAGTTTGTGCTTCTGCCAGATCATTCCCAACAGTATGCAAACATATCAACCTTACTATCCCTGCCATTTCTTGCTCTCTTTTCCAGCAAAATTCTTTGAAAATTGTGCTATGTTGCCTCCAATTCATCTTCTATTATTATCTTTTAAAGTCACTTCGAGTGTTTTTCACCTCTATCACAGGAATGAAACTTCTTTGTCAAGGTTGCTAATGACTGCCTCATTTGGATGCTAAGGTCCCAATCTTATCTGACCAATCTACAACATTGATCTAACTCATCTTTCCCTGATTCTTGACAAATTTCCCCCTTCTCTCCTTGGCTTCCAGGATTTTAACCTCTTTTTTTTTTCTCTTCTTACTTCATTGATTACTCTTTTTCTTTATCCTTTTTCAGTTCTTCTTTGTCTCCCAGATTACTAAGGTAGTTATGATGCAAGGCTTACTTCTCTCCTCTCTCATGCTCTCTCCTTTGATAATCTTATCTGGTCTGTGATTTTAAATACTGTCTATGTGCTGAAAACTCCCTAACTTATGTATCTTATTTAGATCTCACTTCCAACTCTAATTCTTAAGTCCATTTGTCTACTGGCCATCTCCATTTAAATGTTTAAAAGACATCCCAAACTCAACAGATCAAAAATTTAATTTATAATCTCCCCAGCTGCACCTGCAGAAAATTGCTCTATTGTAGCTTTTACATTTACAGTTGATGACAAATCCAATCTTCTAGTTACATAAGCAGAGAGAGAGAGAAATGAGAAAGAGAGATTGAGAGAGAGAGAGAGAACTTTGGTTCATTTTTCTGTAATATAACATATAAAATTAATCAGCAAATTCTGTTGGTTATTTTTTCAAAATATATCTGGAATATGACTACTTCCAACCAAATTCACTGCTACCAACCTAGTATGAATCACCTTGTCAGGCTACTCTAATGGTTTCCCAAGTACTTCCACTCTCATACAGTTATAGTCTATTCTCAACACAACATCAAGAGTGATTCTCTTATGAGCTTATGGTAGATCATCTTACTTCTCACTAAATTTCTCTCCAATGGTTTACCATCTCACATAGAATAAAGTTAAAGATCTTACAATGGTTGATAATGCCTTTATGATCTACCCTACTTCTGATCTTTACATCTTGAAATTCTACTGCTCTTCTCCTGCCAGCTGAATTAGCCATCTTACTCATCCTCGTGTGTGGCAGGCACACTCTTGCTCAAGCGGTTCCCTGAGCATGCGTTCCAAGCTCTCCATTGGACTATTTCAAGTGTTTACTCAAATTTCGCATTCTTAATAGAACTTATCCTAGCACTTTATTTAATACTACAACTTGCTCCCACTCCTCCACTCCCAGTTCATCTTTCTGTATTATATTTTTTCTTTTCTAAATTTACCTATTATCTCCTAGCATACCACATAAAATACGAATTTGTTAAGTTTATCACTTATTATCTGGTTCCCTTACTAGCTTTACAAGGACAGATAACCTCTATATTTTGTTCCTAATGTAGCCAGGTACAGAAAACAGTGTCAGGCTCAAGAATTAATGCTTGAAACTTTTGGAAGCATTTCTATTGAAATTTGTAAATTAGTCGAAGATACCCACTATAAAAGCTTAAAGCAAACTGAAAATACTAGGCAAAAAATAAAATAAGAAAATAAAATGAGTAATATAATATTTGGTAAAAGAATGCACAAATTTGTTATAGTTTATACAGTTATCTACAGAGAAAACTGAACTTCAAATTTTCTAACAAGGGGATTCATCAGTAATGCTAGGTATAAGAAAAACTTTGAAAATAGTGCTTTCATGTGCTAGCACTGATCATTTTAAAAAATGTAATAGAATCTAGGAGAGGGTTGAGGGAATGGATGAAAAAGATGAAAGGGATTAAGAAGTATAAATTGCAGGTCATAAAAATGGGCAATATAGTTAGTAATATTGAATTAACTATGTATGATGTTAGATGGGTACTAGACTTATCAGGGATATCACTTCATAAGGTATATAAATGTCTACTCACTATGTTGTACACATGAAACTAATACAATATTATATTACAACTGAAATTAGAAAATAAATTAATTTAAAATAAATAAATGCATAAGCAAGTAGATGGAAGTTTCTAACTCAAAAGAAAAAAAGGGCCTCATCTCATTTAGAATTACAGAAAGGGGAAACATACAAATACTTAAGAAGAGAGATAGTAGAAGTATAAGAACTTTATGAAGAAAATTATTAAATATTATTAAAAGACATTTTAAAATACTGAAGTAAATTGAGAATAATATATAATATATGCCACTGTTTCTATAAATACAAAAACAATTGTTTTTATTTCGGTTTCATGAAGTTACTCTCCTGTCCAACTCTTCTCATTTTAAGGCTTTTATTCATGATGTTTTCTCTGCCTGCAATACTTTGCATTTTTGCCAAAGGCCTTAAATGAGCTCTCATACTAGGTTTACCCTAGTAGGTTTATGCTTCTGTATTACCCTATATTTTAACTTATTAAACATGTTACATGTCTGATTTTTAATTCAATGTTTGTCTTTTCCATTAAACTATAAAATCAATCGCCATTTGTTCACCATTATATCTCCAGGGCTCAATATAAATAGAAAATAGTAGACTCAACATTTCTTTCATTCATTCATTCATTCATATTGTGTTTGGCTTTTAAACATTCATTTAATTAAGTACAATGCATTTTTGCACATCTGCTAATGTTAATGAATAATAAAAATACTGGTCAAAGTTGTTTTGGGTTTATGTTTATTTTCATAAGTTTGATTAATTGATCTAAGAGAAACTGTAGATAACTTTTACTGAAGAATTTCCCTGCTATTTAAGTAAGTGATGTGTAGAAATTATGATTTCAGTATTTCTTAACACCATGATAAAGCAGTGTTTTTACATGATTCGAGTCAAAGAAAACTGAGTTCCAAAGAGGTCACTTACCCAACAAGCTCTCTAGGTTAGACACTGGCAGATAACATGCTGTAAGTTAGGATGAATAAAAGAGTTTGAATAATACATATCAAAACATTGTAGCCTCAAGTGTTACTAAATAAGAACGGCTGAGATGAACATTTTCAAGCACCATTAATAATCCTATCACATACTTGTGCCATTTAGAGGGCTGGAGCAATTGAGTGATTCACCACACCCACCACTAATCTTTCATTTCCAATGCTATTTACTCTGATGTAGGATATTAATTAAATCTATACAGATATAGTCTCATGAAGTGCTAAAGCAAACACTTGAAGTAGTCTCATTGAGACTGATATTAACATCAAGTTCATCTACAAAATCCCCTGAGTACCTGAAGAATACATACTTTAGGTTTTGAAAATATTAGGTGCCGACATTTCAATTTAGTTAAGTATTTTGTTTCGTTTCCATAATCTGTTTTTAGGCACTGCTTTTTCATTTTTAAAAAATGAAAGTGACTTGAAATTAATTGCTTTATTGCATGAGCCTTACAAAAATCTCATGCAGTTTATAAAGCACACTCCATTTTAAAAGATGCCTGTGAGTAAGAAAAACTAACTGCACTATGTTTTTATGTGTAAATGTCCCTTTAGTGGAAAAGCGTCTTCTGAACTTAGGCCAATTATGATAAAGCTGTAAGCATATCCCAGATGTTTTGACTTTCAATTTTCCTTCAATGTTCAATCACAGAGGCCATATCAGATAGTCTTCAGAAAGTTCATTCTACTAAGTTTTCCACTACAAGCAATTTCTAAGAACCTCTAAAGTATGCACATGTGCTCTTCAAATTCCTACTACTCTTCACCACTGGCTTTCATTTTGGACCATTGATGCTCCCCAAACCTGCTACTAGTAAGTGGCTTCCTGAAATTCCTGTCACTTTCACAAAACAAACATTGTTAATGAGCTGCTTCTTTCATCTCTCACAGTAGGCCTTAGCTCAAGCCATAATATTTTAAAAAATATTTTCACTGAAGGGATAACAAATGTAAGCTGAGAGCATAGCCTATGTCCCAGTCTAGCTCTAGCAAACTGACACAGGGAAAACCAGCTCGGCCTCCACCAAAATTATCTCTCCTCTTTAGTGTCACAGTACAGTTTTGTTTCCATCCCAGAGACAAAGATAAATTCTCCTTCAATCCAAGACTTCATCCTTCCTTTCCTCAGAATTTAACTCTTCTCAAGACAAAGAGTTTTTAATTTTCTTTATAGGGAAATTCTCATCTCCATGTACAAAATAGGATCTGGGAATCGAGACAATCGTACTACTTGACATTATTTCCTGTATTTGGCTCATAAAACACTAAACAGTGGCATACTAATAAAGCAGCATAAGTTGGACTGTGACAGCCTCAATCTGGCTAGCAGTTTTGTTTCTAATATGGGATGAATACACTGTCAGACTTACGCATCTTTCCTGGAGTGATCTGTTCTTCCAGTAAATGTAAGTAAATGTTTGGATGTAATAAAATACCAAATCCCAAGGACAAATCATAGTTTTCAGTCATGGGATACCATAAATTCAGACTCAATAAAAAATAATCATTTCTCTTTCTCGGCAGGGATACGGTTTTGCATAAGATAAACCAAACTTCTGTTATTAAACAGAACACATCTCGGTTGGAAGCAAATGCATTTTGATTACTTCTCTTTCTCAGGGCTGCACTACAAGGAGGGAGTAGATATTTGTTTTATACATGCATGAGTGAAAGACCAAACCAGAGCAGTAAATTCCCTAGTCAGTGCAAGTTTCTACCCCTAATCACTTGATCTTCCATTAAACTCAAAAATGGCAGTTTTTAAGTACTAGCATTTTAAAATTCAAGCTTCATTATACACTCACACAAAAAGTACTGCATACTTCCTCTAACTTCTATTACTTTCCTTCCTGGTCACTGCTAATTAACCTCTTTCTTTCTAAATCTTGTAAATCATTAAGCAATTAATCATTCGCTGCCTTGGAAAATCTTTTCTATTGTTTCCCAGTATTGCTTTTAATCACACATTACTGTCTCATCTCTCCAACTCAATTGTATACTTGGAGGGTACAATTGGCGGAAGGGGAACAGATTTGTGTCTTTCAAGTTACATTGAACTGCTTCTCTTTATGCAGTAGGTGACCAGTAAATAGATGGCGATCCTATTTTATGAACATATTCAGAATAAAATTGTCTCTACTGTCTTTTATTAACCTTAAGATATCATCTACAAGTTATCTTCATTTTGGTACCACTGACTATTAAATATGCTATCTCAGTTAATATTGTCATTCTATATTCTAAGTTATAAATGACACCAAGTTTTAATAACTTTTTTTCCTTATTGTCTCAGCTAATTGCCCAACAATTTGTCTAAAATTTTAGCCTGTATAACCTTACCCCTTTCTTCAAATCTTCTGTATTTTCTTCAGCTTAGTACTCATCTGGAATATCCTAAGGACTACTAGTAATTCTCCATATCATCAGTCAATTAACATGACTATTCATCATTGTTACTAATCTCATCAACATATTGCTGAATATAAAATTGATTATTACCTTCTTGTTTAAAACATTCCAATGTTTTCCTATTAAAACCTTAGTTCAGTATCAAAGATCTTCACAATCTGGTCTCATTCTCCTCTCGAGACAGACATCCATGAAATTATATTATACACACGCATCCTGCCACATTGAGATTTCCAATTCTTCCTGGATACAATACTTAACTTTGTACATGCATATGTTTTAGCATTAAACAAAAGCTTGTCGGCATGATTTATTCCTGTAAAATCTCATTAGTCCTTCAAAACATGGGTTAAATATTACCTTCACTGTAAATTCATCTATGTCTCTTCTAGGTAGAATTATTAACAGCATTCTAATTTGTATTTTGTTTGTTTGTTTGTTTTTAAATTAAGTTTATTGGGGTAACATTGGTTAATACAATTATATAATTTTCAGGTGTACATTATCATTTGACATCTGCATATTCTATTGTGTGTTTACCACCCAAAGTCCAGTTTCCTTCAGTTACCATATATTTGATCCACTTGATCCGCTTTACTCTCCCCTTAAACCCTATATTTGATCCCTTGTACCCTGTCTACCTCCCCCTTCCTCTCCCACCCTACTAGGAACCACTAGTCTATAGTCCTCTGGTAACCATTAGCCTATAGTCCATGACCATGAGTCTCTGTTTGTTTGTCCTGCTCATTTGTTGCTTTTAGGTTTATATCCCACATATAAGTGATATCATGGGATTTTCAACTTTTTCTGTCTGGTTTATTTCACTTAGCATAATTATCTCAAGGTCCATCCAGGTTGTCACAAAGGGCAGTATTTCATCTTTTCTTATAGCTGAGTAATATTCCATTGTATAAATGTTCCACAGCTTCTTTAGCCAATCATCTATCATAGGACACTTCAGTTGCTTCCATGTCCTGGCCACTGTGAATAATGCTGCTATGAACATTGGTGTGCAAATATCTTTTTGGATATAGGTTTTCAAGTCTTTGGGGTAAATGCCCAGTATATTTGTATTTCTATAGCACTATAGCACTTTGTTCACATCTCTGTTATAATACTCATAATGTTTGCTGTTTGCTATTTTCTCCTTGTCTTCAATGAAAGTGACCACATATTTTTATCCTATAAACATAGTTCTATTCTGGAAACTCATTACTCTCATGGTAGAAAAAAAGTATAGGATCTAAAGTTATAAAAATATAAATTGTAATTTCATCTCTGTAATTTTATTCAAATCTAAGATCCAACATTGATCTGCTATAAGGAAATTATTTAATTTCCCTGTAAATTATCTCTAATGCAGAGCTTGTAACACTTATCTAATTGTGTAGTTATAATTATCATCAACACGATTTCCTATCTGTATTTGGTAGATCCCCCTTAAATGAAATTTTTTTTTACTATATTAGAAAATAGTTGAGTAAATGAATCTTTAACTTCAATATTTTCATTATCTTGTTATGTGGTTGAACTTCTGGCCAAGGAATTTGTATCCAATAACAGGTCAAGAAATAAGATGTATAAAATTAGTTTTCTTGTTTTGGAAAGCTGAAAATAATGTTGCCCCACATCAACAATGAAGAAAAGCTGGGGAAAAAAGAAAACACAAAATCACAATTTCTCAAATCTATCAGAGAGCAAAAGTATTAAGGCATTTTTTAACCAGGTAAATTCCAAAGATAGACAAGCTTCTCCAAGGGAAAACAAGGTACAAAAATGTCACATCTGTGGCAGAGCATAGAATAGACATTAGCTAATGTGTAAACAGGTAAGAAGAAATAGCCAAATTTTATGTAATTGTTGAAGTGGTAGACAAGTTTGTCAGCTTGAAATAACTGAGTCCAGGACATAAGGGAAGTCTTCACTCACCTGAAAAACTTTCTCATAGGTCTTTACTGAGTGACAAAAAAAGGCTAAGGGAAAGACATGAGCAGAGAGTGAGGGATGCAGGTATGAAGAGGTAATTGGAGTGGGGAAGAAACAGTAATTAAATCGTGTATATTTCTCTAGACTTTTCTGTCTCATGAAGCAAAAGCTTTCAGCCTGCTGATATAAGGGCAGCAAAATCTGCCACACCTGGAGCATAGGCAAAGACTTTGTAGCTGGGGGACAAGTAGAGGAACAAGCTGTTTCCTCTAGAAGATGACAAGAAACGAAGATGTCAGGACATCATTTGGGGCCTAGAATCTTATATTTATATCAAATAGTGATCTCTTATTGCTACCTGAGAGGAAGGAAACTTCCATAAAAATGAACCACAAATATAAGACATTTGTTTAACTGTCATGGAAATGAGGCATTAGAATGCTAAGAAAACCATGTTCCCAAAGCCAAGGCACACAGGGCCTTCAGAATCATCAGGCTGGATTGGGGCAGGGGGGAAGATAGGAAAACCCTGACCCAAAGATAATCCTAGTAAACAGCAACAAGCAACAGTAATTTGCTGTGGAGGACAAGGCAAGGACATGGAGAAAGGCCTCCAGCCCTGACACAGGTATCTAGGAATAGATGAAAGCTGAGGATAGAGTACTTATACTGGGGAAACTCACCCAGAAACATAACCCAAACCTTAAAAACAAGACAAGAGCAGCCCAAACTAAAGAAAATTGAAACAAGCGGTGCACTAAAGATAACCATAAAAATGATAAAACTGATGTCCAGCCACCTCCTGACTAGATCACTAAATCACATACCTCACTAACAACTTGGCAGAAAAAGAGGCATGACTTCAAGGCATACAATTTATTGACCTCCAGTTTCACTATTCTAATATGATGTCATGAAGTTAATCAAAGATTACAAGACATTAAAAAAGTAAACAAAAAATAAAAGAAAGAAAATCAAACAGTATATGTGTGTGTGTGTATATATATGTATATGTACCTATATATACATATATATGTATATGTATGTATGTATATGTGTATATGTGTATATGTATATGTATGTATGTGTGTATATGTATATATGCATGCATATGTGTATATATATATATATATATATATGTGTATGTGTGTGTGTGTGTATATATATAATAAAGCTGAACCAGAAATAAGAGAAGACCATATGTTGTAACTCTCAGACAAGAATTTTAAAATAAGTATGACTAAAAGCTTTTTTTTAATCTAATGGGAAATATAAAAGAGAAAACATGTATTTACAGATGGAGAATTTCACCAGAGTGAAAAATATATAAAAAAGTCAAGTGCAAATGCTGAATATATTTTTAAAAGATACATAGAAAAATTTAATTAGCAGTTTATTAGTAAATTCAAACAGTTAAAGAAAAAAATAATAAATTTTAAAATAAATCAATATAAATTATCCAAACTGAAACACAAAAAGAGAAAAGAAGGAAGAAAATGGGCAAAGAGATTATCCAGAAACCATGGAAAATTTCATATGTTCTAACAAATGCGTGCTTTGAGTTTCATAAGCAGCAGGAAAAGAACAGAACTGAGGTAATATTTGAAGTGATAATGATAAAGAGTTTTCTAAAATAATGAAAGACATAAATGGTATATGACATATTTCAGAGTGCCATTCAAGATAATCTCTCTCTCTCTCTCTCTCTCTCACACACACACACACACACACACACACACACCACACACATACACACACAAATCGTAAAAACGGGTAGAGAGGGGAAAAATGCATATTACACATAGGGGATCAGAAGTTTGTATAACAGCAAATTCCTTACCAGGAATTATACAAGTCAGAAAACAATATATGTGAGTGCGATTATATTCTTGGAAGGTTGGTTGTGACATATTAAGGATATATATTGCCAGTGTTAGGATAATTGCTAAAGATTTATAAAGAGGTATGCCAATGAGAAAAGGAGTGATAAAAATACACAATTACTCCAAAAGCAGGAAGAAAATTATGCAAAGAAAAAAATGAGACAAATAGAAAGCAAATAGCAAGACGATAGATGTAAATCTAACTATGCACATTATTACATTGTATGTGATCAACCAAAATAAATGTTAGAGATTGTCATATTGGATTAAAAAGCAAAAATGAAATTAATACTGCCTACAAAAAATTCACTTCATATATGAAAATACAAATAGGTGAAAAATAAGATGATGAAAAAAGCAAATATTAAAAAATATAATGTGCAATCAGTAAAAAACGTGGAGTGGCTATAGTATTGTTGAACAAAACTGACTTCAAAACAAATGACGGGACTAATTCTATTTGCCAAATGACAGGAATGCAGAGAAGCACAGACCAAACTTGAGGAATGATTGATGCCAGTACTGAAATTTCTAAGATAAAAGAGCCCTGATGGACTTACTGTTGGCACTACTAGGCACAACTATTGGGACCGCATATAGTAGAATATCAAGTCAGGATAACCCCAAGTAGAACAATAGGGAATTAGATATTAATATATTGAAAGTAACATCTTGCAAATTTAGAAGACAAATATGGATTCAGTTAAAAAAAGACTGATTCTTCCTCCACCTTAAATGAAATATTACATTCTTCCCTTATTTTCCAATTTGTTTTACGTTATCATCTTTTCTCTGTAGCCATAACTGAGTGTTAGGATGTACTATTTCTCAAATTTCTCCACTTTCTGACAGCAGAGAATCTCTTAGAGTGGAATGAGCTAGAATAGAAATTCATAACAAATTCATCACACTAGCATTTATTGATCTCCTGTTAATTGCTGTCTCCTTAAGGAGCTCAGAGTCTAATGCAAAATCCAAAAAAATAAACAAATAATTACAATCACTTGTGGTTAATACAACGGAAGGCTACACAAGGCATAATTGTGACACCAATGCATAACTAATTATTCTCGGCTATAGCAGACTTGCTGGACACATCAGATGGACATTTATAGGACATTTATATGATTTTACCAGGAGAACAAGTGGTAAGTAAGACATTCCAAGCAGAGAAAATAGCATATGCAAAGACAGGAGGATAAAAACTGCATAATGCTTGGTATTTGATACATCATAAAGTATACTTAGGGGAGTAGCAGGAGATCAGAAAGGGATCAGATCCAAAGTGTCTTATATGTTATGTTATACAAGGCAATATGGGGAGAATGAAAGAAATGAAAGAAAATGGAAGAAAAACATGATAAACAAACATTTTTTAAAGATTGTATTAGCAGTAGAATGAAGGGTAGCTAAAATGAAGGAAATTTAAAATCAAAGAAACTCAGTGACAATTTATTTTTTCATCATAAGATGATAAGGCCTGAAAAAATGACAATAAAAGTGACAATGGCATAAAAAAGAGAGGCTAGTTTTGAAAATATTTAGGAAAAATATGATTTGATGGCTAATTAGATATACACATTGAGCATGGGTAGCATTCTGGAATGGCACCTAGATTTTACCTAAAGTACTGAATGACTGGTGAGTCATTATTCAATACTGGGTATATGGAAGGAACACATTTGGATGGGAAGATAATTAGTTCGAGTCTGGAAATTCTAAGTTTAAAGTGACTACAGAAAATATAGGCAGAAATGAAAATAGGCAGAGAGTAGCTGGGATTCTTACCTAATCTGGGATCTTGTCTCATCAGTAACATTCCCTATTAAGGCATATTTTCTATGAGCTGCTACATAAGAATATCATAGATTAAGAGCATAGACTCTGAAGCCAAACTGCTGGGATTTCTATTCCTGTTCTGCTGCTTTGATGCTGTATGAACTTGAGAAATTACTTAACCTTTCTAGGCCTCAGTTTCTTAATCTGTAAAGTGGAATAAATAATGGTACCTATATCATAAGGATGTTATGGGAATTTAGTGAGTTATATTAGTACTGCTCCAAGAACCTGACACATAATGAGGACAGTGTGCTTACTAAATAAGATAAATAAGGCCTGAACAGAGAAGCCATTCATTTCAACATGACATTATTCTGACCTGGTATAGTGTCATGCCATAGACTACATTTTATCTTGATTGTATATCATAAAGGCAGAACAAGTTTTTGTTTTTTAAGTATTTTGTGAAAAGTTAGTAAAGCACTTGAATCATGTGTTTCTAAAAATGTAAGGTACATGGCTTAACCTTTATTAATTTGTTTTTTCTATTGATTGCAGTGTGGTTTACAGGAGACACAAATCTTGTTAAGTCTTTTCTAATTTGAAATTTAGCATATAAGTAGCTTGTTATTTTTCATAAAAGTAATCGAATTTGAAAAATAATTTTTTTCATAATTTAAACTCAGTCTATGTAACCTTAGGGCATGAGAAAAAAAAAACACCCTTGTTTTAGGTCAATACAATTCTGATGAGAAGAATATAGTTTTTAAATCAGTGAAAATGTACAAAGGTTTTTCCTAGAAAAATGAAATGCCTCTCAGGCTTACTCTATTGTATACTCCAGTAGCATGGTTCATGAACTTTCTTTCTGTCAAGATGCCTTTTCATCATCTTATTAAATTTCAATGATTCCTTCAGAATCTCTCTAAACTCCTACCCTTTTCACTCTTGCCACCTCATTAACTAACTTCTGCTTCTTGCCCACCAGTCTGTGTTTTTTCGTTTTTTTTTGTTTGTTTGTTTTCCGCTTTTCTGCTTCCTAGAGCCATCAGGAGTTAAACATCTGACTCTCTTGGAGAGCTCACATGAATTTGAAAAATTATGAAAAAAAGATTTACACTCAGAATAACTTTATTTTAAATGCTACAGTTATAAAGATGAGCCTGACCATATGGCATATTTCCAAAATTGGAATTGATTTTATCTGAATTAATTGCATCTTTTGGGAAAAGAATTGTGTAACTGGTGAACTTTTCACTTCAACTCATATCTAGAAAATTATTTGAGTTTACCTAAGAATTATTTGGTTCAAGGAATCATTCTTTTGGTACTTGTAGTAAGGAGAAGCAGAGAAAAGCAAATAAGAGGAGAATTAGTCTTTTGGATATAGTTTCTACTGTTTAGTGGTTTTACTTTTCCATAAGATTCACTTACATAAACAAGCTCACATTTTCTTATGGAATAAGTTAGTAATTTGGCACTACATTCTTGACTAATTCTAAATATAATATGAAACAATAGATATAATGAACAGAATGTCATTTTAAAAATGTTCCTATTTTGAAATAATACAGTGATGATATCTTTGACAGATATTGGCTATACAAAGAGTCCCAATGTTAAAGCATAGACAGGGTGATTAAAATCTTCAACTCTCTCATATCATAAATTTAAAATAGAATTAATGTTACTTATATTAAGGAATAAACCTGTTTCCATTATAAAAATTTAGCAGGCTTTTGGAGAATAATGTTCTTAGCCCAGATCTTTTTGGAAAACCTGTCCAAATGAGCATGAAATCTTGCCATCTTTTTATAAAGTTCCCTGCAGCAAGCAGAAGCATTCAAATCATTTCATTTGTTTAGATGATGAGGATTCTCCAAAGGGACATAGACCTTTACTGAAATCACCAGCACCTGCAGAATTTATTCTAGGGTTCAGCACACACCTGTGAGCCTTCATTCATCCACATCAGAAAGGCTGCCTAAAACCAGGGCAGAGGAATTATAAACCTCATCATTTTCTGTCATATTTCCATTGTACATACCAGTGATATATCCTCCTACACCCTCAGCATTCTGATCTACTAGTCCTAATATACTGGTCACCTTTTCTTTCATGATTGCTTAAGTCTTGAACTCTGTCCCTAGACACTGTTGCAGCTTAAGCTGTCCTGTCAGCCTTAGACTGTCTGACATAGATCTCAGCCTTTATTCATGACATTCTATCCTTGGATGTTTAGTTTGAAAATTTGTCAAGTACATTTATTTTAAAAGGAAAATTATTTACTCTAGGAAATATGTTTGATGACAGTAATTTACAAAGCTCTCTGGTATACATTGTTTAATTTGATCATCATAACCATCCGGTGAGGTAGGCTATTAGCCTTGTGTCACAGCCCCTGCATTTAACCTTCTGTCCCTAAATCCAGAGCTGAATCCACTCATCATCCTCATTTATAGACCAAGCTGAATTTAGTTCCTAAGCTAATCAATAGTGATGAGAAGTAAAAATATATTTTATTGGATGTTGGTATCAAGTCTTGCATCTTAGGTTCAGTGATTCGGCCAAGACATCTGGGTTTTCTTTTGTCCTAAGAGTCATTTGTACCCCGATAAGAGTTTTTAGTCTGAGAAAAACCCAATATACCCTTCTCCATACAAAGCTACAGCCAAAAGTTGTTCCCATTCATAAATGTGTGCATGTGATTGGGTTCCCTTGTATTATTCATTTCTATTTACTCAGCTCTGTACTTCATGGCCTAAGAATTAGGGTCTTGCCTTACACCCCAGATATTGACAGATCACCTACCTCCTGTCAGATCTCCTTCCAGGAGGACAGCTCCTTTTTACTGTGCTTACTTCATGGGCTCTGTAACTAGATCCCTAAAGACTATAAATTGACTTCTTAAAACTAACTGACCCATCCTGAATTCTCAGTTGTAGCTATGACTGAAATTTCTTGCTAACTTTACACCAGCCTCCACCCAAAGTGCATCTAGATATATTGCAATAATAATAAGAAAAAAGTAATAAACCCAAGGTTTTTACTATTTTCCAGGCACTGTTCTAAGCTGTTTACATATAGTAATTGTTTAATCTTCAAAATAACAACTCTCTGAGATCAAAACTATTTTTCTCTTCATTGTATAAAGGTGAGGAAATTGAGGCACAGATGGTCAGGAAATAGTGAACTAGATTTTAACTCCAAAGTTCTTTTGTGTCTGGAGTCCATGCTTTTAACCAAGATTCATTAAACTCTTTTTGGGCATGGACTTTGGATATTGCAACTTAAATAGCTGGGTTTCCTTTGCAGGAAGAATATCATCACCAGTCTGTGTACTTTAACAGCATCTTACGCCCAAATCCCAGCTTTAGCACTTTCTTTCGTAGATCATTTCTAAATATGATCATAATAATAGCTTTCATATTGCATGCTTTCTGAAATGAGAATTCACCACTTCTCTCATCAAGTGATGAGTCTGAATTTTTATTTTTCCATTTGAATGTGTGCAGGCCTTATGACTTGGTTTGCCCAGTAAAATGTGATGGAAGGGACACTGTAGACTTTCCAACAATAGACTTCAAGAGCTTTGTAGTTTCCAGTTTTACATTCTCAAAATCCTCTATATTGGAATGCTGATTGAAACCACCACACAGTGGCAAAGTCCAAGCCAGCTCCACAGAAAGGCACTATAGAGGAAACTGGATAACCTAGCTAACGGTCCAGCTGAGCCCTGCCTCTAGTCAATCCCAGAGCTAGATGCAACACAAATGATCTAGGTCAGACCAGTAGAAAACTCATTCAGGGAACAACACTATCATGAGAAATAAACTGTATTGCTATTAAGACAATAAATTTAGGGTGTGTTGTTATACAGCACCAAATAACTGAAAAGTGTTCCTAGTTCTGAGGTTCCGAGATTTCAGCATACCTCACACCTGAGTTGCCCTAAATATGAATTTTTATTTTATGAATTTTAGAAAAGGTGAAAAAGAAGTTCAGAGAGATTTAATAAACTGTATTTGTGAGATACAAAGCCTAGGCTCCAACTCTGGTCTTCTAAATTTTAAGTGCATTATACTCTTAAATCTTTTGACTTCCTTATACCAATAAACTGTCTCAATCACTGTCATCAAAATCAACAACAACAATAACAAATAAGTCTAGTAGCTGTGAATGATCTCTAGTCAGCTTAAGGTTAGGCCATTGCATTTTATCTGAGATGTCTCCCAGATAAGGTCCCTACTGGAACACCCAGTGCAATGGCTAACACCATTAGTTTTATAACTCTCTTCTTCTCTAAGAACTAAAGTGAATGTTTTTGATGAAATAAATAAATAATTTAAAAGGAGGATGCTTTTATTATTGACAATCACTTGTAAGAGATTTATACAACATTTTTTACTGTTACCTTCTCTAAGTCCTCAATTTATTCAAAAGAGCAGGTGAACTTATTTAGCACCAGTTTATGAAAAGTTAAGACATACTAATAGATTATTATTGCCATTGTCTACAGCCTATTTTACTACTTGTTCACAAATTCAAAGTCCTTCGAATGACTTTCAAAGGCTACAGAAAAACACATAGAATTTTAAAGTAAACTTCTGAGAAGAATTTTGTGTTCACTCTATTCAAGGGTTGTTGGCTTAGAATAGACAAAATCCTATAAGGAATGGGTTCTAATTAATTAAGCATCACCAGAGAAATAACATTAGTGCAACTAGGAGACTGCCTATATAAACATGTAAATTTGAAAGGAATAATTAGATTTCATCGAATGTTTTTGGTGGGAGTTTGGGTTTTGTACTATAAGATTACATTATAAAATGCTTTGATATCTAAAGAAAACAATATAGAAGAGATTTATATTGTCCTCATTATTTTTCTTTCTAAATTAATTTTATTCTGTCACAAACCAAAAACTTTACTCCAATCAACAGCAATCATTTGTTGTTTATTCTCAACTAATTCTGATTTCATATATTTTTATTTCTTTCTGTAAATGATATTTAAGTATAAAACTAAATGTGACATAGGTTTTCTATTTTTGCATTTTCACATTTAAAAAAATAATAAAAAATAGTATAGGCCAGATCACATAATCACATTTTCATTCAGAAAATTTGAAAATTGTGAAAATATCACTCTCTCTTCATGTTCCAACAAAAATAAATTTAGAAAAAAATAGTTGTACCCTCTAACCTAAAGTTTAAGTAAGGTTAAGATTATCTGTCCAGGAATATATTATTGGAAGCAATATTCTGAAAGAACTATGAAGAATACTCAAAAGAGATACACATGTATTATTTTCTTCTTTGAACAATAACATTGTCATGTCTCCTTCTCCCTTATTGACTTATATTAAATAGAAAAGCCATCCCAGCAAATCACTTCAATTATTATCACAAATAAAAAAAAACTGCATGCTCAAACACAGTAAAAATGATGATGTTGCCATAAATGATTTATACATTTTAAGCTATGTAAACTAAAAGTAATAAAGATAAAAATGCACATTTCACATGAATATCTCTGATGTAACCATGGATAAATCACTTTTTTTATTTGCAGCTCAGTTCCTAAACCTGTTTTCTTCTCCAAAGTACTCATTAGTAAAGTACTGTTTGCTCCTGTATACTTGCTGTGTGCAATATCAATACTTTCTCTATAAATGGTAATATAAATAGCAGGTGTTCCACATGAATATAGACTTATAACAAAAATTAATATTATGATTGTGAAAAGGCTATGCACACTGCAGAGAGCTCTAAGAATACATTGTTAATGAATTTATTTTGGACCCAATAATACCATCATCAGACATTCTTCAAACGTTTACCTGTAATTTAAATGCAAAGACTACTGTTGGTCAGTTTTGTGCAGCTCATCATCGTCTCTGACTGAAGTACCACAGCTAAGAGTGGAGTCCAATTTTAACAGATTAGGAAGCAGATGATATTTGTCTTTCTGTACCTTCAACTTCAAAAACACCTTTGCCATCCAACCCTCATTATTCTGACACCCATTCCATGTCCTGTTCTAGTAGGATTGAGTGTTTAATTGGCTTTCAACTGGGGGATTAGCAAATATTGCCTAAGGTTTTCTAAGATAACTTGCAATTTAATAGCTACACTTTTGAAAACTCAAAGTGTTTCACACCAAAGGAGTGAATCTGTAACAGTGAAAAGACAAGCTATTGGGACTTAGCATAATGATTCCCACTTGAAACTTCATCAACTCCTCGAACACAGAGAGGATCCCATTCTGCTTTCTCTTGAGGCAGAACTCTCTGACAAGTCTTCCATTAATGCCTCTTCTCTCCGATGACACTTATCACATGAGAAACATTTCTCTTTTTTTATTACTAAGAGGAGAGGCCATTAAAAATTTGAGCAAGCTCACACACGACTTTTAAAAATATAGAAAAAATTATACAAACATGCTAAGTAATGAAAAGCTGGGCAATTCTGTCAAAGTTCAATGACCCTGAAGAAATGCGCACTTAAAGTTTCTTTCTATCATTGTGATGGTTCTTACCTGCTGCATACCAATTACTTCCCTATTCAACAAAACCTATATGGAGAGAAGGCAAAATATGATGAGTCTGGGTGAAAGTTAATGATTCGATACTCAAATAAGGCTTAGCTTCAGTAAGGTCTTTGAGATTCACATCTGATCATAACCAATATGAACAAGAGCAGATGGCATGTAGGCAGCTGTGGGATTCATGTGGCATCTCAGTAAGTGTTTAGAAATGGGGATTACAAACTTCCAGGTTGGCAGATACTTTCTCTGCTCCTGCACTTTAAATGTCATATAACTTCATCCTGGCTAAACGTGAGAGATGATATTTCAATTCCCCCTGGATTTTATCTTACAGTATTTTTGTAAGAAATGTGGAAACAATCAAGATATCCTACTTTTCAACAACAAATTGATCTAGAGCTGGGAGAAATATCACAATGATTTGGAGCCAAAATATCCATAAAAAATAATTTGGCATCCCTCTTTGGGTTAATGTTGGGAAGTTATTCTTTACATACTTTCTACATGCATCTCTCAGCCATGAACATAAACCCTGGAATGTGTGCTTAGGAATAAGAAGGAACTTGTGTGGGTTAAATGGAAACCAGATAGAGAACAAAATGGAAACCAGGCTATGAGCCTAATTGATATAATGGAATTTTGCTTTCCAATTCTCTTTTGGCTTTACTTTCATGGTCTCTTTGAAAGTGTTGATGCATCTGCTGCTGCCTGAGTTTGTTGTGTGATAGAGAAGGTGAAAGTACCAGTTAAATGCAAATGTTGGTGATCAGGTAGAAATTAGATACTCAGGTTGCTTTTTTTTTCTTTTTTTTTTTTTTTTTGAAGTTTTATAAGAGTTTATTTGAGTCAAACTGATGATGTATGCTGGGAGTAAGATCTCAAATGTCCCTTGAGGCTGCTTTTCTAAATGATTTTCAAACTAGGCCCAAAACCTAACGTGAGAGGAATAAAAGGAAAAGAAGCAATAAATAAATAAAGATAAATAGAATTAATTAACTAAAAAAGGAAAAACAAAATAAAGATCAATGTGACAACCTTTAAGTCAAATTAAAAAGCCCAGATAGTTGTTACTTTCCAAAACCTAAATTCCATTAAATTGCTTGAATATAAAATCATTAGTGTTGTGAGTAGCAGTATATTAGATGTAGTGACTTAAAGAGAAGAACTTCATAGCACCGAAGGGTCTCTCAGAAGACAGAGGCATTCAAAAGGACAGTTAGTACATTGATTTTCTTTGAAAGAAAACATTGCATCACTATTTGATGTTCTCATTAAATTCCAGGCTGTGCTCAGCATTTCTGTGGCAAAGAAAAAAAAACAAAATAGATCCATATTTAGGAAACAGAACAGGCTGTGAAAAGGGTAGCTTTCAATAATAGGAACTGGATACTTAGAGGTCAATGCCAGTTCTGTTTTGTGAATATGTAATATGAAATTTGATGCCACTCTTTTTTAACCTGCCTTCATAGGTTCCATGATGAGCTTCAGGTAGTGAAAGAATTTCCTGAAACAGAATGCTGAATGTATGTGTAACTTTGGGAGATAAAAAGGGTCCATGACCTTTCATCAGAATTCAAAAGGATCTATGATCTCAACAAATTTAAGAGCTACTAAGCCAGAAAATCTTTGAAGATCTCTCTAATTCCATGCTTCAAATTTTAAACACTTTATGTCAAGATAAAACTAATTGATATTTTCTGAAAAGTATGGTTAGAAATTATAATATAATAAATTATTATTATCTTCATCATAAATTATAATAAAATATGAATGAGTTACATTTTTGAGTATTTATAATATGCCAGGCATTTGTCTTTATAAGCAGTTCTCATTTAATGCATAAAACAGCCCCATGAAGTAGTTATTTTTCTTGCCATTTACATTAGTAAATAGGGACTCGGGGAAGATAGATGGTTTGCCAAAGATCAAACAACTATGAAGTGGTAGAAGCAATCAAAAATCTATACACGTTTGATTCCAAAACTGAAGCTTTTATGATGACACTTTATAATATTCACATAAAGACATGATTATATAGCCTCTTCCAAGAAACAAATTAAAATAAGAATTTTTCTTGATGGTACATACTATAGGAAAAAAAGAAAAAACTCATCTTGTTTGCTAGAATTTTTAATACATGTGTATTTCGACTAAAACAAGTATCAAATGGTAAAAGAAAGAAGAAAGTACAGAGCAGCATGTGTGCACTTGGAGGATGGGCCAGACAGCCAGAGCTAACATAAGACTCTTGGATGTTTTGGCTATAGCAAGTAGGCAATATCAATGTTTCACTCTCCATGCCTCCTAGGATTCCATCTTCCCCCTAAAGTGCAATGAAAGTACATCTTTATTCTACCCTAGGGACAACTCTGCTACTGATGTTTGAGAGATTGCAGAGGTGAAGGGTATGATCTTTTCAGGGCCAGCTTCACAGTACGTGACCTAGATAGTCACACAGGGCCCCATGCTCAGAAGGGCCCTGTAATTGTTTCTAATGCTCTGTTGCTGCCATCTTGAAAATTTTAATATTTTTGTAAAAGAGGCTCTATATTTTCATTTTATACTGTGTCCTGAAAATTATGTGGACAGTTCTGGGTCTTGGTTTGAAGTTTATGTATTACCTATTTTATGCTTCATTTAAATTGAATTGTCAAATTTTATTCACATTAAGAGTTCCAGCTTTGAGATGAGGATAGGGTACTGAGTAAGAAGTGTGACGCACAGCTGTCCACACAGTACTATTCACTGTCCAACCATCCATACTGCTTACTACATCTTATTCCATCCCTTTAATCCAATGTATGCTAAAGGTGGAAAAATGCCTTAATCTTCATCAAATTGATATTTCCATTTTTACAGTTAATCGATTCAGTTCAGTGAAGCTGATTCAAGCAATGAAAAAGGATTCAACTAAGCCATTTCCCCTCTGGTCTTGAAAATGCCTGTCATGCACAGAAACACAAGCTGATGAGAGAGGCTTCATGCTTGATAGGCTGTCTTCTGGAGGTGACCGAGGGCTATTGGTTGGTGTCTGAACAGTAAACTCCCTGCTACCTGGTGTCGAAGCTCCTAATCCACATACCAGCATTTCACAATCCCTAAAGTGCTGAAATAAAGCACTACATGCCCAAATAAACATCTATTTCCTGCATATTTGTAATTTACAAGGCATTGGCAACTTCATTCTAATTCAGTTTTTGTTAAACTTTCCAATACAAGAACCACTCCACTAAAGCACATGATGTCTACCTTCTCTTTACCAACCCACTTAAATAGTCATGGAGCGATTACTCTCGAGGTCATTGGTAATTAAGTTTAAACTATCGATTAAAATATATTCCACTCATTTTTTCTGTAAAATATACGTTAAATTTAAGAAACGTTTTTATTTGTATTTTTATACTTGCCATCTGATAATTTTAAGTATCTTAGAAATTCACAGAACTCTCTTAAAGAACTATGGATGAAACATTTTTCATAGATGATATCAGGACTGAGAGAATATATTTAAAACTGCCTTGTAAGCTGTAGAGAGCAACAAAACATTTATTACTCTTCCAAGAATGATTATTTTGAGTTCCGTTCCCAGCAATGTGCATTTGTAAGAAATGTCAATTTAGGCACTAAATAGTTTTTTTAAAGTTATATAATTGGTTCATGTGTTGAAACACAAGATGCAAGCATCTTATCTATTAGCATTCCCTAAGAGAGGTAACATATTAAGAAATATGTTGAATTAAATAAGCTTCTCAATAGCTATATAACTGCAAAGTCCAGGGAGAGGGGTTGGTATAGTGATGAAATAAAGTTCGTTATTAGTTTGATTTATAGTATTAGACTGTTTCTAAGGAGTGTGAACACAAAGGAAGTGCCTAAGAGGGTCCCAGAGCATCCAGAGAACAGCTTAATGCCTCTAAATGTTGGAGAGAGATATATAGATATATCATCAAGGTGTTTGTTGAGGGGGTTGGGCAGGGGCAGAAAAAGGAAGTAATTTATCATTTTTCACTCCTTAATGTTTTTTTCTGAGAGTCACTCCAGACTGAGCTTTTAATATAAACTGATTGTAAGAAACAGAGACAATGCCTATCAGGATGGGCAAGGTAAACTCCTTAGTTGCTCTATATCGAGTCTCTGAGATGAGGCAGGGTAAAAAGATCATTTACTGCCTCAGAAGAACTGTTCTTCATTAGATATATCCATGGGATACAATCATGTCTCCCATATAAGTAGTATCTAATAGGAACCATGCACTCTATGTATATAATCTCATTTAATCCCAAAAGAGCTGTTTGGGGTAATACCATCTGTGGAAGACAGAGCCAAAGGTGACCCTAATGAGTCATGCTTTTTTAAGTCTCCTCCTCTTGAGTGCAACTGTAATCTGTGACTTACTTCTTACCAATAAAATACAGCAAAAGTGTCACTTTCTTGATTAGATTATGTTAAATGTCACTCATAATTATGTTATGATTATATAACATATATGGTTATATAATTATGTAACAATTATAAAACAACTATTTGGTTATATGGTTATAAGACTGTTTTAGCAGAATAGAGCTACCATCTCTGAGGAAATTTACGTGGAAAGAATTTGTGGACAGCCTCTAGAAACTGCAGGACCTGAGGACAGTAGATAGCCACAGTAAGCAAAAAGTCAGGGCTCTCAGTCAACCTCAAGGAAATTAATTCTGCTAACAACTTCAGTGAGCTTAGACTCATATCTCTTCCCATTTATATGCCGCCAGATGAGAAAGCAGCTTAGTCAGCATCTTGATTGCAGACTTGTGTGTCTCTGAGCAGAGGATCCAGGTAAGCTGTGCCCAGAATCCTGATTTATAAAAACAGTGAGATGATAAATGGATATTGTTGTAAGCTACTGTTGTGGCAATTTTTTATCCATCAATGAAATGATAATAATTGTTTCAGAGTACCAAAGCAAGAAGAAATTATATTTCATAATGGGACTACAATATCAGAAAAGTTAAGTATCCTCAGTCATCTAGAGATAGGAATAAAACCTGATTTTCTTTGGTAGCCAAGTCTGTGTTTCTTCAATTTTCTTCTACACAATCAGGCAGTGAAGTCTTCTTGCTCCTTTCCCTGAAACTCCACTTTCTGAGTTTTCTACGTTTCTCTTGCTTTTTCTTCAGCTTCTCAAATTTCAGTTGTCTTTTAAAGGTATTACCCTCCAGCACTATCCTCAACGACTGTGTATTGAACCAGGCCCAGAATTAAGCTTTGGGTGGTGGTCTACATCCTTCGGTTTGGCTAAAATCTGAAATTCTTTCAGATGTTTTTTTCATTGCTTATCCTTTGTGTTTAGAATAATCACAGAATATAAATTTGAAAGATAATGAATTCAGTTTCTAAGATGCGAAAGTTTAACAGAGCTAATTATAAAGTTTCTCTCTTGGAAAAGAAAGACAAGAAATTAGAGTCATTTGTTTTCAAGTTTTCCTATTTTTATGAGCAGAGTTAATGCTTTTTTACTGTTATTGTTTTGCAATTTTATGAAAGGAACTTAGCAGTTATCAAAATATATTGTACTATGTTATGGTCTCAATGTTTGGGTCTTTCCAAAAGTTATATGTTAAAGCCCTACAGAAGTAATTGTACCTAAAGAAGTAATTAAGGTCCAATGAGATCATTAGTGTCCTTATTAGAACAGACATCAGAGGACTTACTCTTTTTCCCTGCACACACACCAAGGAAATGCCATGTGAGAACATAGTGAGAAGGCTGCCATTTGCAAGCCAGTAAGAGAGGCCTCACAAGAAACCAAATCCTGCTGGAAACTTGATCTTGGACTTTCCAGAACTGTAAGAAAATAAATCCCTTTTGTTTAAGCCACCCAGTCTGTGGTATTTTACTATGGCAGCCCGAACAGATGAATATATACAACTTTCATTAAAAAAAAAAAAAGCTCCAGAATTAGTGTACAAAAAATTATTCTGCTTCAACATTAAGTCAGAAATAGTCAAAGCTTATCACATCAAACTAGCTGAATCTTGGTAAAGTACAATTCCCAGAGTACTACCTCCCTTTCGAATCTGATTTAATAAATCTTGGGAGAGCCTCAGGTATCTGCACTGAAGACCAAAGTACACTGGTTGACTCATTTTGTTGCTGAGATGCATGGCCCATACATTGAAAAGCATTGCTGTAAGTGTTTTTACAATACTGATATCTAAAAATGCTTATATAAGTATGTTTCTCTAATGGATTACAACGATGGAAGAGAGAAATATTGTAATTCAAACTGATACTTATTATTCAAAGTTAAAGAAGATATTTATTTAGAGATAATAACTTTCTGAAGGTTTATATGTTTATATATATATATATACATTATATATATACATATATATAGGCATCTATGTTCAAATTCAATCATTGAAATTTTTTCTATTACAATAAAACAAAAAATATATATTATTTAAATCAGCGATCCCCAACATTTTTGGCACCAAGGACCAGTGCTCCTATAAGAATCTAATGCCTTATGATCTTCTGTGGAGCTGACGCAGTGATGCTAGCCTTGGGGAGTGGCTGCAAATACATAACCAACAGCTCACTTCCTACAGTTCTAAACAGGACATGGGCTGGTCTGTTCCAAACAGGCCATGAGCTGGTCCCAGTCCATGACTGGGTGGTTGGGGACCCCTGATTTAAATTAATTTTTCTACTTCATTCGCCATTTTGTTTTTACCCACAAATAAAATACACATAGGACTATTTCTTTTCATGCTTATTTTACAAAGTTGATATACATTTAACATTACAAAAAAGAATCTGGATCTAAGAAACTGAATAAGAGACAGATGTTGGGAAATTAGTGAGATCTAAAATGCAGACTACCTTCATTTCTATTATAAAGAGACCCACAGCATGACCCCTGTTGTGGCAATATTCTCTCAACAGAAGTTTCATTTGGGTTTTTTTTCCAGTAATGAAACCCAAGTCAGGAAGTTTTCAAGCTGCTGATACTTCCACAAAGACTATGGATTCTTTTAAGTAAGTGTTATTTTGAAAATACCTGCCCCATTCAAAAGATTGTTTCAGAGTACCAAAGCAATAGAAAAAATTCAAGTCCTGCCTCCCCTATCATATCCCTTCTGGTGCCCAGCATGATACTCCACAAGCAGATATAAGAGCTACTTGCTAAAGAAGAAGTGCTTTTTATAAAAAAATTATTATTCACTAAATCTTGGGGTTTCTCAGAACATTCCTGCACAAGCGCTTTCAGTCTTCTCTTCATAGATTCTCAGCTGAAAGAATAACTACAGGGATATTAAGACAGGCCACCTTACTAAGACTCAATTAGGTTGAGGCTTCTTATAGAAAAGGTAACTACCAGGTCAAAATGAAACGATAGGTCATCATTTTTTATGCATTAATTTCCAATTAGGTTTGACAACCATACTATTTAAGTATTCTGATTTTTCAAAAGACATTACTAGCTTAAGTTTATCAATGAGATAACTAGTCAGGAGCTCAAGCCACGTGAAGAAATACAGAAGATCTACCAAACATTAAAGACTTATTTTCCCTACGTATGGAAGAAAATTTGAGTTTTTAAGAACAGTTTTAAAAAAAATACTCCTACACAAAATAAGCTTGTGGATTAAAACAATGAATATTCTCTTTCCATTTTGTATTTTTCTTTTTACAATATTAGGGACTATATTTTTCTTTCACTTTTTGAGATTTCTCTCTCTCTTTTAATTGTTATTGATAACTCTTCTTAAATTGTAGAACTTTAAGATTTAAGCCTAGTCCGGGCTTTTCTTTTCTTTTCTTTTCTTTCCTTTTCTTTTCTCTTCTTTTCTTTTTCTTTTCTCTTCTTTTCTTTTTCTTTTCTTTTTAAATCAATTTGAACTCATTTTTTTTCCTCTGGTTGAACTATACAGCACATCTCCCACACATTTACTACTGTTTTACTACACTACATCACTATTCCAGCAATGATTTTATAGATTGGTTAACAAAAGGCACCTTCAGTAAAAATCATCTCCTTCCAAACTTGTATGATAATTGCTTTAAATAAATATAATTTTTCATTAATTAACTGGTAAATTATGACATTTCTCTCCACAATAATAACAATTAAACAAACAAACTGGGCCCTAACTGTGAAACACTGATTTAGATATTCTCTCTCTAGTCTATAGCATTGTGGTTAATGCTTCTCAATAACTATACATCCTCTCTCTGGAGCTACATCTCCATATCATTTTTTTCCCAAATCTTGTTTGATAAAATAATATTTCCATAATATGTTAATTGGTATTAGGGAAATAGAGAATACACAAATAAATGTGAAAAATACTGTTGCAGTTAAATAAAAGTTATCATATATTTTTCAATGTATCTTGAAATAGGTAAGACATAAAGGAATACAATGCTCTTTGAAATTATATGTGTCATTCCTCTTCGAGGACTTTGATGTTATTCTGTATTTCTTTGCAGTTTTTTGGTATATGTGCTAACTGAGCAAGCACAATTGATTTACATTTCATATTGCAAGGTGAGTTAGCTCATTGAACTTGCTAATATATTTTATGAATTTCCAATGGGAGTAAGAGAATTTAGCCAAACACATTTAATCACAAATATCTCCCATTCTTCCATTAGTAGCCTTCATTCTCTTCCCCTTAGAAAAATACTGTCATGCAGAGCTAAGAAAGTCTCCTCTAGACTTGAAGCTTCAGAGTGTGATATGCCAAAGAAACCACCATAAGAACAACCCAGGGCAGTGGATAGAGCTTTGAAGTAAAACAGATTGGTTTTGAATTCACTTCTCAATTATGCAGCTTACTTGTTGAATTACCTGAGGATGTTTTTTTAAATCTCTCAATGATATACCTTCCTCATCTATAAAATAAAAACTACGATGTTGTTTCATTGAGTTGTCATGATTCTAAATAAGATAACCTGTGTAAAAGTTCTTGTGCATAATCATAGTTAGCATTCAGGAAGCACCTAAAAAAATTCTGTAGTCAGCTGAGAGTTTATTAGTAAGTCAGAGAAAAATTAGATTACAGGTTATTGGTTGTGAAATTTTGCAGGATTTCAGCAAATGTTCACTTCTTTATAATAAATGTGTGGTTGTTTTTAATTGAGGGTTTTTTTTTTCTTCAGTTTTAAGCTCCTTTAAAACAAAGGTCATGTCTATTTTATTTTTTTATATACTCGAACAGTAGTACCCAATCAATGCCAATAAATTTAATTGAAAAATGTTCTATGACAATGTCTGTGGCCAATACTATCCAACTAGTCTTACCTAATACAACAAACTTTCAACTGTTATTATTATAAATAATGCACTAGGATATGTTATTCATTTATTATATATGTAATTACAATTTGAAATTTAATTTTCATGAGATGTAATATCTATTGAACCTTATTTATCAGTTCCTTTAGAGATTAATATGTAGATATCTTTGTCTAAAGAGTAAGTTCATAAAGTAGAAGTAGATTCTGTAAAAAGTATATCTCTGTGATTTAGAAGAACTTAACTCAAACTATTGAAAGAAGGGTAAAATGACACTGAGAAACACGCACAAATAAAGTGGTTCTTACAGGTTTTAAATTCAGTTGTTATTTTTTAAAGTCAAAATACTTCAGAATTGTTAAGGGTGTGGTTCTGGGCAAAGCTATGTTAACGGCCAACTTCTGCTTCTGTAATCTGCTTGCTTGTTTGATGTTAACTAGGGTGTGGCTAGGCTTTATAAACTGCCTCTTTTGGAGCCTGATCTCCTCGAACCCTGCGTAGTAGAGAATCAGTCGCCGGCCGGCTAATAAAGGCTCATAATTCATCTCAATTGGCTCCATGGGTCTTAGAATTGATCGTGCCACAATATTTGAAGGCCCCAGAGAGATCTCTCCAGAGGGGGAAATCTCCTAAGACCCACGACCCCGGCCGCCTTGGGCGAAGACCTGCCCCATCCAAGGGACGGCCACTGAGAGACGTTCCTCAGCCCCAGATGCCAAGCAGACTCTCCCAAGAGGTCAGGTGGACAAAAGGTTCACTTCTGTAACAATTGGGCACGAGCCATCTGGAGCAGCTTCACCAGTGAGTCAGACTGCACTGGGATCTGTCTGTCAGTGGGCCTTAAAAAAAACTAGTGGAAGGCGGGACGCAGCAATACTTCCCTAGTTCGGTCAAGGTCTGAGACGTCAGACTTGACTTCGGGTATTCAGGTTTCTAGTTCAGGTTTTGGGGTATGCTAGCGTTTTGTGCTACCAGTAGTTTGTCTTGTCTGTCTGTATTGTGTCTGTCTGTCCGGACTGGTCGAATGTACTCTTACCTTCCTATTGCCTTGGTCTTCATAAGTTTACTCCATATATCGATGTGTGGTATTTTAATTTTTTCCTTAGGTCTGGCCTCCGTGGCCCTGTCCGACTGGACGCTAGGTCAGGGGCTGATCCTAGCCCTGGCTTATTTGGCTTTTGCCAGAGGATCTTGCCTGTTTTTACTAACATGGGGCAGGCTTCTTCCCCAAATCGTCCTAACCCCCTTTAGTGCCTCCTTAACCATTTTAAGGATTTCAGGAGATGAGCCCAAGCCTACGGAGCTAGTGTCACTCCCTTTGACCTTCAGAGGTTCTACCAGTTAGATTGGCCCACATTTGGAACAGGGTGGCCATCAGAGGGGTCACTCGACCTGCAAACAGCCTTTCAGGTGCGGAGTATTATCTACAGAAATCCTGGCCACCCTGATCAGGCTCCATATATCGATATTGTGGATCGATATTGTTTCTGATGCCTCCAAGTACTTGAAGGACTGCCACTGCAGCCAAGAGTCGGAGGCGACTCCCAAGTATGTCCTTCTCTCCACACCAAAGGGGCCAAAAGAGAAACCATTTGGACAGACACCTACCTCTCTTTACCCTGTCTTACAGGCACCCCCTGAGGACCCCAAGATCACTAATCCCCCCCTTACTCCCCTCGTGACCTGTACCTGTCTCCATCTAACAGGGAGGCAGAACCCCTCCAGAGTCCTCCCCACACCCACACTGGGGTTGTGTACCAGCCCCCACAAGACTCTGATCCTATCCCTGACTCGTCGAACCAGGCAACAGTCCTGGCCCCACTCCAGCAATTGACGGTTGGGGGAGAAACCTAGAGGCCATTCATGGTCTATGTCCCTTTCTCCACCAGTGATCTGTACAATTAAAAACACCAGAACCCCTCATTCTCAGAGAAACCCCAGGGATTAACCTCTCTCCTAGAGACTATTTTCTTTACCCACCAGCCAACCTGAGACCATTGTCAGCAACTCCTCCAAGTCCTGTTTACCTCAGAGGAGCGGGAGCGGATCCTGGGGGAGGCTGCAAAAGCGGTATTAGAGCCCAATGGGCAGCCTTCCACTGATCCGACCCACGTCCAACATGTTCTCCCGAACACCTGTCCGCCTTGGGACCCCAACACTGACCAAGGTAAGGAGGGTCTCCAACGGTATTGCCAGCTTCTGCTCCAGGGCCTCCGGTCTGCCGCCTGATGACCCATTAACTTATCTAAGGTAAGTGAGGTCATCCAAACTAAGGATGAATCACCGGTGGCCTTCCTTGAATGACTCTTAGAGTCGTACCGGTTGTACACCCCTATTGACCCAGAGGACCCTAATAATAGGAGGGCTGTGAATTTAGCCTTTGTCAGTCAGTTGCCCCAGATATTAGAAAAAAAATGCAGAGGATGGAAGGGTTTGAAGGAAAGAACCTGTCTGAGCTGGTCGAGATAGCCCAACGAGTATTCGACAATAGAGATGAGGTAGATATAGCACAGACTAAGAAGATGACCAAGGTCTTGCTTGCAACCATGCAAGGAGCCCAGCCAAAGGGACCTCCAGGAAAAGGCAGAGGCTGAGAACAGGCACCCAGGGCGAACAATGGACCCGGGAGAGTCGGGTTAGAGAAGGACTTAATGTGCATATTGCAAGAAAAAGGGACATTGGAAGAATGAGTGCCCTGAAAAAGGACAAGCCCCCCAAAAGAAGGCCCCTCTCATCCTCTTCAAGGACACAGAATGAGGAGCTCAGGGCTCCTACATTATGAGCCCCCGGGAGCCCAGCGTAACTTTACAAGCAGGGGACAAGCCTGTGAACTTCTCGGTGGACACAGGAGCTACCTACTCTGTCCTACAAAGCGCCCAGGGCCCACTCTCAAAGGAAAAGACACTTACACGAGGGGCCACTGGACAAGGGAAATCTTACCCTTGGACCCAAGCCAGGATAACAGATCTGGGAAAAGGAATGATTACCCATATTTCCTGTTATGCCAGAAAGCCCGTACCCGCTGCTGGGTAGAGACTTGCTACAGAAGTTACAGGCCACAATCTCCTTCAAGGAAGGGCATACTGAACTGACTGTCAGGTCAGGCCCACTGGCCATTCTACTCACCTGCCCATTGTCTGAGGAATACTTTTTGCTAGAGGAGCCCCTAGCAAACTTGCCAGAGGTCTTGCCTAAAAACCCCTGTTAACTGAATTCGACGAAAGATTCCTGGTGTCTGGGCAGAGGCAAATCTCCCCGGTCTGGCAGCACATCATCCTCCTATTATAGTGTTTCTGTCCAGCTCAGCTACTCCAGCCCAGGTAAGTCAATACCCCATCAGTCAGAAGGCCCGAATGGGTATTGCTGTTCATATTCAAAGGTTGAGGAAGGCAGGAATCTTAGTTCCCTGCCACTCCCCCTGGAACACTCCCTTGCTCCCAGTACGGAAGCCCAGCACCCATGACTACCGGCCTGTCCAGGATCTCAGGGAGCTTAATATGCAAGTTGAGACCATCCACCTGACGGTCCCTAACCCTTACACTCTTCTCAGCCAACTACCTCCAAGTCATCAAGTATATACTGTCCTAGATCTGAAGGATGCCTTTTTTACTCTGCCGCTGGCCAAGGCTAGCCAGCCCATCTTTGCTTTTGAATGAGAAGACCCAGACAGACTTTATTCAGGACAGTTGACTTGGACTTGACTGCCTCAGGTCTTCAAGAACTCCCCAACCCTGTTCGATGAAGCCCTAAGTCAGGACTTAGTCGAATTCCGCCAGAGGCACCCTGAGGTAGTACTTCTACAATATGTTGATGATCTTTCGCTAGTGACTGAAACAGAATTAGAGTGTAAACAGACTACTGAGGACCTACTCCAGGAGTTAGACAAGAATGGGTATCGGGTATCTGCTAAGAAGGCTCAACTGCACTCCCCGAGCTACGTACCTAGCTACGGTACAATCTACAGAAAGGAAAAAGGACCCTATCCTCTATTCGGATCGAAGCTATTCTGAGGATGCATCAGCCACGCACCAAGCGACAAGTCCGAGAGTTCCTGGGAGCAGTAGGTTACTGCAGGCTTTGGATTCCGGGGTTCGCAGAAATAACTAAGCCCCTGTACACTAGTACCGGAGGGAAAGGAGAGGACCTAGCCTGGGGAAAAGAAGAAAGGAAGGCATTTGAAACCCTGAAGGCAGCCCTGAAGGCAGCCCTAACCATAGCCCCTGCATTAGCCCTGCCCAACCTGGAAAAGCCATTCCAGCTCTTTGTTACCGAGGTGTGGGGAATTGGGAAAGGGATCCTGACACAGACCCTAGGACCCTGGAAGCGACCAGTTGCATACCTCTCCAAAAGATTGGACTACATGGAAGCAGGATGGTCCAACTGTTTGAGGGCGATCGCTGCCACTGCAATCCTCACCAAGGAAGCCCTAAGATTGACACTAGGGCAGACCCTCCAGATCATTGCCCCACATGCAGTTGAGTCAATGCTTCGCAGTCCACTGGACTGGTGGATTTCCAATGCTCGAATCACCCAATATAAGGTTCTGCTTCTCAACCCACCTCACATACAGTTCCTGAAAACTGCCGCACTCAACCCAGCTACCCTACTGCCTGACGATGACACTCACCAACCCCTGCATGTCTGCCTTGAGGTCCTAGAAAACGTCACCTGCACCAGACCAGACCTGACAGACACTCCTTGGCTGAATCCGGATGCTACTCTATTTACGGATGGAAGTAGCTTTGTCTCAGAAGGAGTCAGGTATGCCGGGGCTTCAGTGGTTACCACTGAAACTGTCATCTGGGTGCAAACCCTAAGCCATGGAACTTCATCTCAGCGGGCTGAACTAGTAGCAGTGACTCAAGCTCTGCAGTGGGGTGAAAACAAGACTGTTAACATCTACACGGACAGCAGATATGCCTTTGCCATGGCACATGTACATGGGGCATTATATAAGGAAAGGGGGCTACTGACCTCGGGAGGAAAAGAAATTAAGAATAAGGAAGAAATACTAGCTCTTCTAGAGGCAATTTGGCTGCCAAAGAAAGTGGCAATCATCCATTGCCCAGGGCACCAGAACTCGGGCTCAGAGGTAGCACAAGGCAACTCCTTCGCTGATCAAACAGCAAAGGAGGCTACCCGAAAACCAGTGGGGCCAATTGACATTCTGCCGGCCCTGCCGCCCAGGGTGCTAACGGACACCTCTACTTACACTTCAAGGGAAGTTGAACTATGCAACAAGCTGGGAGGCAAAGAGGAATCTACTGGGTGGGTTAGGCTCCTGGACGGCCGCATTGTAGTACCTGAGGCCTTGAGCCGAGACCTTATAACCCAGGTTCGCCAGAGCACTCACTTGGGAGGAAACAAGTTGATTGAACTGTTGAAAAAAGACTATTCCATTTCGGGGCTGCAACAAATGGCCAAGCAGGTATCAGCTCAGTGCCACATCTGTGCACAAGTGAATCCAGGGCCCTCTAAGGAAATACAACAAGGGATGAGACTTTGTGGTCAGGCACCAGGGGAAAATTGAGAGTTGGATTTCACTGAGGTCAGCCTGGGAACCTTCGGATTCAAGTACTTGCTTGTGTTCATTGACGCTTTCTCAGGATGGACTGAAGTCTTCACCACTAAGCAGGAGACCGCTCAGATAGTAGCAAAGAAATTAGTCTCAGAAATAGTGCCTCAATTTGGCCTGCCCATAACACTGGGGTCTGACAACGGCCCAGCGTTCATCGCCCAGACCAGCCAATCTCTAGCAAAGGTGTTAGGGATCAATTGGAAATTGCATTGCATTTATAGGCCTCAGAGTTCAGGGCAAGTAGAAAGAATGAATAGAACCTTGAAAGTTCAAGCTGGAAACTGGCGAAAACTGAATGAGTCTCCTCCCCTTTGCCCTATTAAGGGCACGGTGCGCACTCTATTGTAAGGGCATCACGCCTTATGAAGTTAGAGGGAAAAAAGCTAACAGAAGTTCATAATTTTTCACTGCTTAAGTCCTTGCAGGCCCTCTATCTCGCACAGCAGGAGACCCACCAACTGGTCTCCACTACCGGAACAACCGCTCAGCATCCAGTCCAGCCACACAACCACGCTCCAGGTGATTGGATCTGGGTGAAAAAGATACAGCCTGCTTCTCTTGAGCACCGCTGGGACAGACCTTTCCCTGTCATCCTCACAACACCCACCGCGGTGAAAGTAGCTGGACGCCGTCATTGGATTCACCATACCAGGATCAAGGCTGCGCTTCCACCACAGACATTAGAACAATGGACCCTACCTGGGACAGAGGATCCACTAAAGATAAGACTATCAAGGGTCCAGACTGGACTATCTTAATTCTCTCTGTCCTAATGTAAGGGGGTCTTTGTATGGCTTTTAGGTGAAACCTGACAGAATAGGAGAGGATTAGACCTACTGTTAACTAGTATGTCGCAAAGGGTGCAGGCAGGAATCAATGATTTGAATTCCCCTAAAAAATCCAGTGAGGAATGTTAAAGGTGTGGTTATGGGCAAAGATATGCTAATAGCCAACTTCTGTTTCTGTAATCTGCTTGCTTGTTTGATGTTAACTAGGATGTGGCTAGGCTTTATAAACTGCCTCTTTTGAGACCTCGAGGCTGATCTCCTCGAACCCTGCGTGGTAGGGTTCGAGGAGATCAGCCGGCTAATAAAGGCTCATAATTCATCTCAATTGGCTCCGTGGGTCTTAGAATTGATCGCGCCACAAGAAGAATGTAGGCTTATTTTTGTCTGTTCAAGTAGGATTGGTGTTTGTATTTGGTTGTTTCCAATGAATCAAACTTGAAAGATATTTATGCATATGTGAATTTCCAACCATTAAACCATATCTTTTTTGTTTTTTTTTTGTCATGAACACTTCAACTCTCAGAGACGAAACACAAGAGATGGGACCTTAGCAGTAATTATTATTTTTCTTTATAGACACATACTAAAAAAATAACCTTTGAACCAAATTTTAGGATATTTAAAATGTCCATCCATGAGAAATTATTTGGTATGTAGATAACTAACATAATCATGTAAATGTGTGTTATAATAATAATTGTATATTTTAAAATGCTTATAAAAATTTCAAAAGATCATAGCATTACAAAATTTTAAAATCAGTGAACCATATTTGCTTTTCTTTCTGATTATGCATAAAAGTTATCCTTTCAGCAATAGTTTTTCTATAATACTGTTCTCCATTATCGATGTAGAAAAGGAGAGGTTGAAAGATGTTAAGAGAGCTGACTATGGAGTCATTTACAACTTGAATAGATCACTTGGCTGCCAAGTGAATGAAACAATTTGTTTTAAGGTATTTTATTTATATATAAAGTGAAGCTTAAAATAGTCCCAACCAACACAGCCAGCTTTATTTGCGAAACAAGGAAATAAAGGCTTACTTCTTAAAACAAATAAACAAACACACAAACGAAAAACAAAAATCTTAGTTTCTCTTACAATTGCTTTGAAAAATTAAATTAAAACATAGAAACATAAAAGAAATCAAAACAGAAAGAATGAAAGTAAAAGGAAATTAAAACAAAACAAGGAGCAGGTAAAAACCTAATATAATATAAAACTAGCAGATAAAAATCTTAATTATCTCCAGAGAGATAATAGAGAATATAATATACATGACATATTCATGAATGTTATTGTTATTTGTGTGTCTGTGTGTATATATGTGTGTGTATGTATGTATATAAATAATAAAAACAAAAGTAAAGAGAAAATAAATAGAATTATAAGATAAACTTAATGACACCATTGAAAAAGTAGACAAGAAAGAGAAAAATAAAATAATTAAAATTAAGGATCAATCTAGGAGGTTCAGCATGCAAATAATATTTTCAGAAAGAAAATAAAGAAAATGGAGAAAAGAAGTAATGAAAGACATAAGAAAAATTTCCAGAATTCCCGAGAAAGAGATGATCTTCTAGATTTAAATTGCCCATTAGAACAATAAATGAAAAGAGATCCATACCAACTCACATTATTCTGTTTCAGAACATGGTCGTGGAGAGAGGAATCCAAACTTTAAAGGAGAAAAACAAACAATCTATACAAGATATGGAATAAACTGCAGCAATACAGTGTGAGAGAATAAAAAGGCATTTTCATGCATGCAATTTTTCAAAAAAAGGAATCTCCACTGCTTGAAGCTACTATATTCATCTACCTGGAAGTTAAGGATGCTTCAAGAAACAAAGACTTGAAAAAGAACTAAAAGTACCTTGAAAACAGATAATCCAAAGTAAGAAGGAAGTAAATAGAATTGTGGGATGGTAGTAAAAGCCAGTCCGAGGAAAACATTTGTGCATCTGAACAAAAGAATAGGCAGTTCAGATCAAAGTAGGGAGATAGAAGTCTCCAGGAGGAATCTCTTTAACAGAAAATAAATGGAAACGATAGATTACCTGAGATATTAGATTACTTAATACAATTTAAGGTTTTTTTCAGGAATTTGGGATAAATTAGTAATGTAAACCATTCGTGTTGAGTTAACAAAAATTGTGATATATTTATTTTGGGACCACAGGGCAAAAGGACAGAAGAAGGTGGTCAAGAAAGTGATACAAGAAAAGTAAAACCTCTGTTGATTTTAAAAAATCAAAAGGCTTCAAAGTTTGAAAAAGCAAAAAAAAAATCTTTGTATATATTGAATGTGTTAACATATGTAAATATTGTAATATTTTGCTTTTTCAAACTTTTAAAAATATATATACATATGTAAATTACAAAGCAAAAGCCTCTGAAAAGTAGAATGAGGGAGTAGGAAGAGTTAGAATAAAGGAGTACTATATTTTTTATAGGGCTAGGAATAGTATCTGACTGTTTAAACTGTGGATATATATTATCTTGATAAAACTAAAAATTAAATTTGAAAACAAAACAGTAATGTCATGCAAAACATGTATATAGTTGTACTCAACTGAGGTTAAATTTTTTTTAAAAAATCTATTGAATATCTGTCTGTCGGAAGTTTTTAGTCACAGGGCATTTTTTTCATGCCACTCCTAACAATTATGGAACATATTTCCTTTAAGCCATCAGTATTTAATCAAGGAATATAGATTGGTTTAACTAAAACAACAAAAAAAAAGCATTTTTATACAGTGCAGAATCGATAAAGTGAATATGGTAATATCTACTCTTTTATATTATCTATATGAGTGTTTCTTAAAGTCAGTGTGCATATAGATCACTAGGGAATCTTGTTATAATGCAGTTTCTGATTTTGTAGGCATGAGATGGTACCTGAGAATCTGCATTATAAAGGAATGCTCAGTTGATATTGATCCTGATGGTCCCAGTACTATACTATACCAACCCAGCTCTACACAATTTTCCTCTCCACATGGAAAATAATTAAAAGTTAAATATATTTATTTTATTTCAAAAGACTTAATAATCAAATAAAGTTGGGAAATTTTAGGTTTAACAATACTTTCAAGATTTCTCAGGGTTTTCAAAATGCTACAGTTATCAGTCTCCAAAATGGATATAGAACACACCACAGTTTCCATACTTTCTTGGCTACTGTTAAAGAAAAAGTTATTCATGACACACTTGTTAAAGAATGGTAAGGCAGGCTTTATTCAGGGGCATTACTACAATGGGGTTGTATAGCAGGGGCATTAATACAATGGAGTTGTATTGTAGAGCTCAATTCTGAATATAGTAAGGAAAAGTAGAGATTTATAGCTAAGGAGCAGGATTAGGGGGTCCTTGGATGGAAAATTACTATCAAGTAAGGTAATTTTGCTAAACTGACCTAATAATATTCTTGCTGAAGGCAGCCAATGTGGTCGTATTCCAAGGGCGATGGAGTTTCACTAGAATGACTCAGCAGGATTCTTACTAAAACTGGAAGTGGACCAAGGACAGAACCCAAAGTTAGGACCTAGTCAGAAAGAGAACTCAAAATAGCCTGACTACAGTTAAATCAAGGAAGGAATCTTTGCCACATAACCTATTTTCTTTTTGAGGAGGTGGGGAAAAATAATGTATTGGCATTCGCTATTACATATATACACAAAAAATTTAAAAAGTGTTAAATATGTTTGCAATTCATTTTACTTAGAAAATATAAAGGAATAAAAAGCTTCTCAATACAGTATCTTAGGTAAAGAAACAAGAACATAAAAGATTAACTTTTTCAATAATTCAAGAATTCAATTAACAAATACTGATGGAATACTTCCTATTTTTAAGTGAGTTATATCTAAATGTTATTCGAAAGAAATTAAAGCAGTCTTAAGAAAAAAAAACCTTAAATCATTTTTGAAAAAGATTGAAACGTTGGCTGCCCATCTTTTTCAGTTTCAATTTTCACTATAGCAGGAAATAGAAAAAGGATTTCCTCCCTTTGGCAAGCTTTGTCTCAGTTTCAGAAACTGTTGTCTCAGTTGGCTTGTGCCTTCTGAGGCTTTTTTCATTTACTTACAACTTCTTTGACCCTAAGTTGAGCCACTGGTTCCTGAACATACTTATGTGCCTGAATCACTTGGAGGAGATTAATAAGTATAAATTGCTGCGCCCCAATTTACTTCAGAACCACTAGTGGCAACTCCTCGCTACTTACTTAATTTTTAGAATGCGTACTGGATAATGCTAAAAGTAGCCAGCCGAGGAATACTCCTTAAGCCAGCTTTGGTTAGCAGTTATTAAACTTGCTGAACAGTTGGGGATATAGTGTCATAGTGTCTGACACTCTAAAATGGTTTAAGTGTGTGTGTGTGTGTGTGTGTGTG
>NW_024355008.1:5268396-5310611 GCF_902729225.1 Pteropus medius
GTGTGTGTGTGTGTGTGTGTATGTAAGGAAAGAAGAGAAAGGAGAGGGAAGAGAGAGGGAGGGGAGGAGAAGAGAAGGAGGGCATTAGACAGAAAGATTTAACAGTTGGTGACTCTAGGTCTATGTAAAGGATATATGTACAGTATATGTTCCAAGGTACCCAGTGGATGCCTGAAATTGCAAGTAGTACTGAACACTATATATACTATGTATTTTTTTCTTATATATACATATATATATATGATAAAGTTTAATTTATCTAACTTAATTAAATTAGACACAGTGAGAGGTTAACAATAACTAATAATAAAATAGAACAATTATAACAGCATACTGTAATAAACATTATGTGAATATAGCGTCTCTCTCTCTTATAACAAAGATGGCTAGGCTACTAAATGACTAAGGGGCAGGGACCATATACAATGTGAATGGGCTGGACAAAGAAATGATTTATGTCCCAAATGGGACAGAGAGCAGGACAGTGCAAAATTCTATCATGTTACTCAAAACAATGGTGCACAATTTAAAACATAAATTGTTTATTTCTGGAATTTTTTATTTAATATATTTGAACCATGGTTGACCGTGGATAACTAAAATCACATATAAGGGAGGACTACTGTACTTTTCATAGAACTATTTTTAAAGTTTTAAAATCCTTTAAAATAGAATGTTGAGAAAATTTACAACTGCCCACACCACTACCACCAGCATCACCAAAAGCCCTGCCACTCTCAATCACCTTTATCTTGCTCTGTCTCTTTTCTCCACAACATTGATCAGCTTCCAGCAAACTATTTACTAAATTTACTTATTTTCAATGTTTCTTGACTAGTCCTCCTGTTTTCTTCCACTAGAAGGTAAACTCAATGAGGGCAAAGATTTTCTTCCCTTTTGTTTACTAGTATTTTCCAGAAGTCTTGATCAGAGCCTGATACATAGCGGCCACTGAGCACCAGTTTTCTAATCTCCAAAATAAAATATATTACTGTGAAGAGATAATGCATATATCAGTATTTATCTTCAAGATTTTTTAATGTCATAAGTCCTTTAATAGTTACTCAATATTTTAAATTAATTTTAGATTGACTCAATTTTAGTTGCTTAGCCTCCTTTAAGCAAAACTACACATAAAATTATTATTTTTATGTTCTAGCTAGATTTCTAATAAATATTGAAAATTAAATTATTATAGTAGTAAATATCTCACTAGTTCCTAAAATTACCTCACGTTTCACTTTGGAAACAAAGAGCTATGTCAAAGCACTGAACACAGTGACTGGTTCATGGTAGATGCTCAATAAACATTTAAATCTAATTGAAATTCTTTTTTAAAAAAATACTTCTTCTTTACAAATAAATAATATCTTAAGAACAATCAACAGGAAATTTAAAAATTTTGAAAACACAATGTGAAAATGGAAAACTTGTTTATTCAAATACGGAAAATCTTGAGATAATCAGGCTAAGTGAAATAAACCAGACAGAAAAAGTTGAAAACCACATGATATCACTTATATGTGGGATATAAATCTAAAAGCAAGAAACAGGACAAACAAACAGAGACCCATGGACATGGACAATAGACTAGTGGTTACTAGAGGATGGGAGTGAGGGAAAAAGGGATAGATGGGGTAAAGGGGGTCAAATACATGATGACAGAAAGAAATTTAACTATGGGCGGTGAACACACAATGCAATATATATGCCTTACTGTTGAATTGTACACCTGAAACTTACTAGATTTCATTGACCAATGTCACCATAATAAAATTAAATAAATTGAAAAAAATAGAGTAAGAGAAAAAGAAGAAATAATAAAAACTGTGAAAGACAATTATTAAAATACAACAAATGTGTCCAAATATATTCATAATAATGAAAATATGAATGAAATATATTTTTCTGTTGAGAAACTCTCAGATTAAAGTGTTTTGCTTTGCTTATTAAAATTTTTAATCTGTATACTGTTTATAGGGATAAAAAATTACACAGGAAGATTTAAAGTAATGAGGATATACAAAAGATTTAACAGATCAATACCAGCCAATAGAAATCGAGTGCAACACTGTTAGTATCAAATGAAGTGGAATTAAGACAGAAATCGTAAATAGGATTGAAGGTGAAGCAAAATAATTTTTTTCATTGTCATGATCTAATATTTATCAAACAATATAATTTGCAATAATATATGTAAGACTGGTAACACAAATTAAAAATTGACACAAGGTGAGATTTTAATACATTTCTTTGAAAATCCAGGGTTCAATGAAACAAAGAGAAAAAAAAATAAAACCATAGACAATTTAAGTAACACAATTAAATATATTTGTCCACAATATACTTTTCACAGTCCTATGGGACAGCCAAAATCTCAACAAATCCCACATAGCAGATAAAAAGAATAATGCCACATTATTTAACTACAATGCAATAATATTAGAAATTTACAAGTAATATGTAGTCATAAATCAACTTTTCACTCTGAAATTTATTAGTACTTCTATACATAATTCTGTAGAAAAAAAGGAAGTAATTAAAATGGAAACTACATATTATATATAAATGAAGATTCATGAAAGTTTTTATATAAATTATACAGGATATGGAAAAGAACTATTAAGAACAAATTTTGCAGCTATATATAAACTATGCACATATCCATATACAAAGGGAGGTGAGGGGGAAGTTTGAATATAAATTAATTATACTTTAAAACTCATTTATTTATGAAGAAAAAGGTATTTTTTAAAAATATTTTCACATCCTTGGTTATTCTGAAATGTTTAGCCATGAATATATTCTCTAAACCTCCTTCTCACCCATCTTTAGGTCTTGTTCCTTCCATGTCCCAAGTCTTCTGAAATATCAATAACCACCACTCATGGATGAGATGGCTTCTGTGTTCCAGATGTGTGATCACTGAGAGGCCACTATAATGAGTGATACTCTTAATAACCATATCAGCAAGGTGAATAAACCAACTCTTTTCCCTAGCCACACCAGTACTTTCTCAGTTAGCTAATGAAAGTAGTTTTCCCCAATGGGAGGAAAGTTATATATAAACTGAAAACAGAGAATTTCCCTCAGGAAAGATGACCTGGCTATTTAGTACTCTGACCTGGCATTAGCAATCAAGCTCAAGGTTCTAATTCAGTACCAAATATTGGATTTCAGGGACCAGATAGAGTTGATCAGACAGGGTAGCATATTATATACCTTGTATCTATGAGCAAGAATGAATTAAACTCATTGTAATACACATTATTCTGAAATGTCATGGCCAAAGAAGATTTATTCCAGGAATTCAAGAGTATTTTATTGTTTATTAAGCTATTGGTATAATTAATCACATACTTAGGTTCATAGGACCCAAATACTTCATTCTACCAATAACTGCCCCCAAATTTGTCTAATAAATTCATTAGGCATTATGATTAAGTGTATTGGTGAAAATGTAAAAAAAAAAAAAAAACTATCTAAAATAAGATAATGTTCTTCAAAATTTCAAAATAAAAATGGGATAAAGATCCACAATATTCCCATCCTTATTTAAAAATATTTCTGTAAGTACTAGCCCACATAATTAAAAACAGTAAAATGAAATAGAATGTGTAAATACTATGTAGGATTATTTTCAGAAAAAAAGAAAAATATATGGAAAACACAGGAAAATTAACTGATAAATCTCGGATAATTAGAGAGGTCAGTGTGGAAGAAGCATGTGAAAAAATTAACACCAAAAAAGTCATGAGCTATTTCCAATTTTAAAATATCATAGATGAACATATTATATTAAAAGGAGTGCAAAATAATATTCAAGATAATAAGAATTAATATTTCTAAAACTATATTGATCTGATTGAAAATATGCAAAGATATAACAAGAGAATCCTTCATAAACATAGGCATAAGACATTCCTGGATGGAAATCAAAGGAGAAACTTCAGCATGAGGTCTGGGCACAAACTCTGATTTTATACTTCACTGTAGAACTTCAACTAAACAATGAATAAGGTCAATAAAATAGGACATACTGTGTGTGTTTGTGTTGTGTGTGTTTATATGTTTTAAATATAGGAATAACTAACAAAAAATTAGAAGGAGAATGGGAAGAAAAGGTAAAGAATAGACTAAGCATACTGACTTCTTCCCATGTCTTAGCTGAGAAGGTAAAGTAATCCTTTGATTAGTAAATTAACTGGCAGAAACTTGAATGGAATGACTTTGTATGAGATCTATTTCTAAATTCACAGAAACATACAACTACCATGTCCATAAATCAGTTTTTTAAAGAGTATTACATTCCTGGTATTGACCATTCAGGGTAGTACAGTTGTCAGTGTGATCTACAGAGTCTGATGGCTGCAGCACTTGGAGAGAAAATTTATCTACAGACTTTAGGAAGATAACTGAATCCTCATTATAAATGCAGTTTTTCATAATTATAACCAAACTCTAAGTCATAAAATTTTTTGTTATTATTATCAATTTCCAATTTTTCCTGGCTGGGAATTCATGAAAACTCATTAGAAGATTTGATGACCTTCCCATGTGTAGTCCAGCCTGACTGTCTCTGATTGATCATCCACGTTCTGCTATTGTTCTTGTAAGTGTCCTATACATTATTTTCTGAAATGATTTCATGCTTGTGGAAAGACTCTACCAACCATAGAAAGTTCTTAGTTGCTACTTAGATCCTTACTCTTGTCAGTGCCATAAAGTTTGCTGTCCTCAAAGGCTCCTTAATAAATATCTGCCACCTGTTATGTATAACCTTGAGGATGACCTCTCTGTGGAGGTAGGCTGAAGTCCTGCCCTATCCTTGCAATACTACTTCTGTATTCTCACCAGGATGGAGCAATGGAGGTTAGGGGGTCTGAGCTCATCATTTTTTTGTTGGGAAGAATAAGTTCTCCCAATGGGTAGGAAAATGGGCATCAGAAGTTAATGTGACCAGCATTTAGCGCTCTTCTTCTTAACCTACCTTAAAGTGTAAGAAGTTAAAATTTTGCTTTTTTTAAATTTATTAAAATTATTGAAGTGAAATTGGTTAATAAAATCAAATAGATTTCAAGTGTACGTAATACATCATATGTATATTGCATTGTGTGCTCACTACCCAAAGTTAAATTTTCTTCCATCACCATATATTTGACTCTCTTTACCCTTATCTACCTCCCCTCACCCCACCCCTTTCCCTCTGGTAATCATTAATCTACTGCTCATGTTCATGAGTCTCTGTTTGTTTACCATGTTTATTTATTACTTTTAGTTTGGTATCCCACATATAAGTGCAACACATGGTTCTCAACGTTTTCTATCTGATTTATTTCACTTAGCATCATAATCTCAAGATTCATCCATGTTATCCCAAACAGTATTTCATCTTTTCTTATAGCTGAGTAATATTCCATTGTGTATATGTAAATCTTCTTTATCCAATCATCTATTGATCAACACTTTGGTTATTTTGATGTCTTGGCCACCGTGAATAATGCTGCAATGAATTTCGGGGTGCATATAACTTTGCTGATAACTTTTTTCAATTTTTTTGGGTAAATACCTAGAAGAAGGATTGCTGGGTTATATGGTAATTCTATTCTTAGTTTTTTGAGAAATCTCCATACTATTTCCCATACTAGCTGTACAATATACATTCCCACGAGCGGTGTATGAGGATTCCTTTTTCTCCACAACCTCTCTAACACTTGTTATTACTTGACCTATTGATAACAGTCATTCTAACAGGTGCAAGGTGGTATGTTATTGTGGTTTTGATTTGCATTTTCCTAATAGCTAGTGAAGTTGAACATCTTTTCACATGTCTGTTGGCCGTTTATGTGTCTTCTTGGGAGAAGTGTCTGTTCAGGTCCTCTGTCCATTTTTTAATTGGATTGCTTGTTCTTTTATTGTTGAGTTGTATGAATTCTTTATATATTTTGAAAAATATGTCTTTATTGGAAGCCTCGTTTGCAAATATGTTCTCCCATTCAGATGGTAGCCTCTTTGCCTTGTTGATTGTTTCTTTTTGTATACAGAAGCTTTTTAACTATTCATGTGTACTTCTATGTGAGCTTGAAGATAATTGGTGACATCTAATGTTATATAATTTTAATATAGACAAGTAACATTAATTCCTTGAGTAAGAGGAAGTATATGTTCTCTTTTATTTCTTTGCAATTGTGTCACAAACCATGCCTGGCTTTTAATAGAAAGAAGAAATATGCATCAACTGAATAAAAGAAAATTAATTCACACCATCAGAGACATTAAATCAGTGCTTTTCAAATTTTAAAGAGCATAAGATTCACCTAAGGATTTTATTAAAATTCAGATTTTGATTCAGTGGGTCTGGGGTGAGGGCCAAGATTCTACAGGTCTCACAATCTCCCAGGTGATGCTAATTCTGCCTAACTATGGCCTACATATTGATTCACAAGGATTTAATACTTTAAAAAACTTCTGTGCTATATTATTGTCTTTGAGAATTATGCATGTATATACACACACGCTCATATACACAAATACTGAAATAGACATTTTAAAAATGAGTCTCTATAACAAGGAACATGTGCTTCTTATGGATTTCCTTTTTCTGATACTTAAAAAAAGAGAGAAATATATTTCCTTGCTAGAGAAAAAATAAAAATTAGGGGAAAAAAACTTATAAAATATCATCACATTGAAAATTGATGATTTCTCCTATAACTCTCAATGGACTCTCTCAGGCTTTATGGCAAATTTTAGAAATTTAAAGCAATCTGCTACCACAGATATCACAGGGATAATGTCCAATTTTAAGTGAAACAACCATTGCAAAAAGAAGGGCATGCACATTCATAGGAATGTAAGCAGACCTCAATCACCAATACGTATGAGATATACATATGAGACATTTTAATAAAACTTGGGAGAACCCATCCAAATAGACAGCATGCTTCAGGGATTACACTCTGATTTAACTAAAATATGTTTAGTCAGCTCTATGATATTTAACAGAGTTTTATATTTTTATATCTTTTATATATATGATATTACCCTTCTAACTATATTTTAAATGAACTGAGAGAGACTTTAATATTTAAAGTGCTCTTTTGCAAATACTGTAAAAAAGTTACTTCAGAATATAGTAATGTAATGATATTATCATTTTTTGAATACCTACTAAGTGTCATACACTATGTAAAGCACTTTAAATGAATCATTCAATATTAAAAACCTCCTTTTGAAACAAGTATTATTATTAGTCCCATTTTACAGATGAAGAAGCTGAATCTCAGAGATATTATATTTTCCAAGATTATACAACAAGCAGAGCTGGGATTCTAACCTAGGTCTGTACGATTTTAAATTATGAGCGCTTTAAATATGCTGTAACATTTCCAAACATTAATTTTTATCAGTGATTCTCAAAGTCAGTTTCCGAGATTAAAGCATTAGCATTTATCTGGAACTTGTAAAATATGCAAATTCTCAGGACTTATTAGAACAGAAATTCTATGAATGGAACCCAGCAATCTATGTTTTAACATTCTCATAGTAATTCTGATATATATTTAAAAATTAAGAACAGTGATATTAAGGGCTCTGCACCCAATTTCACTGTCAGGAGATGAAAATTTTTCTCATACTACCAATCAATTCTCCAACACCAAGTGGGTGTCCTAGAATTCAACTCAATTCTCACACTATCTACCTAGACATAGCATCGGATCCCACAGGTTAAGGGCTCAGTTCCGTAAAACTGCCCTCCCTTTTCAGATGCCAATTTCAAGCCAAGGTGGTTACCTATATTACTGACTGAGTGACTATAAATCAGAAGTTCCCACAACTGCCTCTTTGGGTTTAATTAGCTTGTTAGATCAGCTTACAGAACTTGGAAAATCCTAAATTATTCACCATTGGTGATGGATTCAACCTCCAGCCCCTCTTTCTTCCCTGGAATTTAGGAGGTGGGACTAAAAGTTTCAAACCTCCCATCACATGCTTGGCTCCCTTGGCAACCAGTCCTCATCCTTAGGTGACCGAGGGGCAGTCCAAAAGTCAGCTCATTAACATGACAAAAGACAATCCTGTACATTGCTTTCATCACTGAGGAGATCTCAAGGGTTTTAGAACTCCATGCCAAAAACGGGGATGAAGACCAGATATATAATTCTTATCAATCATAATATCACGAGTATATAATATTAAGATCAGATATTAGTAATCTGATTTTCCTTAACTGAGGCACGATCAGGGATATATATTTGGGCTAAGCAGAAAAATGTCTGAATGGAATGATGTTTACCATTCTGGGAAGTTTCACCTACCCAATAGAATTTCTCCTTGACATCTTGGCTCAAAGTTAAACTTTTTTAACAGGGAACAAATTATCTCATACAATTAAAGATGAAGTACAAATTGTACGTTCTTAATCACATGCCTAGAACCCACATTTCATGCTGCTACTTATAATTGTGGATGAAACAGGGGTTCTATGGAAAGTGACCACACAGGGTGATCTGATCATAAATTCCTAACTAGGCAGGTCATGGTGGGTAGTCACATTCTAGGCATATAATTTCTTTAATTAAAGGCTTATCCATGCCTTAAGCAAGCCCTTCCATTGTTCTTGTGCATCTAGTTTAAAATGCCAGAAGTAATACCCCTTGAAGGTGTAACCACCCTCAAGAGAGCATGTAATCTTAATAACCATTCTGTAATCCAATTTCTGCTTTGTTTTCTCCTATCATCATCATGTAACCTTTCTTATGATCCCTCCTTAATTCCAAATGCATAAAAGAAACTGAATAACTGTTATTCTCCAGGGCAACTGGGATCTTGCTTCCTGGCAATTGTTATCAGTTTTGGCTCAAATAAACTCTTACAAAATTCTCTACATTTATTATCAAACTCAAGGAGTTCATTTTGCCTGCACATATCAAAGCCAAAAGAGACATGGACAGGAGTTTTCAGCAAAGTAGGGGTTTATTTAAGGAAATAGCACCAAGCCTGAAGACATAGGTGAGCTAGTGCTCAAAGACTTGGCTCCCTGATGGTCTCTAGTGCATAGGTTATAAAAGGAAAAACTCATTAGTAGCTAAAGGAGCTGGGATTTGTGAGCTTTAATGGTTGGTCTGGGCTAGGGTAGGAAGCATTTGATCATTGCATCAGGTCCTGATGTCAGTCATGCATCATCTTGTTCAGTTTCAAGGGATGCTGGTAGGGTCCTTCTGACTTTCAAGGGATACTGGTAGGGTCCTGCCTTCATGGGTCTGGATCCGAAAGATGTTATCTTTAGTTCAATTGAAACACTGTTCTGTGGTCAACAGGCCTGAAGCGTTGTTCCTAAGAATGTTTGATGCTGACCTAAGGGCTTAATAAATAAGGGAGTAGTTGTGCAGTATACAGAAGGATAAGGAAAGTAAAGAAGCAAGTGGGCCCAAGGCCAGTTTGAATCAGGAGAAAGAGAAAAGCCATTTTAAAGAAGTGAAGATCTGCACAGTTCTACAGTTTTAGATGTTTCTGACATCAACATAATTAATATTTTTATGTACTTTTTGTTTGTTTCTTACCTTTTAAGAGTCAAAATCCGCTAAAGCTTCATTTAGTTGGTTGCACTTATTATAACATTAACTGCCAACAAAAGTATGCCTTCCATTAAGAACTATAAAGGGTCAGAAAATCTACTTTCTTGTATTCTAACAAGTGTCAAAATTAATAACAAGGACTTTAACCAAGACAAGAATTGGTAGGGCCTATAAAGAGAGCACTCATGTTCTATATCTGTCTTAAAAGCCCTACAAGAAAAACTCTAGGGTTATAACAGCCCCCCTCACTTCTTCTTCTCCTCTATATAATAACTTCCTCTCCTTTGTTTCTTTGGGGAATTGAATATCACTCACCCTGGTTGTATAAACCAGATTGTAGTCACATTTTTTTTTTTTTTTGAATAGATCCTTTCTGTTCAGGAATACCTGGGTTACTTTTTCGATTGTGATCAGCACATTTGAGGGCTCATCCAGGATCCAGAGAAGACCCCAAATGGCTCTTAGGCTGGTGAGCAAACAGGTCTGGCACCCGCAGAGCCATTTGAGCTCCCTAGTTTTCTCCCCATTGCAGGGGCTTGAGGGTAATTTTTCTGTTGGATTTGAGCTTCCACTCTTCTTGAATTTTGAAGCTCTTCAAGGCTTCATTCAGCATCTGTTTAGAGGTGTTTGTTTGGTTGGTTTGGTAAAAGGCCTTGTTTGTCTATGAGCTCTCTTTCAGCACTTTGGCCTGAATCCACAGGAGATCAGGCTATTTCTTGTTAGCCATCGACTTGATTCTTCTGAAACTGAGTTGTTTGTGCTGTTGTCAGTCTGATTCTGTTTGGATCCCTGGAACCTGGAATCAACTGTCCCATTGAAACTGTGGCCAAACTCTTTCAAGGAGCAGGATGTTCTGCTAGAACTCCACTGTTTAAGCCTATAGCCTGACTCCTTCGGGATCAAGTTGCTTCTCTGAATTCCTGTTGCTTCAGCCATTGATTCGATGCTTTCGGGACTGGACTCTTTTAAATGGAACTGGTTGGTATTAAATAAGTAAGCTACTCAAACTATTTAAGGCTGCTTAGATTCTTTTAAGCTTTTTTTTTTTTAATCTATTTAAATTTTAACTGTTAGGCTGTTTTGAGCTTTTTACTATAGAAAAACCTCTGAAAAATCTCCCAGGATCTCAGGGACCCTGACCAAATTCATGTTTAAAAAGCAAGGTATCTCTTCATGCACATTTTTTAACTAAATGGATTGACCTGAGCAAAAGTAATTTAGAACATCAATGGCCATTATGAGAAACTTTTGAAATCTTCACACTTACTTTTCTTGAAGCTGAATTGGACAATCATAGCTCTGAAATTGGCAAAACTAAATGGAACACCTATTTTCAGTGGTATTTTAAGGCTTCTCAACATTACCAGGAATTCGAAGTTGCTTCTTTTCAAAATGAAGTTTTAAAATTAACTGAGGCTAACACATTTTTAAAGAAAAAGAAGCTGAATTTTGAAATCTCGTTTCCTGCCCTCCAACACCATCTTCTCCTTTCCCCTTGACTTCTTCGTCTCAGGCTCTACCTCTGAAGCCATCGGACTCTTCTTCCTCAACTCCTGTGTCTCACTCTCTGCCTCCTGTGCCAACTTGCCCTCTACTCCCAGCTTCCTTGTCTCCGGCTCCACTTCCTGTGCCACCTTCCTCTAAACCTTCTCTCAGTCCCTCCTCCTCTGAACCTATCAGTACGTGTCTCCTTAATGTTAAACCATTTGAGGATCCTGATGAACTCCAAGTTTTTTATGTTCCCTGTGATAAAGCCGACTTGCGATCTATAGTTAAAGCATTTCTAAGGTAACTGAGGATCCTCACAGATTGCCAAAGGGTTTAATATAGTTATTCAAATCTATCAACCTAGGTTTCTGATTTATATCAGCCAGTTCATATGGTAGTCAGTGATGGTCAGGTTCAGCATTGGATGAGAACATCTTTTGGGAACATCCTGACAGGAATTTAGAACTACAAACTTCTGATTTTTGACAAAAATGCTAAAAAAAAAAAAAACAAAGAAAAAAAAGAAAAACCTCACTGAAGATCTCCACTGAGTAATTACAGTAGCCTCCTTTCAAAAGCCTGTTGATTGGAACAAAATTTAAGCTTGCTCACAAAAGCCTGATGACTATTACAGTCTTGATGACTATTATAATTTACTTCAGCTTATTTTTAAAGACAATTCTGGCCTTCCTTCAAATGACGATTCCACTTGGGTAGCCTTTAACTCTATGTTTATTAATGGACTGAACTGAGATCTTTCCCAGGATAGAATGGCAAACTACATCCACTATAGATTGGTTAATTTGAAAAATAAATATGCTTGCACCCTAAACAAGTCATTTAGAAAAAAGATCACTAAGATTTTTTAATGTTCAACTCTAGCAAATGAAGGTTCCCATATGAAACCAGAAACCTCTTAGCTTCCTCTTTTATTTTGAAGAACTAGGACATTGAAAAATAAATTGTCACAAATTTAAGAGCTTCAGACACCCTCAGTCTTCTACAGCCTTCCAAGATCACCCTAACTCACAAAGTCAGGGCTCTGAGGAACCACGGGGGCTTTTTCCAGCCCTTCCTCTTAATTAAACTAGAGACACTTTTCTCCAGATTGAGAATAAATTTCTCTCTGTCCTTATTGATACCAGACCTCTACTCTTAGTGCTCAACCCCACTGCTATAAAGCAAGCCCTGCCTCAAAATAATAAGACAGTTCAAATAAAGAATCTTAAATAAACCTCAATAGGTTCCTGTCTCTGAACTCATCCCTTTTTGTTTAGGCCCTTTAAGAGATTTATACTCTTTTGTTCCTTGTTCTTCCATCCCTGTTCATTTATTAGGCCCAGACTTCTTAAAGAAGTATTATTCTGGAATTTCTCCCAAAAGAAGGAAATAATCCTAGAATTTGATAGTAGCTCTCAAAATAGCCAATCAGGTGAACTAAATGACCCTTCAACATCTTATAATGGTTCTATTTCTGACAGCACTATAGCTGAATCTGGGAACACTAATCATTAGCCCTATTGGATCAGCTTCTATCCCCTTTATGGGCAAAATCTTCAACTGATATTAGCAGACTCCACAGTGCACCTCTTATTAAAATTCAAATAGATTCCTCAAAAATCCTTTCCAGAACCAATTAATACCTCATACATAAAAAGGCCTTACAAGGCATAAAGCTTGTAATAGACTTTAAAACTCAAGTACTTATTGTCTCTTGCACTAGTCCCTACAACTTTCTATTTTACTCGTTAAAAACAAACAAACAAACAAACAAACAAAACACAAGTAACAAGAGTAGAGGTTTGTCCAGGATCTCCAAGCAGTAAATATTGTTGTTGTTTCTAATCCTTATACATTAATAGCATCAATCCTAGCTGAAAGTAAATTTTTTACTTAAATTGGTTTACGCTGTGCATTTTTTTTTAGTATTCCAGTTGATAAAGGTAGCCAGTACCTTCTTGCCTTCATTTGGTAAGGAAAACAATTTACCTGGACAGTAACACTTCAAAGAGTTTTACTGAGAGTCTTTCTTATTTCTCACAAATCCTGAAGGCAGATTTGGATAACTTTCCATAGAGGTTCTATTTCAATGCAGTATGTAGATTCTTTGCTTCTTGCTTCTTGGAGCTTCCTCCTAGGTCTCCTCACAAGAAGATAGCATGCACCTGTTGAAACATTTGACCTTAAGGGGACGAAAATTCTCTAAAGAAAAGTTGCAATTTGCCAAACCCCAGGTTTGATATTTGGGGTATATGATATTGGAACAAGGACTGCACTGGGGTCCAGATAGGCTTCATGGTGTCCTAGGTTTCCCAAGGCCCAAAACTAAGCATCAAATGTGAGACTTTCTTGGGCTAGTTGGCTATTACCGAAAGGGAATCCCTATCTCCCTCTCTTATGGCCAGACGTAGGTATGTTTTATTAAAGAATGACAATCTCCACCTGATTTTATTGGAACAACATAATGACAGCTTTTAAGGCCTTAAAGGAGAATTTAATAAACCCATGTGCTCTTGGGTATCCCAATTATCAGACCCTCTTTTTTATTTTTATGTATGAAAATTTAAAATGCCTTTGGGGTACTTATCCAAAAACATGGGGACCACTGTAAACCCAAAGGATTTATTATAGTATCAATTAGACCCTATGGCTCTGGGGTACCCGTCTTGCCTAAGAGCCATTACTGCCACTGCCCAGTTGGTTAAAGCCACAGAGGAAACTCTTGCAGGATTACTTTTAATCATCTTTGTACCCAGTGCAGTAGAAGCCCACCTGATACTCATTACATCCAATATTTTTCAGTCACCTCACTTCCTTTGAAGTCCTTTTGTTAACAGTTCCTCACCTAACTTTTATGTATAATACCCTTAACCCTGATACTCTTCTTCCCTCCAACACCAGCAAAGCTCCTTGCAGCTGCTTAATACATACAGATTACCTCCTGATCCCCATGATGATCTGTAGGAAACTCCTTTGGGTAATGCTAACTTCTTATGGTTTATAGATTGTTCATATTTAAAGAGTGAAAATGGGTAAGTATTGTGCTTGACATGCTATTGTAACTCTTTTTGTAATTCATCGAGACAGCATTTTTACCGTTAGCTACTTCAGTCCAACATTGTATGAATTGTATGCTCCCACTAGGGCTTATATTTTAGCCAAAGACAAAACTGCCAACATTTAAACTGACAGTAGATATGGTTTCAGAGTAGTTCATGATTTTGGATTGTTATGAAAGCAATATGGCTTCCTTATTTCTGGCAGAAATAAAATTTAAAATGGTTCATATTTTCAGGAATTATTGAATGCTATATTTTTATCCATTGCTTTAGATATTATTAAGATCCCCGGGCATTCTAAGTTTGACTCTCTAGAAGCTAAAGGACATGACCTTGTTGACATTTTCACAAAAAATGCTGCCCTTAAAAGAAGCAGTCAAGGCTATATCATGGCCCAAATACATACTTCCCCAGCTGATAACTCAAACAAACAAACAAACAAACAAACAAAAAAATGGCCAGAGAAGCCCAAAAATTGGCTTCAGAAAAGGAAAAATAAGATTGGAAAATAAATAATTGTTAATAAAAAGAGAAAGCTCTGGCTTGAACAAAATAATCCAGTCCTACTGGAGACTCTAAAATTTCCATTCCTAGCTACCATATATGCATTAAACCATTGGTCCAATTATAAAATGATAGCATCTGTGAATCAACATTGGTGGGGAAATATTAATAAGACCATGAGAAGTGCCTACTTCACTTGTCCCAACTGTCCAAGGTATAAGCCAAGGGAACCTGTTCATACAGCTCCCGGACATTTTAAATTGCTTAATGAACCATTTGAGGTTTGGCAAATGAATTTCTTACATCTTCCCCCACCTCATGGATATAAATATGTTTCAGTCATGATGTGTTTTCTTACTGGACTGAAGCTTTCCCTTGTAGACAAGCTACTCCCTCTTCTGTGGTTAAAGTCCTGTAAAAAAAAAAAAAAAAAAAAAAAGATTATTACTACCTGGAGAACTCCTCTCAACCTCCATAGTGATAGGGGAAACCATTTCACTGCCCAGGTGCTTCAACAAGTCTGTGCTGTTTGGCCGGTCTTACAACATTATCACTGCATTTACCATCCTTGATTATCAGGTTTAGTTGAACATACTAATGATGTTATTAAGATTCAGTTGGCAAAATTGTAGAAATCCTACAGATACCTTGGCCAAAAGCATTGCCATTCATCCTTTTAAATCTCACATCAACTCTGTTTTTGAGATAAATCCAGGACCCCCATGCATCTGGCTCCTGCTTCTTTCAATCCTCCATTGATAAAGAGAGGCATACTTCAAGGTTGTAAAGGCCTAATAGCTTCTATTGAAAATAACTATGCCTTGGTAGAACAATCTTTTAATAGTGCATTCCCAGGAAATAAAACCTCAAACACCATACTCTGCAACCTAGAGACATTATTTACTGGAAAAGACACCCCCAAAAAGACTCCCTCCAGCCTGGCTGGAAAGGCCCCCATCAGTTATCATTGACTAACTCTTGTTCTGCTGAACTCTAGGGAGTAGACTCTTGGATTCATATGTCACACCTGAAGAAGGCACCAGACCTTGACTGGACCAGCACGTAGTCTGAGGACTTGAAATTAAAGTTGTCAATAAACTGAAGTAGGCAGCATCTGAAGAAAACAGCTTTCCCAAAATGACTGGACCAGGCCTGTACAACCTTTTTTTACTGTCACTTCTTACTATATTTCTTGTTCTCTTTCTTGGGAAAAAAAAAAAATGCTCTTGATTGCATTTCCCAATCTATTGTGAAAGAGTGCCCCCTCTCCAGTTGTTTCATCTGCTGTCCAAGATAATAATGACCAGGTCTGAGCTCCTGGTTTAGTATCTTTATATATACCACGTTCATTATGTTGTTTTAATTTTGCTCTGAATTTCTTCTTGTTAAACACTGCACCTGTTGCTTTTCAAACCTGAATGGGTATGATTTTCAGGCCATGCATTGTCCCTCCAACATGAGACAATATACCCAGAAGAGATCCTTCCCAACATTGAGGGACAAAAAGCCACTGAAATCAGAAGACTGGACTGTTGATCTGTGATGTTTTCAGAGAAAGATCTTGATCAAAAGGGGAAAATGTCAAAATTAATCACAAAAACCTTCACACAAACAGGACTCAGGAGGGCCTGTAGGAGAAGATTTCATGTCCTATGTCAGTTGCAAAAGCCCTATAAAAAGAACTCTGTTATAACAACCCCCACACTTCCTCTTCCCTTCTAAGTAAGAATTTCCTCTCCTTCATTTCCCTGGTGAATTGCAGGAGGCTTGCCATGGTTGCACACACCAAATTTTTGATTCTTTCTTTTTTCCCAATAAATCCTTTTTGCTGACGGCCAGCATTTTTGATAACAGTCAACACAAGTTAGCCAGACATAGTTTCGTAAATGCTGTCAGCAGTCACAAGACATTTAACTCAGAGACAAAAGACACTTATTACTCACAGCAATAACAATAACAAGAGTATTAGCTCTTTTTTATACAGATTCCCACAGGGTGATGCAAAGAGAGCAGAGAGCCAACTGATACTTGTATACATAGTGAATCACATTACCAGAGTTGAACACTGAACCTAGAGAACTTGAACCTTTTATAATGAACAGTAAACATGCTTGCTCTTCACTCCAGAAGGAGACACTATTTCTATCTTTCAAAGGTGTAAGCAAATCTGCTTTTTGTTCTGGAGGGAGACATAATCTCTACCTGCCAAAATTGTTTGTTGTACAAGCATTCTTGAAAAGATAGCTTCTATAAAAGACTGTCAGTGCCTTTGCTTGCAAGACATGCAAAAACACAAGATATCCATGGAGAATTGTCTCCCAGCACCTTCATTTCATAAATGTTTGGCAAGATTGTTCTTCTCCATAAAAATGCCAACTGGATATAGCTAATGGTTGCACAACTGTAAAACATTAGATTGTTGCAATGCAATCGCTTATTAAATTTTTAAAAGATGACATATGCTATGTACCTTAAAGTCTTTTGTAACTTGAAAGAAATCACATTTTGATCAAGAAACTTTCTAGATTGTCTGAGATAAGTTATGCTTCATGTAATTCAAAGATACATAGACATGCCATTTAATATTAAATTACAGATGGAGAATGTTTTTTGAATCTGCCACTAAAATCTCAGAATTCAGCTTTTCTCACTGTGGGGTGTTGCTTAGCAACAAAGCGTAGCAACACATTGCTTTTAGAGAGTAGCCAAAGTATCAATTGAAGCGTCCCAATAAGAGTCATTTAGAAAAATAGCAATTATTTGCAATGCAAGATATTTATTCCTGATACAATGAAGAGCAACACTTCTTTCCCACTTCAGAATCAATTCTCTGATTTAAGTGTTCACAACTTCTTCCTGAATCAGGAGAAAAGAAAAAATGGGTAAGAGCTGGCTTCCAAGGAAGACTGAGAGAATTAGTGTAGCTCCATTTATATTTCTCCCTTTGTAAATCATTTTCATTAATTCAGGCTTTTCACCTATGAATAACTACTTTGGCTATGTTTTAGATTTTGATATTAGCTGATAATTGTTGTTTCTTGTCCTCATTTCCTGTTCTAACTTAATTAACATGCTATCTCAGTGGCTTTCTAAAGAGACATTTATTTACTTACAATAAGATTAATTGCAATAGCTTTTCACTCTTCAGACGTCCTGCAGAACAAAGGGCAAATAAACTGTAATAGTAAACAGAAATGAGGAAAGGAAGGTGGGAGATAAGAAATCTGGAAATAAATAATTTTAAATTATTTCAGATACATAATTATTTCTCCAATGACTATGGTAAACATTGAGAGAGAGATATTAAAAGAAAAGACAATTTTTTCCAAGTTAAAAGCAGGCCCTGTTCCCAAAGAACATTTGTTTGGAATGACAGCAACACTTTACTGTAGAAACAATGGTTCAAATACAAATGAACACAAAATTTGTGACGCGCAATAGTGTCGACAGTTTATTAACAGAAATTTGTAATATTATTGAGGTTTCTTAGCTTTCCTGAGCACAAGTTCTTATTTTTCTTGACACCACTTATCATTCATAATTGCATTAGTACACCAAGTTTTTCTTTCTTCAGGCTCATGTCAAAACTCATCTTTCAGAATTCTCCCTCTGACAATCTTTTGTTTTGTCTTCCTGACTTTCTAATGCTAAGTGTTTGGCAAATATGGCATGTATGTGTGTAGAGTAAAACATAAATTATTGCATAGATTCTTAAGAAAGTGCCCTTAACCTATAGTATTATATTACTATATCGATATATTAGGATAAACACTTATGTAGTTATTTCCTTTTCAAAAGCCCAAGAAAGTGAGAGGTGTGTAATCACACACTGCATGCAGGAAGTACTCAGTACATATTGCTACTTAAATGCATGAGCATGATAGTAATTTTAAGTAAATATCAATATAAAATTGTTACTTAAGGGATCACATGAATGAGATTCAATAAATTAAATACTAGGAAGGTATTTCAATCACGTATTGCTGCATAACCACCACAAAATGTGGATTAAAACAACCACCATTTTATTTGGTCATAATTCTGCAATATGAGCTAGGTGCTCATCTGGGCAGCTAGTTCTGTTGGTATCCTCTTGGATCACTTAAACAGATGTCATCTGTTTGATCAACTGGTGCTGGAATGCGTAAGATGGCTTCAGCCACATTTCTGATGGTTGCTGCTGTCTGTCAGCTGGTTGGCCTCAAATGGCTCAGCTTCAGTGGCTTGTCTCTGTTCCAAGTGACCTTTTACCTTACAGTAGGCTAGATGTCATATGATAATAGAAGCATTCCAAGAGGGCAAGGGTGAAAACTGCAAGATCTATTGAGAATGATGCTCAAACATTATACAATGTCACTTCTGCCATATTCAATTGGTCAAAGAAAGTCAGATGAGCCGAGATTCTAGAGGTAGGGGAAAAAGGCTGCATGTTTTGATTGCACAAGTGGTTAATTCACATTGTAAAGGTGCATGCATAGAGGGGGAAGGAGAATTACTACAGAAATTGTAAGCAATCTAACGCAGAATTGATTAAAAGTGTGCACTGAGATTTTAAGTATAATACATTTAAAAGTCAGTAACAGAATAATCTCTCTCTCTCTCTCTCTCTCTCTCTCTCTCAAATGCTCTTTCCAAATTTATGGAAGCAACTGTTGCTTGCAGTCACTATTTCTTTTTATTCCATGCTCTAAGAGAAGCATGGACTAATATCATTTAGGCTTTTTAAGTCCATCATTAACCTTGAATGTACTTGGTGACATGAGATGAATATGCATAGGTTGAATCACCTAACATTTTCAAAGAACAAGTTTTAAGAATCCATAATTTTAACTAAATATATAAAAGTACACATCCTTGGGTCCACACATGGTCTTCTCAGATGCTAAACAGTTTTTATGATTTACAAATCTATGTCTAAGGCAGTTCAATAAATTTATTCTCACATTAACAACACAACCTTGCCCCCAGAGTTCTCTGCCCTCACTTTTGAAAGTAAATCCCTAAACAGAATGCTTTGATCATGAAAGACGCTTATAAATATTTGTGGAATAAGGTCTTATCTACTGTCCTAACCTACTTGTACCACTCAGAGGAACGTATACTACTACCCACCCAACTGTTAATGACTAAAGTCTTCAGTCAAGACCAATCAGCTATATTTAGTAAATGTACAACACAGACTTCTTCATAAAACAGACAGAAATTGGGATCTCCAGAACTCAATTCAAAAAGCATGTTGTCAAGGTATATATTATGAATTCCTTAAAGAAGAATGTTTACTCTAAAGAACACTTAAAATAGCTGAAACAGATAATCTAAAAACATATTACGATGAGAGTTCTTTCTTTCTTTCTCTCTCTATTACCGTAGTAATTTCAGTCTGAATGTTGCATTTTACTCTCACCATCTGGCATCTCTTTTTTCCTAAATTCAGGAATAATCATCTGTTTATAAAATGTAGTCTACTAAAATTGAAAGAGTCCAAATTCTGAATTCTATATTCACTTCTTAAAGATTTCTTCTCGACAGAGGAAATACTGAACTTAGACTTCACCTGATCCCAGAACATCAAAACAAGATTAAATATGAAAATAAAAATTTCTAGTGATGACAAATAAAGGCAAGTAGGCCTTGATATGTCCACCCACACATAATGACTTATTATCCATTGACTATTAGCATGTGTCTCATAAATTGAGTACAAGTTTCTCTCCTGTTTTGCTATATTATGATATGTTTCTTAGCTAATATCTTAAATAAAATAAATATTTTTTAAGGATCTACAGGATGAAAAAATAGGAAAAAAGAAAATAAGAGTTTTTGTTATTAAAAAATTTCCACAACTAAAAACATTGACTTAGAAAAAATTAAACTTGAGATTTTATATCCATTAATAAAATATGAGGCTCTGAGAAGGTGGACAAAAATCCAAAAGCTTTACTGAAATTCTAGGACCAACTTATAAAAATATGAAAATAAGTTGTGAAACCATTATAGATTCTAACTGGAAGAATTCAGTGTGTTTTGTGGAATTCTCCTAATTTCTTTTTTTAAGACTTCAATCCTGCTTCCTTTTAGAAGTGGTACCTAGGCAGGTTTCCACGTTTTATGTTCTGCAGGTAAAGTTGTACCACCTCTGGACACCCCTGCTACACAGTTCAAGAAAGAGAGGGAGCCAGCAGGCACCTTAGAGAATGGGAGCATTTTTAGAATTCTTTGTGGTAAATTTTCTGATGAAAGAAGGAGAGGTCATGTGACAGGAAGTACAAAGACTATAAACTGAGACTTTATCCTTCCATGACCTAACATAATTCACTAAAAAGCCTTCGATAGTTTCTAATACAAAGTAGGAAAAATAGTCCAAAGGAAGTAGAAATTGAGGTGACAGAGTTATTTGAAGTATTATGTGCTATTTGTCAATGACTCATTATATATAAAATAGTCTCCTATCTTTTGCACATAATTTGATTTTAAAGCACTAGAACATCTATTTTTAAATTCAATTTGAATGATTTCTCCCTTAGGCCCTTGTAGACAGTAATCTACATGCTGACACTAATGTTTGCTTTGGATCTATAGTATCTGGCAAGGTTACCGAATATAAGATCCATTCACACAATAATTTATAAAAAGTGCTGGGCAACACAAAGGTAGAAATGTCTAGAGAGTCCATCAGTTTCTGTACTTCTCAATAATTAGGACTTTTTTCCCTACATATTATAAACATGCTAAAATAATCATTTTTTATCATTAGACTCCATATGTCATTATCTAGCATGCAATTTACCAAACAATAGTTATATTAATGGGTATACTGAAGCTACATATTATTTTTGAGGTCTTTTGCTTTTAATCATTGAATGCCTTGTACTCTTTATCTTCGATTTTCTGCAGTTTGAATATGATATGCCTAGGTGTAGGGTTTTTTGTTTTTGGTTTTGGTTTTTGGGTTTTTTGGGGATTTATCCTTATTTACTGAGCTTCTTGGATCTGTGGTTTGGTATCATTAGACCTATGTCAAAGATAAGCAAACTGAAGCTCACAACAATTAATTATCTTGATTACGATATCCCAAGAAGTACCTGAAGGAGCCATCATCAAACCTAAGAAGGTATAATAACAAAGCTGCTATACTGTGTCTTTGCATACACCCTCACTTTCTCTTCCACTGTTCTATCTCACATTATCTTCTGATTTATTTCTTAAAGAAGTCCATGACTCACGCTTTGGAGTCAGAAAATTTTTAAATAATATAGAGCTATATACAGCTTTAGAACTCATTGAAGTTGCTTAAGCCACAATTTTCTTATATATGAAATGAGAAAAATAATCACCATGTAAAAGCATTAAGATGAGAAGACATATAAAGATAGCAATATATCTATTAAATGGATTCATATATATCATTACATATATATGCATGTATGCATGTACTAAGTGCCTAGTAAATATATGTTAGCCAGTATATGTTAGACACTGCCTATATACCCCTAATCCATATTGTTTCAAACCAGACTATTCACTTCTATCCTTCATTCTTTTCACCAACTTACTGTAATTTCGTGTCTTATTGAGTACTATGACTTTACATGAAAAAAAGTATCTTCTAGACTGAGTACTGACTAGAGGACAATTCTTTATTCAACAAAGATATGATTGCTGACTGTTTCTAAAAACTAAAGCTGTATCTCACTGCACAACCCACAGCCACAAAAAAATCATATTAATAATACTATGTTTAAATAACTTCTGCCATTTATAAAGCACTTACTATTGACAAACAAAATGTTCCACAATGAATAAATATCTTCTTGCTTAATTTATCCAGACTGCATATTGACTATTGGAGATTTTGCCATATAATCAGTTCATACCCATTTGTGTTTGAGTTGTAGTAGAAAATTTTAAAAAAATGGATAAGAAATAATGACCATTTTAACTCTCATTAGAGAGTCTTAGATCTGTAATGTTAAGCAAAGGACTTCTGCTTCCATGCATTAGTGGCCTTTCTTCAAAGTGCCCTCCTTTTCCAAAATACCAGATCCCAGCTACATTAGAAGCAGCACAATGTGGATCTGGTTCCTGAGAAGACATCTAATTGTGGAACACAAAACTATTTGCCAACCACCCATGCATGAGCTGTTTACAACTTGCCTTCAAGTATATCTTGCATTTGGTTCTGGCCTTATTTTCTTTTTAGTTCACTGATATTTCAAAAAGGGACTTGAGTTTTATTTTCCTTACCACTTGACCACTAGGTCTTTGACTACCTTCACATGTCTGAAGTGATAAACTTGATCATGTGTCAACATGTTATGTTTCATCCCCTTTGGATGCTGCCTATTTCAAAAGTTGTTAGAGCTTAATACATTTGCCAAATCATAGCCTCCCTTTCTACAAGACTGTGTGATTGTCAGACATCACTTCTAATATGTCTTTGTTAATTCAAATATAACTGCTTTATTCTTATTTGATTATAAAATAATAATAATAACACTACTACTACTAGTAGTAGTAGTAGTAGTAATAATAATAACCCGTAAAGACTAAATAGGAAGATCATTAAAGTCACATTTTTTGAGGAAAAAGATAGCCCCTGATTTAAAGAAAAGTACATTTCCTGAAAGAGTAATATATTAACCAACTTGTTCTTTCTAGCTAGTTCAAAATTGTTAATCAGATTAAACAGAGCCTTGCATGAGAGAAGGAGGGAAAATGAAGTGAAAATTACAGAGTATGGTACCCTGCCAAAGAAAGAGAAAGATGAAGAGCTAAATTATTGGACCTTTGGATACAATGTATTGGTAATGTCAAAATAAAGGGAAACACTAATAAAAGATCTACAAGAACAATTTGAAATATTTCGAAATTTTGCCTAAGGCAAACTCTAGAAGACCAAAACATACCTCCAAAAGTTTGTCAGCGGTATCAGAGAATTTATACCTTATTTTCTCTAATGCAAACAAGTAAAAGGAGACATGTCGAGCCGCATATGAGGAATATTTTCTTCCTCTAGTATTTGTAAAATTATCAAATAAATGCTATTTTTTTTCCCAACTTCTTTCTAAATATGTCTCTTCTTCCTGTTTAGGGGTCTTATAGATTTCAAGCTTTAGTTATGATGTCAATACAATTCAAAGGAGAGGCAGCTGAGCTAACTTGCTTTTATTGCTAATACCTTTAGAAAACTACAAAAAAAAAAGGAGAAGAAGTTATTAATCCACACACACCTTAAAGTTAAAGAGGTTGAAATAATCAAGTTCTACTTTTGACAATATTGTAGTGTTTGTGGTTCTACATCCAGCCTGCTACTTTCAAATCCAAATACTGGAAGAGTACAGAAGGAAGGCGTGTTTCAAGATCAGAGGATTGCTAGGGCACCCTTTGGCTTCTCCGTGTTTACACTAACCTTGCTCTGAATGTCAGAACATTCTGTCACGTTAGTTTAAATCTTTGCTCCATTTTATGTTGCCATAAGGAACAGACAATTTGTTTTCAAGGTAAATCAGTGATGAAAAAAAAACAGAAAAATCATAGATTCCTTACTGATTTGGAGACAAACTCTAAATTATAAAAAAAATTGTTTGGGGCCATATTAGAAATCGTAATAACTCTCACAATTGGTAATGTGAGATGTTCTAATTTCCTAGACCAAAGGCATTGCTGGAAATTATCTGACTCCCAAATTTAAGAATATGTTAATTTATTCAAAAATTATTTATTGAATTATTTATTGAGTACCTGGCACTCATAAGACCTGGGGGTGCAGCAGTGAACAAGAAAATCTACCTGCAAAGCATTTTTACTGGTGTGTGTGTGTAGGGGGTAGGGTGATAGAACATGAACTATAAATAAATAATCAAATAGGAAAAATACCAAATTGTGAAAAGTACTGAGGGAGTGATTGGATCACTGCTTAAAATTTAAAGGACAAGGAAACTTAAGCGATATTTAAACTAAGTGACAAAAGGAGTCAGTGAAGCGAAGATTAAGAGGAATGGTTGGCATATGGCTTCTGGGTGGGAATACCCAGAGATATTAATATATAAGAGAGTAATATGCACTATAGCTTTATTGTAGTGCATGAGAGAAAGAGTTCTATAAGAAAGGTCATGAGTTATCCAGGGGGTAAATCATATAGGACTTTGTAACAAGGATATGGAATATAAATTCATTTTAATTGTGATGGAAAGTCATGAAGGATTTTATTTAAGGGCTAACATGACCCGATTTATAATCTTAAAATATTTCATTGGCTTTTGTATGAATTGTTAGCTAAACCACAACAAACATTTTAAGATAAGGAAAAATAGATGGTTACTTCTTCAAAATGGTCATTCTCTTTTGTTCATTCTCAAATATTTGAATGCCAATTTAGGAACAAATACTGTACAACTTGCTAGAGATACAATGAGAATTAACTTAAACATGGATATTTACTCTCATGGAGCTTACTATCTGAGAAGGGACATAGACATTAATTAAATAATCACACTAAAGCTATATAATGGCCATCTGCAAAAGTGATTTGAAGAAAGGTAATAAGGTTGTATCTGATTATGTAATAAAGAATCCAGATCTGACTGGAAAGTCATTGAAAGCTTTACATGTGCTGTGATCAAAATAATGAGTAGACGTAAACCAATGACTTTTAATTTATGTTCAATGAAGGTTTATGCAGCCTTCAAGCAGAAGGATGCCATGATTCAATGTGAGTTTCAAAGTGATCATTCACTCTGGCTACAGTTAAAAAATAGATTGGAGGAAGTACAGAATGAATGTAGAAGGAAGTATTGGGATGTCCGTTTAAGACATAATGGTAGTTAAGAACAGCATGAAGGTAACAATGAAGAGAAAAACAGATTCTGTAAATATTGAGATGATAAAAGCAATCAGTGTTGGTGACACATTAGAAGAGTGAGAGATACAGAAAGGAATGGCCTGGGCAAGTGGATAAATGATGATGCCATTTACTGTGAGATGGAATAGTGAAAGAAGAACAGGTTTGAAGAGAAAGACCATGAATCCGGCCATATACATAATGAATTCGTGATATCTTCAAAATATCCAAGTGTTAGGTCAGTAGTTGGATATACTGATATACCAAGGAAGAGTTCTGAGCTAGAGAAATAAATCTGGGCATCATCACAGTAACCAGACTGAGGATGAGCTGAAATTTCCGACAAAGAGACTATTAGAAAAAGACCTATTTCTGAGTTTTAAGAAACTCCAGAAATTGATGACTCATTAGAAAAGGAACTGCTTGAAAAGGAAATCTGGAAAGGTATGGCCAGAGAAGCAACAGTCAAAGAAAGTCAAATAATGTCAAATGATTATCAAGAACTGTGAAGAGACCGGGAGTTTTATTTGTGTGCAAGCTAATAAGCTAGTCTGTTACTATTGTATGAATATTGGCAGAAGACATGAGAATCCTGGGTTAGAGAAAAAAGACTTTCCTGTTCACGATTCACAACAAAAATAGTCACGGCAACAGCATAATATTCTTCTTGTTTCCTCATGTCCTCTGAGTCCCATGGAGAGATGTGAAGTTTCCATGATTGGTACCTGCCTATGCAATGGGTTGAATTACAGGAAAGAAAACTGAACTTGGAAGAGTAACCATTTTTATAGTATGGTAAAAGCAAGTATGCTCTGTATATGGAGGAAAATGTTACCTTATTCCTCAGGATTTCTTGCTGTAAACACAACCCTGAGAAAGGCCAACTAAATAGACAGGAACTTGCCTCCTTGGCATAGCCAGAAAGAACATACAGACATATTTAGGGTTCATCGAAGACAGCATCTTCCAATAATGATCCTGAGAAGACAAACGAATTGAGGACAGAAAACAGTCTCAAATGGATTTCGCAAAATGGAGATTATCATTAACCTGATTAGAGACTATTTCATCAGCATGGTGTGAAATGTGAAAACATATTATAGTAGAGTGAATGTGGCGTTTGGAAATAAAGACCACAAACATACAATAGTTTATTCAAGAAGTTCAACTATAAGAGGATGAAAATAGGAATAGTAGCTTGAGGTGGTTATTAAAATGAGGGGTGATATTTTTGTTATAATTCTGGTCTTGAGTATGTTTAAATGCTGACGGAAATGTTAAAATAAAATGTTCTATAAACATCAGAGTATAAGATGCTGTTAAGTTTTCATTAATCTTGATTAAGAAATTGTAATGTGTTGAATTATATACTGTCTCCAAAATATATTGAAGTAGTGAGCCTCTGTACTTCTGAATGTGAACCTATTTGGAGGTAAGGTCTTTGTAGATGATACAGATGAGGTTACTGGGACAGGCTCTAATAAAATATAACTATGTACTTATCAAAAGGGAAGCTTCGAGCACAGACACAGACACACATGGAGGGAAGATGATGTGATGACATAGGGAGAATGTCATCTACAAGCCAAGGAACCTCTGAGGCCACCAGATGTGAGGAGAGAGGGATGAAACAAATTCTCCCTCACAGCCCTCAGATGAACTAACTCTGCCTACATCTTGATTTCAGATTTCTAGCCTCCAGAACTGCGAGAATCAATTTCTGTTAGTTAAGCCACCCAGTTTGTGGTACTTTGTTACAGCAGCCCTAGGAAACTAATATAGACATCCATTTCAGAAAGACTGAAGTCTGAATTTAAGAAACAAAAGCAAAGGTTAAAAGCTTTTGAAAACTTTATTTCACTGCATTTCAACAGGATAATGGTCATAACACACCTTTTTCTTTTTCTTTTCTTTTCTTCTTTTTTTTTTTTTTAGGAGTGTATTCTATTGAGAGCACTACTAAAATGTTCATTCTTGGAAAAATCTCAAAAAAGGAAAATAAAAGGAAGGGAAGCAAAAACTCTTGCAAAATGAGAATTCAATGTAAAATAGTTTATTTAATGGATATTCAATTATCAAACACTTTGCATTTGTTAATATAAAATTTCAAAAGAAAATGGTGAATACAATTTCTTTTAAATCTACACAGAAAAAAAGTTAGATGGTAGGGGGAATAGCTTTCTGAAACAGTCTAAGCCAGTTTGTAGGAACAGAAAGTTTAAACAATGACTCCTCCAGACTTTAAAAAAATTACCTAACCATTATAGTTTTACATTTCCTCATCTGCACAAAAGAATTATCTTAGATCACCTCCCGGAATGATTATGGGAATTACTTCGAAAACATGTTTTAGTATAAGTGCCTTTTCCTGCACAAATTGAATGCATGCTGAGGATCTCTTGCTCTTGAAATCATTCCTGATTATCTACCAATGTTCTTTTATATGGTTTGTATACCATTGACACAGAGGTCAAGCTTTTTCTTCATTTATGTTTTTTTCTTATTCTAGTTTCCCTAAGTATGCCTTTCTGAGGTTTGCCTCAGATTCCATCCAGGGCTCTTTAATTCTTTCAGAGAGAATGCTCATCCATTCTCACAGGTTCAGCCACAGCCAAAGGAAGCACACATCTACATCTATAGCTGACTAGGGCTCTCCAGTGGGTCAACTGTAGTCAGTCTTCTACAAGTTTAACATAAATTGGTTTCTACAGTCCCTGGCTCCCAAACATTTTCTCTATTTGATAATTATTATGATTTATTTGAGGAAGTGAAAATATCACAGACTTCCTTTGGCTAATAGTCTTTGGGACATTTCTATTTAGCTCTTCAAATGCCTACTGACATTACATGAGTTTCCACTGGTAGCAGAACTGAGATATAAATAAGTTCAAGACTCTGACCACATGATCAGAGATATATCCCAGCAAAGTCAAAGGTAAAGAGAATATTCACGGACAACCGCCAGGAACATTTATTCATTTGAACAGAAGAAGAAAGATAATTTTTCCAAGTTGTTGAAGTCATTTCAGATTATTGCCAGCTCCTAAGAATGTACATTTCTGTGATGAAACCAAAACCAAACACTCATAGGAAATTTCACGATTAGCTATTCTTGTTTCCCTAGCTCTTTAAAAAAACATTCCAGGGTGGATAATGAAAGCTATACCCTCACTGTGCAGGTCAGTGCCTATCAAATAAAAAATAGTCCAATTATCTGAATAAAATCTTCATACAAAGAGCAAAATAGCAGGCATACCAGACTAGCCTTGCATACTGGCTATGTGCACAGCATAACTTCAAAACAGCCTCTGGTCATAATAGTGCTGGAAATATGTTGAGGTGTTTTCAAGACAAATAAAAGATGAAAAGTTTATTTATTTATAAAAATAAACCCATCTTAACTTTTCATTTATACAAGTATGCTTTTGTACAAGGGCTTGCACTTCAAAAAAACATAGCTTACGTTTAAGAACTCGGTAATATTAAGGTCTTAAGTTACTAAGAGCTAGTTATAGTTTTATTATTATTATTATCATTATTATTATTATTTAAAAGCTATTTAGGGTATTAGCAACTAGGGATATAATAACACACACACACTTCAGTATAATTTTATAGTCCATATTGTATTGTTTTAATTACATGCATTTGGGTATAAATAAAATCATAGAAACTAATCTAAATATTTTTTCCCATATAGCAAAAACTAGACTTCAAAAACAGAGACAGAGGAGAGTGATATTCTGTATAAAAAATAATACAAATATTTTTTATTTTTCTTCTCTCAAATCAGCAGACTAGAGGTCACGTCAGTATTCTTTCTTAAATTTAATTCTCTATACATTATATTTATAGAATAAAGTACTATGATCATTATCAGTTATTTTCCAGTAGTTCAGCATTTTCTCAAGAGAAAAACATACTATTAAAATTATATAGGATATTTATTATACTTATTAAAAGAAATGGTTACTTAATTCCATTTTTAAATGCATGGATTTTATTACTTAATTGTGCTTATTTATATTATGAATATATTCAGTTTTAAATATTTTGAAAGAATATTTATAATGCAATGCTATCATAAATATTTTGAAATATAACTGAGGAATATCCCAGAGCTCCTTTAATATAATGAAGAATAACGTAATGCCTTGGCTATTATTTTTTTTCTGGATTGTGATATGCTTCTCACATTGTTTTCATTGACAAATTATATCAAAAATAAGAAATGGGGCCCATTAAAATCCGATATATACTTTTTTCAGCTTCCCATAAGGAATCAGTGATGATTACCCTCTTATGGCTCAATGAATACATTTCCTCTGAAATGACTCATCAGGTGAAAATGAAAAACCTTTTCAGAGAATAAAGGGGCTGTGACAGATGTGAATGTCATCTAAATGACATGGAAATTGAAACTGTGGAAAAAGAAGAAAAACCCTAAGGGAAGACATCATAGAAGAAAAACATTGGGCCAATATATAAAGCTTGGGAAATGTCACCAGAGTCAAGCAAATCTCTATGTCAGAAAATGCGTGAAGTTTTGGGTATATTAGATAAATTTCCAGGAACCAGGCCTTTATGATACGTCACAGTGTAATGAGTCTATGAGGGAAGGTAAGTAAAATTGTTCTTTTCCTTTTTCAAAAAAGTACAGATGTATTATGGATTTTATTTTTAGATTTTTACACAAAAATTCTACATTAAGTTTTTTGGACAATGTCTTCTGACTATACAATAACTGAAATTACTAAGATTATTATATTGTTCTTTTCAACATGCCAGAATTGTGGATTCTACCTCTATATTTCCCTTTCAATATAGTTATATTTTAGACAACACATACATTTCAGCCATGCTGCTAGTGCTCAAAATACCCTTAAAATATCTTCCAAACCTGTAACACAGCCTTTTGAATACCTCGAGTAGTGGCAAAATTTCTTTTGAAAGTATGCTTGATCTTTTAAAACAACTATATAAATATAGTTTATAGTTTAAAACTACTATACACAAAATAATTTTTTGAAGATTTAATTAATAGTCCTCATCATTTTTTCTTTATTTCTTTTGTTACCTTTGCCTTTCCCCCATTCAAATACCTAACTAGATGTTCTCAAACCTGGCTACACTGGAATGCATTTAAAATTTAAAATTTAACTTTGGGTTAGTGAACATACAATGCAATATACATATGATGTGTTATATACTTGAAAGTGTATATACTTGAAATCTATATAATTTTATTAACCAAGGTCACTCCAATAAATTTAATAAATTTAATAAAATAATAAAAAATGAAAAATAAATTTAAAATACTCTTGCTGGCAATGTACCTCTGGGGTACAAATACACACCAGTATTTTTTCGAAAGCTCCCACAGATGATTCTTTGGTGCAGACAATATTGAGAAAAACTGATTTAGACAATTTTACATTTATTGCCTCAAGGAAGTGAGATGAGAGAACTTAAAGAAGAGTCTCTATCTTTGTGCTCCTGTAGTCTACATCTTAAGAAAAAATTTGAAGGTGTAAAGAGGTCCCTGGACTGGGAAAAGATAGGAAAGGTGAAGGAGTATCAGGAAGAGAGGGTTAAGACAAAAGAGGGCAAGGTAGATATATCACAGCTAAAAATAAATGTAAGGAGTATTGACCCAGCATTAGGGGATTGTGCAGTGACTTAAGTCAGTCTAGATAAAGGATTCTAGCTCCACCTAAGTGAATGCCTTAGTCACCCACACCAGGGCTTATATTAGCTATCTTGTTCCATCACATCCACTGGCAACTCTCCTTTCATAGCTCCCCACATTCCTCCTGGATAAAGCAGGTCTAACCTTGAAAGTTTGGGTCTGTCCTATCTCTAGCAAACTAAACCTTGCAGCTTCTACATGTAAACCCCAGAGAATTGAACATGACAGTCTTTTCTTACATAATCACTTGTGTCAAATTTTTAGAAAGAGGAGACAGGAAAAAAATCCAATTTGGGGAACATATCATGGAGGTTTTTCTGTTTGTATTATTCTTTGTCTTTAAAAGGATCCATAGGCAATTAAATGTTTTATAATTACTTAATGTTTATATTACAATAGATTATCTCATTTAATAGATGACAAATATAGAGAGAATAATCGAGAATCATCCTTAGTCACAAAACAATACAAGCTCTGAACCTATTCTTTAGCTTATGAAATCTCTCCCATTTGGGAACTGAATTTTATGCCATCTGGATCCAAAATGAGAGCTTGCAATGTCAGGCAGTACTTGGAAGAAACAGCTGCATACAGATCACTCTGAAACCCTCATAAAAATATATGGTACTATCATTTTTTTTTCTTTTTAAAAATGTTTTATGGGATCCCCCATAGTATCTTTTGCTAGTCTTGCTGTAAAAATAATGTTTATGGTGATTGAATATACTTTCAGTAAATAGCTTCTGTGCCTATCAAATGACTGTTTTTCTTCTGCATTTAATCACCTAGGAGGAAAGAAATGATGGCAAACAGATTTCACTGCCTTAAACAATATTTGTTAAAGAAAGACTTTTGCCCTAGAGCATCTTACTCTGAAAGTAATTTCCTGTTCACTGCTTTGAGGCCATTGCCTTATTATTTAGGATTTTCTCTTTTCAACATGTATCAGCTCTTTTTTCCCCTTGTCTTGCCTCTATCTACACAGCCTTGTAATGACATCCTAGTCATTTAACATCACAGTGATAGAATAACTTCCCTTCAATGTGTACGTGACTAACCAGTCTCAGATATTCCTGTTCTGGTGACGTTATGAGTATCTTCTTTTGTATTCTTAAGAGTACAATGACCTTTTTAGTAAACTGTGGATTCATGTGGCTCGACTTGATTATGTGGATTTTGAAATTAAACCTTTCCTAAGCTGTCTTAGAAACATGTTACCTAGAATTAAAATGTGATATGTCCCTGAAATTAATCTATCAAGTGAATTGATACTAACATTAAATAATCCAGTTTTCAGTAGATTTAATATATAAGGTTTCATGTGGATTTCAGATAGATCTTATAAGCTCTAGTAATAATATTGACAATGACAATTAAAAAAAATGCAACCACAAGTATTTTGCGATTTTATACAAAGTAGATTAAATGTCATCATTGATTGATAAAAAATGAGTTATAAGAAAATATTTCCAAGGGGAAACCAACCATTAGTTGAATGAAATATAAATTATAGTTTCCTGAGAACTAACCAGGCCACGTAAGGAATGCTACTAATATGCAACAATATTTAAATGAAGAGAGAATATCAGTAATAAATCTAATTTTTACAATGCTAATATTTTGATTATTTTGGATATTATCACTATTTTTCTATACCAACTGTTCTGTAAATACATTCTCAGAAAGAGTTAAAATTCTGCCATGGAAAAATAACATGAGAAAATTATTTTATTTTTATAGTAATATTTGTGTACCACCTGGATTGATGAAAAACTTCATAATGATTTTATACACTGAATGATTTTGATCTTCGCTCCTCCTATATGCTACCCAGCTACAAAAATTAGGCCCTCATCTTTGATTAATATCTTTCTCACCAAATATATGTCTTTACTTTTGCTCTTTAGACATGTTCCCCAAACACTAGTAACAATCTTAACCAATTGCCTCAACTTGAGAACATTTATTACTTTAAGAATACATGTAACAATACAATACTGTGTAAGGCAGAGTTGGATCTAGGGTGATGGTGACTTCTGAAGAATACAAAGACATTACTCAGCATCTCACTCTTTCTGCCATTGCTGCATCATTTAACTCTTGACATTTTGCCCTCTGGATGCAGCAAAGAGCTGGTTCTTCGTTGTGGTAATCCTAGCAGCTTTTGCTAGTTGTATGACTTCTGCAAAACAACCAGGCTGTACTAGAGTCTCCTGGCATATATTCATTGGCATGGTACATATGCTCCTCTAATCTCTAGCAAGCAAGGAAAGGTGTTAAGGTCATCTATGCACTGGTCTTTGGAGAGCAATGAAAGCCAAGAATTAGCTGCTGTCATTTACAAAATTGATGTGGTTACAAATGGACCTGGAAAGTAAGGAATTAGAATTAATTGGAAACAGTTTAGGGGAAAATAGATCTTTGTTTTTTATATTTTCTGAAATAAGTACAGAAGACAGTGTGAGAAACAGGTCCATTTCCCAAGTTCCAAAAGTGTAACTTTAATGAGGCAAAGGACAAAGTCTTTGTGTCTTCATAATTTACTTTTTTTATTAACTTTTACACTGTAGCATGTACAATGACAAATGCCAAGCACATGTGTGTGTGTTTAAAATAAATATACTTGACAGAATATTATTCTGATCAACACTTCCCACTTTAAAAAAGATATTTATTAGTCATTACTGACAATTATATTAATACAAAATAAAACGAACTTTAGAAACCTGCTGTGTTTATACAAGACAATCAACATTATCTTATTTAGTTCCAAAATAATTTTTTGTGAGGGCGACACAATGCCAATTATCAATCTATTCCCAAGTCATTGTTTCAGTGTCCAAAGTATATAATGGAGAGACTGAACATTTTCATAGAAATGTGTTTTTTAAAGCTGTACTTAAGAATGATGACTGTGTCATGTTTTTTACACTTCAATATTAAACAATATCTGCTAAAAATAGAGGTGTGAATAAGGGCTAGCTGTTTAAAGAACACAGCTCATTGATAAAAGCAGTCTAGGGTTGATACACTGACACTTAGTATCACCAACACGAATAGTGGCAAGCATGCTATGAAACACACTAATGAGATATATTTTCCATTTCCACACTAATGTCTAACGTCTTAAATAATTCTATCGTCTATCAAATAGTGATATATAACCAGTAAAAACTTCTCACTAAGATTAATGTTCATAAAATTCAAACATTTTTTCTGTACTTAAACAAAAAAGAAAATGTAAGCTACCAAAAGAAACTGCAATTTTGTAATACTTTTACATATTATTAATAGTGAATGAAAGACAACTGGCCCCCATAAACTTGCATTTTTCTTTAATATCCCATTTGCCAAGATCACAGACAATGGTATCCAAATTATTAGCAACCAGTGTTGCTAGAGGGGTTGCTGGCTGGGTGATGTTTGGATGGTTTTCAGGTGAACACAGAATGGAGTTTAATAAAGTTCCTGAAGGAAAGGTCATTCCTTAATTAGGGGTTAGGTAATGAATGACCTTATAGCCCACTTTACTTGTCTCAGAGATGCTATAAAAAGTTATGTAAATTCGTAAAGTACTTTCTAATTTTCCAGTGTCACATTTTATCCTCATAAAACTCTGTAATGTAGGCAAAGCAGAAAGTGTTATCCTTAATGCACAGCCGAGTAGAATGAGCCTTAGAGAGGTTTGATGATTTGTTTAAGGTCTCCAGATTTTCAATGTTGTAATTGGAATTTAAACCAGGCCATAATATGTAAAACATAAACTGGTAAAAAAATAAAAATAAAAATAACAGGATAACAGTCATTACCCTCCAAATGTCCATCATCCCAAGACTGTCTGAGATTGCAAATATATATCCTCTTAGGTACAATCATGGATAAACTGACCCATATGTCCTGCCCCACAAAAATGTCTCAATATATAACTAAGAGTCTATGATGAGCCAGAAATTCTACAAGATGCCCTCAAAATGTTTATGGCCTAATAATTGTAATACAAAAAATTTACACAGAGAACATAAAAAGACAAAAAGATAATTATTAAAATAATTTTGGTATGAACTTTCATGGCTTTTTTACCCTCTTCCCAAACTTATATTTTTACATTTGAAAACCTCTGGACCCTTGATCACCTCACTAACAGAAACTTCTATGTAGAAAGAACTGTCTGGAACATCCAGAATGAACTTGGTCAGCCAAATGAAAAGGTTTGTGATGGAAACAGACTCTTCTTCCTGACAAAACTAGAAGTGTCCAATTACTGGTGCTCTCTAAGATTTAAATGGAAGAGATGAAAACAAAGAATGAGAAAAGTCATGAGCCCTTTGTGAAGAGGAAGGAAATGATAAAAACTCATATCTAAATATCTTTCAGCATCCCCTAGTATTGACCTCATAACCATGGCAAAATAGTTAACATCTTATCGGATTGAATTATCTATCCCTGCCCCCATGTCTTTCTCTTTCATCGTTATCATTGATTAGAATGTCCTCCTGGTCATCTTTAAAGATCAAAAATATGCAACAGAGATGCCACCAATCCTTCACCCCACACCTGTGGCAGACATGAAGGAACTGATTCCTCTCTCTGCATTCACACCTAGGCTGACAAAAAACATGAGAACTGCTGGGAATTTTCTATCTTTATCTCTCTCTATATATACTATGTGCTTATATATATATAATCATCTTTGTATGAATAATCACTTTTATATATTATATATGTGTATATATATATATATATAAAATCATCTTGAAAATAATAGGAAAAAATGGTCATTTTCTCTACACACACACACACACACACACACACCCCTTATTTACTCTTTCCCATGACAGAGGAATAATTAGTGAGATTGAGATAAAGGGCACTGCTCATGCATGACCAAGCATACTGACTCTTGCTCTCACTCTGGAATTTACCTGCCTATAAATAGAGTACGTTCATTTCCCATTCCTGTCCTCTCTGCCGAGTTAAAAGTAGAACATGTTCTTATTTTACTCTTGCTCTCTCCAGATTTCTCTATCCCACCTCAATGGGTTGTGAGGTATACTGAGTTCTCCAAGCAGCTGGCTAAAAGATCTGTTCTGTCCACTCACGTCTCTCCACAGGCAAGACCCAAAGCTTATTTTTTAAGGGAAAAGTCATAAGAAGTCATATTTTGGCCTCAAATAAGAGAGATATTCTGCAACCTAATATTCTTATCAGTAGAGGTGAAGTTATAATATATTGATTGAGTTAGTCTCACAATCTTTAACATTAGTCTAGGAAGTTATTATCTATTAATTAGAATTCTCAGTCAAATTGAAATCTATTTGTCAATTCTGCTGCAGATCATACTTTTCCTTTGAGGACCAGCTTATTTCTACTTTTTAAATGAAACTTCTCCCAATTACTTATTTACCTTAACCTCTCACTACTAAATTTCAATGACCTTCATTGACTCTACCATTTATTTACTACTTAGCACATTCTAGCTCATTATGTGAGCTGTATTTTCAAATATATCTTCTCTTTCTCTAAATGAATCATAAGCCCACTTAGGGGAAGCCCTGCCTCTCATGTTTCTTTATACCTCTGGGGTTTAACATTCAATGCTCATTTAATACTCCCTGACATTAATGATAAGATTCTAAGAAAATTACCATGACAGACGATGGTAATAAATGATTTGTGTACTGAATTACCCTTGATTCTGTTATGCACATCAGCCTGAACTTTCAACCTTTTAGACAGGTTAAGTAAGGCAACATAAGGAACACTTCTTTAGGTGAGCTGCAATTATAAGGGTGGTTAGAAGTTGACTCTGTCTAAAATAGAAGAGGCAGATATATCTTCCTAAATATTACAGAGAAAACGCACTGATGCCTTTGAAATTAATGAGTTAGAATTTGATTTTTATTCTGGCGTCTCTGGCAAACGTTATAAGAAATAGATTTTCCTGAATGTATGGAGATTAAAAATGAAAAACAGTTTGATTAAAAAATAACTAGATAGTTCTGAAATCTCTAGACAACATCATAAAGGACTATCAAAGTAAAATTGGGTACAAGCTACACTAAGGACATCTGAATAAACTGTTTTCTCTCACTAATCTCCTCCGGAAAAATACCTTTTTAATCCAGATGGTCATTGAAATTGCCAACCCAGATCACCAGTTCTCCCACTGATTCACTCTATAACCTTGAGCAAGTCATTCTACCTTTAGTTCATTCTTGTTTTTAATAGCTGTACCATGAAAAATTAATGCTTCGCATTTGCCAGATCTCATGAAAATGGTATGGCCCTCAGGTAACTTTCAGAAATACTTTGTGTTCTTCAGAAAAAAAAAAAGATGTTTGAATAATCGCAAATCTTTGCTTTCAACTAAAAGATTATGAGAATACTACCTATGAGAGACAAATATGTTAGCTAATTGGTCAATGAATTTAACTTGTTTTATAATTTTAAAAACTTAGAAAATATAAGTTCTGTCCTTGTAAATAGACCTACCGAATTTATCTGAAGCCCTTTATAAGTTTTCTATGGAGGAGAAGATTTATCCTGTACTTTGCATTAGAAAAAGATAATAAAAAATTATGTCATAAAAGCAGAATGGGGTACATTTTTATATGTTGACAGAACATGCTTCTGCATCCAGAATCTAGATAATATTTAATATGCAAAGTTAGCAGCAAACGGAAGTAAAGATAGTCACCAATCATACACCACCCTTGGTATATTTAACTTGTGTATTTACCCTCCTCCTAGCAGCTTAAGTTCTTCTTGTGCAGACATTTAGTAGACACTGTCCAAAGTTAACTCAAACTCACAAGCCAGCAGGATAAACTCACATAATCTTGTTCCTAAAATATGCTAAATTTCAATATGATATTAGAAGAAGAAAAAAAGGAGGGGTAAATCAATCGATAAATCAAACTTTAAAGCACTGCTGAGCAATTCCAGAAACTTCCCAGTATATCCATATAACCTGAATGCTTTTGGAACACGAGCATATGACCTATAGAAACATATTAGCAGAATGGAGAAAATCTCTACCCTTTAAAAATTACATTAGAAAGTCAGAGTAAAGGACCTCGAATCAAATCAAGAAAATGTTTTAGAGAAGTCTAAATAATTTTTTGATTCATCGATTTATGAATTCCTTGTAACTGACACTAGCAATCACCTCTCTCTGAGGTATTACCTTGTTCCCCTTTGTCTTTTTTTCAGTAGCTATTAAATTAATGCCTCAGCATAATCTTCCTAACTAGTCCTTAACCTTCTGAACACAAACAAAAGGGCATTAATTTCACCTAAATTGCTCTGTTAAAATTTTCCCCAGCTATTCCTTGTCCTTCCTCCTTATCTTCTCTCCTTTTCAATGCAATTACCACTTATAGCTATAATTTACTTCAATGGAAGACCTACTATGTGTCAAGTATACTCAAATCATATATGCATGCATACATATATATATACACACACACATATATATTCAAGCACATTTGCATATATATACACACATTTACACATAACCACAGGTGTGCCTTCACATACACGTATACATGCATATACACAATTACATACTGTCCATAGTCACACATATGCATTCACTTGCTTATACATAATTACATACACAATCACATACACAATTACATACACACGATCATATAATCACATATTCATATACAACTACACACATATACAATCACACACAATATGCATTTAATCCTCCAAAATATCCTATGAGTTTGGATCTTATTTTCATCCTCATGTTTTAGATAAGGAAGTGAGATACAGAGAGTACAGCTTCTAAATGATGAGGGCGTATTTAAAATGTAAGCTGTCTGACTGCAGAATCTACATTCTTAATCAAAATGCTATATAGTTTTGTACCAATAAAATATCTGTAGTACTTAACTCTCATAACTGATTTCCCTGTCACTAGTCTGTGTTTAGCCTATAATTATTCATTGCCTGCAGTACCTTTTAACTATGTTGTTATCCCAAATTATGACTTCTCAGGTGGCTACATCAGTTTTTATACGAGCATATTTTCCCACATTGGTAAATATTTAGAAAGTGTATTTTGACCATTGTTATAAATTTAGGTAAATAAATCATCTCTGAATGTTGAATATATTCAAACTAATATTTTACTAAATTCTAAATATTAAACAATACTTATGTGTACCCATGTTATTGCTTCTTCCATAATTCAAACTTTATTATTTTTCTTTTCTCATGGATAGTATTTTTCCTACTTTTTTGGTTCTCCTTTTTCCATATCCTCTCCTATTCCTTTTATTCAAGCACAGGACCATGGGAAACAAACAATATAGTCTGAATTTTTAGCCTCTGTGTCTGGACCGATTGATCAATACTATTTAAAAAATAGCCAACTAATCCCTGGATTGTGTGATCCAGTTATTAGACATAATTTACTAAACCGCTTCTAATAATTCTGGCTTTTTTTTTAATAACACTTGAACATTTTTAATTGCCGTATGTATTAACACAGGCTTTCTTTTAAACAATAAATATCTCCTGAAAAATAATTTAGGACATTTTATCAAGTTGTTTTACAAAAAAGAAAATGGAGACAAAAAAATATAAACTTTTTAGAGCATTTTACCTCTTTATCAACATAGTAAAAATAGCAGCAATAGATTGTGGTGGGGGTGGGAATGGGGCAGAGAAACGAGATGACAGTTATCACTTAACTTGCTTGTCTAAATTTCACTTATTTATAAATTTATCAATTATTAGAAAATTATATGGGCAATGGTTTAAAATTTGTTTTCTAGCAATAACAATCTTAATTATACCAATAATAATAATAAAAAAAAACCTCTCAGCCTATCTATTTGGGAAGTAAAATATGTATTTCATAGAAGAAAGAATCTGTCAGATAACCATTCTGTAAACTTAGAGAACTATGAAAAAGCATACATTCATGCTCAGTTTAAAGTGTCCCTCAGAAATTTACAATCCTATAAAAATAGACAATGAGTTTAAGGAATATTATTCAGTTCACTCTCCAGCCCTCCTCATCAAGCCTCATTTTACTGACCAAGAAATCAATGTGCAGAAGATTGTATACCATTCGTTACTTTTTTAAAAAAATAGTCATCTACCCCAAATTTCCATGTCATTACAGACTGTTTCTTCCATGCTTCTTACAAAGCAAATTTTGCCTTAAAATAATTCTCAAGACCCACTTTAAAAGAGTCCCTATGTATTTTACTACAAAGAAATATATATAATATGTGTAACTTATTTGTATGTATCTAGCTATTTAGCTAGATAATCAATATTATATTAAAAATCTGTAAAAGTCTGGATGTTCATGAAACATCAGCAATGAACTCACTACAGTTTTTAATATAAATTACTATTAATTCATGACATTATTTTACTTACAAAAAATGACTTAACAAAGGCACACTACAATTTTAACTGCTACATTTATTGATATGTGTTTTCTTTTAAAGAATAAATGCATACAATGCCAGGAATATAATAATTTTTTCAAATTATTTTACAAAAAGTAAATTAAAAAAATCAAAACTTTTCAGAGCAGCAGTTGTCTTTAGTGGAAAAATATCAGCAGTGGGTTGTTTAATGAAAATAAAGCTCTTATTTAGGAACTTCTTGTGTCATGGAAAATGCTCAGGTATCTAAGCCTGATGGAAATTCTGATTTAGTTATGGGCAAATGTTATTCTCTACCACCTACTCTTCTTTACTGTTTTGTTTATTTCCTCCACGTCACTCCACCTGATAGTTTGGTTAGGAAATATTTTCTTGGCAAGCATCTGTCTAGTTTAGGAAATTGTATTTCCTCTCCAGCTGAGGTCACAAAGTTTTTCTATAAAGAAAAAAAACACTCTTTGGGTCACTTAGGTGTCAAAAAACACACTTTGGGTAGTAAAGGTTTGTTGATAATGAGCCCCAAACAGAGGTTAATTCAGTGCCATAATGGTATTTTAGTACTGTTTTTAAAAATATAATATTGCTTGAAATGTATGTTTATCACCATGGTGAATTTAGCAGAGGTTGAAAGAGGCATACTTTAGTCATTTCTTTCCAAGACTTATTTTAAATTTCAAGCATATTTTTATTAATAAAATTAATACTATTCTCATTGGTTAAAAAATTGAAATTACTGAAAAGCAAAGTATTAGAACAAATCACCTATCTACCCACACAAACAAGGTTTATATTATTTTTTAAGTACATTTTATTCATTATATGCATAAGACAATATAACTTCCAAAATAGAAACAATGATATAAAAGGTAAGAGACTGAGAAAAAAAAAATACTATTCAACTACAGCAAGTTCCCATATGTATGTTATTTGGACATTTGGAATATGACATTAACAAAATAGCTCATTTTTGTCACTAATTTCAACTGTCCTCTTCATCAAACTTTGGAGTACTTTCTGAAAAAAAGTGGTAGGAAATAGAGAAACTTTTATAAGTCAAGCAAAGGGAAGTTAAAGAAAATCACATTAATGAGGCCAGTTTAGTCTACAAACTAAGAAATCAATCTCTAAAAAAGTGACATAAATTATCCTGTAGTAATTACTATGATTTATTTAAGTTTAAAGAACTCTTTGCCATTTGTATCTTATATCCAGTTCTATCTTAATGCTAATAATTTCTAAAATGTTCATTACATAATGGCTAACAGCAAAATCCAGAATGAAGTTTCACCACACCGAAATTTTCAGGTGCTACAATATTCAGGTTGTATAAATATATTTCAAATTTAATTCATTGTTGACTTTTCAACAAGAAGCTCCTCTTGTATAATCATTTCTAAATCTCTTCAACTATTTTTAACCAGAGAGATATTCAGTTATTAATGGCACTCCTGCAATGGGACAGAAGAGTAATGAGTGTGTAAAAAAAATATCAAGGATCTGGTCCATAGTGACTGGCACATAGAAGTGTTCAGTAAATTTAATTCTCTTTTCTTTCTTTCTCTTTCTTTCTCTCTTCTTCCTTTCTTTCTCTTTCTTCCTTTCTTTCTTTCTTCCTTTCTTTCTTCCTTCCTTCCTTCCTTC